>NC_137972.1:60160960-60742713 GCF_963924665.1 Micromys minutus
AAGAGGAGCCTTTGAGAGGAGCCTTTATTTTAACAAACACACCACTCTGGTGCTGGAGCCTCTTTTGATTCTGTGAGTCTGTGATGATCAAATGGCCTGGCAGGTTGTAAGGCCCTGCTGCCTACCATGGAACTGGTCTGCTGCTGGCATAAGGCCTCTCTCTGATTGCACCAGCATGCGGAACTTGATCACTGTCTGGTAGGCCATCATGTGTTTCATGGCCATCTCACTGTGTTTATTATTATTACCATTATTATTACTATTATTATTATATAATTAATAGTAATATTACATACTTTGAAGCATAATTGTGGGATAAGAGTGGAAAGGCCCTTTTTTACCTGAAAGGTTAACTGAGGAGCAGGGTAAAGGCTCACTCTGGGGCTTCCTTCAGTTCAGACTCTTTCCTTCTTTCTTTGGCACTGTGGCATCTTCCTGGGGGTTTATTTCTCCTCCAGTTAAAGCAATTTGAGTCAGAAAGTCATTCTAGAAATGCTACTGTAGGCTTAATTCCTTTGCATTTGGGATGTTCTTCCTGCCACTGTCAACAATAACAATGGCTCTGTGGGAGTAGATTAAGGGCACTTAAGCTAAATGACAGGTCTTCTTATATACCTAAAGGACAAATGCTGACAAGATGAAAGGTCTATAAGCCTTGTGCTGTGTAACCAGGATGTTAAGCATCTCCTTGAAGCAACTACTGCATTTCAGTTGCATTGGACCATAAGATGTGCAGGTGGGACTTTTTTTCCTCTCAACATCTAGCAAGACCAGCATTAGAATGCTCCCCAGAGTAAAGGTTGTTCTTTCATAACATTTTATACAAGAAAAGCTGTACTTGAGGTCAAGAATGTACCTCACAACATTTAAAATCTCCCTAGGTTACTTTTATGAGTACTGGGAAATCCAGACTAGCACCATTGCCCTTCAAAACTGAATCACCAAGAAGAAAATGTACATATCATGTTATTCCAACTAAATGTCCAATAAATAGCTATAAGAAATTTAACTTCCAAATAACAATCTATTCTTACTTATCCAGGTATTCCCACCACAGTTCAATTTTACTTTTAAAAACAAAGATGATTTTTCCTGTCTTATAAATGTTCTAATAGAAGATGAATGTAGACCAGGAACAGAGGAGATCCAGGGACACAGGCCTGGTGAGAAGGCATTCTGAGTAGCCAGAAGGCAGAGAGATCTCTGCCAAGTGTGCAGAAAGAGCTCCCCTGCTCGACTTGAACCAGGGAACCAGGAACCAGGCATTGGGCTCTCTGTTCCCAGCCGGCAGCTTTTGTATGCAGAACAGGCACTCAGACTATCCAACAGAACGAACAGCAGAGATCCAGGAAGACAGACCAGGAACAAGGGAAAGGTGAGAACCAATCACTGATAACAAGATTGCAAGAGGAAAGCAAAAGAACATACCCCAGGGTAACCAAGACAACCTTGCAACACTAGAACCCAGCTCTCCCATCACAGTTAAGAGCTCAATGCCAAACACTCGAGAAAAAGAAGACTCAGACCCGAAATCCTACCTCAAGATGATGATAGATATCTTTAAACAAGAACAGGAGGAGAAGCATAAAGAATTAGAAGCTTTTAAAGAAGAAATAAGAAAAACACTCAAAGAACTCAAAGAACTAGAGGAAAACAGAATGAAAGAGATGAAGGAATGGAAGAAGGAATGTAAAACAGAAATGGACACAATAAGGAAAACACTAAAAAACACAACCATAGAGGTAGAAAACCTAAAAAAGAAATCAGGAGTCACAGATGCAAGCATTTCCAACAGACTAAAAAAGATGGAAGAGAGAATCTCCGGGGCCGAAGACATCATTGGAAACATAGACAAAACAGTCAGAGAAGATGCAAAAACCAGAAAGCTCCTAACCCAAAATGTCCAGGAGATCCAGGACACAATGATAAGACCAAACATAAGGATAATAAGAATAGAAGAGGGAGAAGAATATCAACTAAAAGGCACAGTAAATATCTTCAACAAAATAATAGAAGAAAACCTTCCTACCCTTAAGAATGAGATGACCACAAGCATAAAAGAAGCCTACAGAACTCCAAATAGGTTAGACGAGAAAATAAATTCCTCCTGAAACATAATAGTCAAAACACCAAGTGCCCAAAGCAAAGACGGAATACTAAAAGCAGTAAGGGAAAAAGGTCATGTAACATATAAAGGCAGACCAATCATAATCACACCCGATTTCTCAACAGAGACTATGAAAGCTAGAAGAGCCTGGACAAACATCATGCAGACCCTAAGAGAGCACAAGTGCCAGTCCAAGCTGCTATACCCAGCAAAACTATCAATGACCATAGATGGAGAGACTAAGATATTCCAAGACAAAAGCAAATTTACGCAATATCTGATCCCAAACCCAGCACTACAACGAATTATAGGTGGAATTCCCAAAACAATGAGGGGAACTACATCCTAGTAAAAAAAAAGAAAAATCCTAAGCAAGAAAACCAAAAGAAGAAAGACACACAGGCACAATTCAACCTACAAAATCAATAATAGCAGGAAACAGCAACCACTATTCCTTGATATCTGTTAACATAAATAGAGTAAACTTCCCAATAAAAAGATAGAGGCTATCAGACTGGATAAATAAACAAAATCCAGCATTTTGCTACATACAGGAAACTCATGTCAGAGACAAAGACAGACAGTATCTCAGAGTAAAAGTTTGGGGAGAAAAAACTTCCAAGCAAATGGCCCCAAGATGCAGGCTGAAGTGGCCATTCTAATATTGAATAAAGTAAACTTTCAACCAAAAGATATCAAAAAAGATAAGGAAGAACACTTTTTACTCATTACAGGAGAAATTTGTCAGGAGGAACTCTCAATCCTTAACATATATGCTCCAAATACAAAAGGACCCATATTCATAAAGAAACCCTACTAAAGCTCAAACAATACATTTTACCCCACACAATAATAGTGGGAGACCTTCATATCCCACTCTCAACAATGGACAGATCATGAAAAGAGAAACTGAACAAGGACACTATAAAACTAGCGGTTATGAACCAACTGGAATTAATAGACAGCTACAGAACATATCATTTTAAAACAAAAGAACACACCTTCTTCTTAGCACCTCACAACACCTCTTCTCTTCACCTCATGGCACCTTCTCCAAAATTGACCACATAATTGGACACAGAACGAGCCTCAATCGATATAATAAGATTGAAATACTCCCATGCATCCATTCAGATCACCATGGTCTAAGGCTGGTCTTTAATAACAACAAAGACAACAAAAAGCCCATATACACATGGAAACTAAACAATGCTCTATTAAACAATAGCAGGGTAAAAGGAGAAATAAATAAATAAATTAAGGATTTTCAAGAATTCAATGAAAATGAAAACACGATATACCCAAACCTATGAAATGAAATGAAAGCTGTACTGAGAGAAAACTCATAGCTCTGAGTGCTTCCAAAAAGGAACTGGAGAGAACAGAAACTAACAACCTGACAGCACAGTTGAAGGCTCTACAATAAAAGGAAGCAGATACACCCAAGAGGAATAGATGGTAAGAAATAATCAAACTTAGGGCAGAAATAGACCAAATAGAAACAAAAAAGAACCATACAAAGAATCAACAAAACCAAAAACTGGTTCTTTGAGAAAATTAACAAGATTGACGAACCCTTAGCCAGACTAACTAGAGTGCAAAGAGAGAGTATCCAAATTTACAAAATCAGAAATGAAAATGGAGACATAATTACTGAAACTGAGAAAATTTAAGATACCATCAGATACTACTATAGAAGCCTATACTCAACAAGGCTGAAAAATCTGGAGGAAATGGATGAATTCCTAGACAGATACCAGACACTAAAGTTAAACCAGGATCAGTTAAACCATCTAAATAATCCCATAACACCTCAAGAAATAGACACAGTCATCAAAAGCCTCCCAATTAAAATATGCCCAGGTCCAAATGGGTTCAGTGCAGAATTTTATCAGACATTCATTGACGACAAACACCAATACTGTCTAAACTATTCCTCAGTAGAGAATCAGATAGAACTCTACCTAACTTATTTTTTGAGGCTATAATGACCCTGGTTCCTAAACCTCAAAAAGACCCTACAAGGAAAGAGAACTTCAGACCAAACTTATTTATAAACACTGATGCAAAAATACTCAACAAATTCCTTGCAAACCGAATCCACAAACACATCAAAATGATCCTTCACCATGATTAAGTAGGCTTCATCCCTGGGATGTAGGGATGGTTTAATATCCGGAAATCCACTATATAAACAAACTCAAAGAAAAAAAAAAAAAAACCTCATGGTCATCTCACTAGATGCTGAGAAAGCATTTGACAAAATTCAACACCCCTTCATGTTAAAAGTCTTGGAAAGAATAGGAACCCAAGGCCCATACCTAAACATAATAAAAGCTATATATAGCAAACCAACAGCCAACATCAAACGTAACAGTGGGAAACTAGAAGCAATCCCACTAAAATCAGGGACACAACAAGGCTAACCACTTTCCCCCTTCCTATTCAACATAGTACTGGAAGTCCTTTCCGAACCAATTAGACAGCAAAGGGGAATCAAAGGGATACAAATTGGAAAGGAAGAAATATAAACATCACTATTTACAGATTATATGATAGTATACTTAAGTGACCCCACAAATTCTGCCAGAGAACTCCTACAGCTGAAAAACAAGTTCAGCAAAGTGGCTGGATATAAAATTAACTCAAACAAATAGGTAGCCTTTCGATACTCAAAGAACAAACATGCAGAAAAAGAAATTAGGGAAAAGATTCCTTTTACAATAGTCACAAAAAATATGAAATACCTTGGTGTGACTCAACTAAGTAAGTGAAGAACCTGTATGAGAAAAACTTCAAACCTCGAAAGAAGAAAATCGAGGAAGATCTCAGAAAATGGAAAAATTTTTCATGCTCATGGATTGGAAGGACCTACATTTTAAAAATGGCCATCTTACCACAAGCAATCTACGGATTCAATGCAATCCCCATCAAAATACCAACCCAATTCTTCATTGAGTTGGAAAGAGCAATGTTCAATTTCATTTGGAATAACAAAAGACCTAGAATAGCAAAATCCATTCTCAACAACAAGAAAACATCTGCAGGAATCACTATCCCTGACCTCAAGCTACATTACAAGGCAATTGTGCTATAAACTGCATGGTACTGGTACAGAAATAGGCATGTGGATCAATGGAATAGAATAGAAGATCCAGAAATGAGCCCTCACATATATGGTCACCTGATTTTTGACAAAGGAGTTGTAAACATTCAATAGAAAAAAGACAGCCTATTCAACAAATGGTGTTGGTCCAACTGGCACTCAGCATGCAAAAGAATGAAAATAGACCCTTTCTTATCTCCTTGTACAAAGCTCAAGTGCAAGTGGATAAAAGATCTCCCATTACCAAAATACACTGAAACTATTAGATGAGAAAGTAGGGAAAACCTTAAAACACATAGGCTCAGGTGTCCTGAACAGAACACCAATGGTTTGTGCTCTAAGGTCAAAGATTGACAAATGGGAATAAATGAGATTGTAAAGTTTCTGTAAGACTAAGAATACTGTCTAGAAACCAAAACGGCAGCCAACTCAGTGGGAAAAGATCTTTACCCACCCCATGTCAGTTAGAGGCCTAATATCCAAGGTATACAAAGAACTCAAAACACTATACAGCAGAGAATCATACAACCCTATTATAAAATGGGTTACAGAGCTAAACAAAAAGTTCTCAGTTGAGGAATATCGAATGGCTGAGAAGCATCTAAGGAAGTGTTCAACATCCTTAGCCATCAGGGAAATGCAAATCAAAACAAACCTGAGATTCCACATCACACCAGTCATATTGGCCAAGATCCAAAGCTCAGATGACAGCAGATGCTGGCGAGGATATGGACAAAGAGGAACACCTCTCCACTGTTGGTGGGGTTGTAAACTGGTACAACCACTCTGGAAATCAGTTTGGTGATTCCTCAGAAAATTGGACATTGTACTACCTGAAAATCCAGTTATTTCACTTCTGGTCATATACCCCAGAGACACGCCAATATTCAACAAAGACACATGCACCACAATGTTCATAGCAGCTCTATTTATAATAGCTAGATGCTGGAAAGAGCCCAGATGTCCTTCAGTAGATGAATGGATACTAAAATTGTGGTACATTTACACAATGAGTACTACTCAGCTATCAGAAACAATTCTTAACAAAATTCTTAAGAAAATGGATGCATCTATAGAATATCATCCTAAGGGAAACAACCCAGTCACAAAAGAACAGACATAATATGCAGTCACTGATAATCAGATACTAACCCCAGAAAGCTCTGAGCACCCCAGAAACAACTCACAGACTGTGTGAAGTTCAAAAAAAAAAAAAAAAAAAAAAAAAAGGGAAAAGTAAAAGAAAAAGTAAAAGCCATTATGCTCAATCCTTACATGCCAAGAAAAATTTGACCAATTATGGGTTACATCCTGTTTTACATGTACTTTATACTCATTGTAACTAAGGCCTTAATGCACGTTATCAAACTTTTGGAAAAAAAAAGCCAAGCACTGACAAAAATGTATTTGTATACTTTTATGCAAAAATGCTTAAAATTTGTACATGTCTTTGTTTTTTAAAATTAAGTTGTTTAAAAAAAAGAGAAGATGAATGTAGATTTATGTTAGTGCATACATATCTGAATGATGATTTTTGTCATCCTACAATATACAAGCCTGCATATTTATGTACACCTTTATAAAACTATAAAGGAAGATATATTTCTATGAATATAATGTTCATTCTGTTGTTTTCCTGCTGACCTATTGTTAATAGCATCTGTGTAGTCTCACCGTTCTCAGGCTTTGTCACTTGTCTCAGCTCATTGGTATATACTAATTTTTATAGTTCAATCAAAGTCTGGACTGAAGCCTTGTACATTGTTAGAGAATACTTGCAAACTTCCATTAAATGATGATGATCTCTGTCTTTCACCTTAGCAGAAGGCTTGGTGATTGAATGACACATTACTTGTGAAGCTCCTAGGATCTGGGAAGAATTAAATCTTCCATGTCTTCTTTTCTACTTGGTAGCTTCTTGGGGGTATGACCTTTTTCCTAGACAGCCATATAGCATATAAAGTATACTTGCTATGGAACATATAAGCCAGGGCATCTTTTTTTTTTTTTTTTTGTTTGTTTGTTTGTCTTCTGCAGCTTTACATTTGCAAAATTTAGCCAGAATTAAAAAAACAACTTCATAAGAATGCTTAAAAGAAAGTAGGCCTCATTTGTTTTTATTTTCATACCATGCTCATCTTGCAGAACTAAAAGTGAACCAAAAAGCAAGGTCTTTGTTTTTCTTTAAGGTAGTTTAAAACTGTAAAGAAGACATCTAAGAAACTGCTATACAGGAGTTCCCTAGTTGCAAAAGTCCCTTATTATCTTAGAAGTCACACCAGAGTAAGATCAGAGTCAAAGTGTAGAATAATCTGAAAGTGGAACTCAGTCAGATATGAGCAGATTGCTCCAAGTTTATGGCTTTAGAGTCAAAATAACAAACAATGCTTGTGGGATGGAATGAAATCTTAGACTAATGGTCACTAATCTATAGTCCCAGACAGAACTAGGGATTTGGAAACAGTATTTTAATTTTCAATACTCTGTAAAAGACCATGGAGGCTGAACTAAAGTCCCAGTGGTAATGAGCACTGGCTGCACTTCCTGAAGAGATGATTCTATCTTTAGCATCTACAAGGTGCTATCATAACTGTCTGTAACTCAAACTCAAAGGAATCCAGTGCCTTCTTACCTCTATGGGCACCAGACACACATGTAGTATACAGATATACATGTAGACAAGCATTCATAAATATAAAATAAAAAATAAATTAAATATGTAAAGACCATGGTTTTGGTGGTTTGAATAGGTTTGGCCCTCATCCTATATTGAGTGGTACTATTAGAAAATGTAGCCTTATTGGAGTAGGTCTGGCCTTATTAAAGGAAGTCTTGTCACTGTGGATGTCAGCTTTGAGGTCTTGCAAATATATTCAAGCAACACCCAGTGCAAAAAATAGTCTCCTTCTAGCTGCATTCAGATCAAGATGTAGAATTCTCAGCTCTTTTTCCAGCAGCATGTCTGCCTGTAGGTTGCCATGCTCCCTGCCATGATGATAATGGACTGAAAACCAGTCTCTGTTAAATGTTTTCTTTTATGAGAGTTGCCTTGGTCATGGTGTCTCTTAACAGCAATAAAACTCTAACTAAGACAATGGGAAATTATTCCTTCCATCCACCGAGAAGTTTTCTACTCCATGAGTTGCAGAATGTTTGCTTTGGGCTGGCCGTCTATCAACTCTTAGAAGACCTGACATCCAGTTATTGTATATGGCTTTCATTTAATGAAATATTCAAATATAGTCTATTAAATATAAAAAATGTAGAGGAGAAAATTAATGAGAATTACTTAGTGATTAAAAAGTTAAAAATGGTAACACAGGATTAGAGATTCAGCTACACCACCTTAAAGCAAACAAGCAAGTAAACCAAACCAAACCAAACCAAACCAGAATTCTGTAGAAGGTGTTTCTGTTTTATTTTACTTTTTAAACATCATCTTAGTGGCATGCCTAAATAAGAGGATTTCTGTGAAGGTTTATGGGAGAATTTGTGTGAATGTCCTGGCAATGATTCCTGATCAGCTTTCCAAAATTGCTTTTTGTCCTTTTTTGAAGACCAATAATAATTACTTGATTATTATTTTATGGCTATTTGGGAGAATGGGAGATTGATGTAATGAAGTAACAGATTTCAGACATCATCATTTCTCTACAATGTTCAAGAATAAACTGTAAATGCTAATTTCACTCTTAAGGCCTAAGATCCCAGAAGGTTGATAAAGAGAAAAGCAGCTATGAGTTTGATTAAATGTTTCCCTGGGATTGCAAAGAAAGAAACTATACAGACTTTAAGAGCCAATGGGAAAATAAAAAATTTAAGATAAAGCCAGATAATCATTTAGCTCTCCCAGGGTCATTGTATGACTCTTATCCTTGTCTTTCTTGTCATGTCAAATGAGTTGCTTTTGAGTTTTAGAGAACTGAGACTCTGAGATGCTACTTTAGTACAAGTCCCTTCTTGGCCTCCATAAAGGGCATGGCATAGCAAGTTACAAGTGCATTACCCCACACTAGCCTCTCATGACACAGTGTACATACATCTAGGACTGACAAGTAGGCTGGCCACTCCTCAACGGACACTGAAGCTTTCTCTTGACTTGGTCACCTGGTAGTGATTTGGTTTACACAGTAGCCTCCCTGTCCACCTGGTTTGGACCTGGACCTGAACTCACATTTTTCTGCTACAGGGCCTTTGTTTTTAACCTAGCAGTTATACTCTACAGTCTTACTTTTAAACGTCAGCTCTAGTTGCACCAAAAACCTCCCTCCCACCACTGGTCTGGTTTGTTTTCTTACTAATACAGTTTCTCAGCTCCTATCTGAAACATTTCAAAACTCTGCTTCAGCCTCTGTAACCTTTACTGATTTTGTAAATTACAAATATATGCAGAGATAGATTTTCTGTGAGCTGTGTGATATGAGAGTGAATACTGGTAATTAAGATTGAAATAAAAGAAGCTGAGTTCACCATAGCCAGATTACCAATGAAGGAAGACCATACAAAGAGAAAGAAATACTGTCACTGAAAACACTAAACCTTGGGGAGGTATTATCATTCAATAAATTCTGACATTGTGGAATGTGGATATACACAAACATATCCATTTATGTTTCTGGCATAGATGGGCAGAGACAGAGACAGGGAGACTATAGAGATACTGGCTGTTCCCTTGAGTCATTGTGGATGCAAATTACTAAACAGATTCATTTCTTAAAATAGAAAGTCAAGCTCCAGTTCTAGTTCCTGTCTCAAAGACAACCCTAGGGCCCTCAAAGGAACCCAAACTGGTTTTGTATATTTGACTTTCATGTGCTAAGCTGTGTCTTGTCTTTCAGAGTACCTTGTCCAATTCTGATTCTAAGGAAGCTATATCTCAACTGAGTATGTTGTAGAAAGTCAGAATCAAGGCAGAATATATCTACACATAGCTTTTGGGTACTAGATTTTCTGGAGGTTTAGCTGATTTCCTCCTAAAGTGGAAACAGGTTTGGTTTTACATTTCTGTTAGTATTCCTGATGTAGGCGTGTGTCTACTATTGTATTTAATGCAACTGGCTGTCACATCTTAACAACACCATCAATAATTCTTTAAATCACTTAAATAAATCACTTGACATGCTCATTCTATCAATGTATGAGAGTTTTTATTTTTCAGGTTTTAGTTTTTAACAATATCTTGGAGACCCACTTCACCTCCTAACCCAAATAACAACAGTGCAGTTCAATTTTTATTATTTTTATTATTATTTAACTGAAAATTTAGCAGATCTTTGTGGCTCACCAACAGCCCTGAATCTGAGATGTGCTTAACAGTCAGCAGTTTGGTCTTCATTAGAGTAAGGTATACTGTGCTTTGCAGAGAAGGAGGGAGAGCACAGCATTTAGCTACAGTCATGCCAGAATAGATCCAGCTTCACCAATGTGCATTTTGTTCCAAATACATGATTTTTATAAAATTGGAGTGGGAAATCTCATGGTTTTGATTCTTTTTTAAATAGACCATTGGGAGCAACCTATGAAATATTCATGGCCAATCTAGGCCTGATGGTGATGATGTCTTTAAAACTAGACTAACTCATGAAGGACGTACAGCAGGGCTTCCCTAGCAAGAATGATACTGAATTTATGGTGGCTGCCTTACTTCCCCTGGGAAGTGGCTCAGAAGATAAGTATTGGTTTTGTTATAGACACAAGGCTATTCACTGGAACCCTGAGCTCTGTGCTCCCCTCAGTATAGATGGGGTGTTCATTCTGTCATGGGGATTTCCAGTGAATGCCACCAGCATAACCATGGACATGTCTGGGTCAAGGAAAACAAATAGAGACTGCCCATCAGGTTCTCAGACAGGGAGATGACAAGGCTTTAAGGAAGTGGGAACCTTTAGAAGCCTGAGGTCATCAGGGTATGAACTTGAAGGAAATATGGGACAGTAACCATTTTCTCTGAGCACATTTCTGCTACTTGAGTCAGCCATGCTTCTCAGACCTGAGCTGATGCCATTGGCAAACTTTTAGCCTCTAAAGCCATGAGCTAAGCAAATCTTTTATCTTTCTGAGTTGGCTGCCTCAGGTGTGTGATGTAATGTAGAGCCAGCTAGCACATAAATAGATGATGACCTTACCTGCAAGAAATGAGCCTACCTCAGGTGAGACAAAGCCTTTGGACAAACACCCATCAGTGAGATCAGAGAAGTGACTGCTCTTAGCACACACTCTCAAAGACTTTCAAAATGAAGAGACCAGAGCACTGGGATGTTTGAATTTTTGCCCTCATTGTGGGATAGGTAGTTGTTCATTTTAACCCTTTTTCAAAGAACATCTGAAGAAATGTCCTCAATGAAGAGACATCTGAGGATGATTCAAAGAATTGAACAGATCAAGCCGAAAGAGTAAATAAAGAAGGGAAGGACTCAGGGAACTGATGTTGTGCTTTCTGCTCTGCATGCCAGGGCAGAGGTGCCACAGTGCAGACCTCCTGGCTTCCAGACTCAGAGCAGTCCAAAAGCAGAGATCAGGCAAGGGGTACAGCTCAGCAGATGAAAGCAAAATAGCAAGAGGAGTGGCACAATTCCATCTCCACATCCATGTTTAGGTTATAAGGTAGATGCCTCAGAAAAAAAGGAGGGCTTAGGAACCACTGTGTCTAGAAGAAGCTGATTTGGAAATTTGGAAACCTGGATGAATAGGCATCAGCAGCCAACAGATGCTAAGAACATATAGCACTTTTAAATTATGTGGGATATCAAGTGATAGGTTTGGTTTGATAATCAGAGCTTGGGCAGTTTCTTTCCTTTTATACTTTCATGCTCTTGTGGTCTTGTTTTATCCTGGAGGACACTCCTACTAGAGCTTATTTAATGGCTGTGGTCTTCCACATGTTGCCACATCTGGGTCAGGGTTTATACCATTGACAGGGATTGGAGAGCATCTGGACTCCAGCATCTCTGTGTACTGACTTCTAAACATGTAGGTGGCTATGCCTGTTTGGCTGCTCCTGAAGTATGGTAGTTGTCCTGTTTGCATTTCCTGACAATATGACATCATCCCGCTTAACTTTTTATGTGATGGGTAATTAAGACCTGCAGCATCACTAATGGAGGCTATGACAGACATAGTACCAACATACTCCCTTTAGATGGGCTGGGGGTGAATCTTGTACTTCTATTAGATGATATAGGACAATTCTGGGTATCTAAACCCAGATGTGCTGATTAGAAACCACACAGCCTTTAACATTTTGTACTACAATTTTAATTTAGAGAGAGAGAGAGAGAGAGAGAGAGAGAGAGAGAGAGAGAGAGAGAGAGAGAGAGAGAGAGAGAGAGAGAGAGAGAGAGAGAGAGAGAGAGAGAGAGAGAGAGAGAGAGAGAGAGAGAGAGAGAGAGAGAGAGAGAGAGAGAGAGAGAGAGAGAGAGAGAGAGCTCTTTCATGCAAGTGTGTTCAGGAGCCAGAGAACATGTTTGAGTTAGTTCTCTCTACCATACAGGCTCTGGTGGTCAAACTTTGGTTTGTTGGCAAGGGCCTTTGTCTGCTGAGCCATTTCAACAGCCTATACCTTCTTCTAATCCCAGAACAGGAAGACCAGAGGAGTGACTAGTGAGCCCAAAGACATTTTGCGAAGGTAAATAGATTTGCCAAGTGTTCTGAGACACTGTGCTATTTCTTTTTTATAAGAGCTCAATGCTTTGTGTAGAGGGCATATTGATTCTGAAAAAAGATTGAAGTAATAAAATTGATGTTATAAAGGATTTGCTAATAAACTCTTTTAGGAAATATTAAGTTATAAAAGTTAAATTTAGCTAGGGAATGATGTCTCCAATACACCTGGGAGATAAATAGAACACTGGCGATGCCTCTTTGAACCTATTGAAACAGTTCTTCTAACATTGTTCATCAAGATTGACTTCCAATTAGGACCATCCTGATATCAAGGAACATGCCTCCAAGGTGCAGATCAAAGAAGCAGTGTGGAGTCACAGCCGACATAAAATTCTCATCTGTCATTAATTCTTCTGAACTTTTATCAGGAAAAGCATTATTCTGTCATGTGGGCAAGATTAACCCAGGCAACAAGGCTTTGAAAAGAAGAATGCTGTTGGTGTGCAAGGAATAAGTTCTAGTTCTGGGGTTCTCTGGACCCTGTTGTCTGAGATACATGATGTATTAATCGATTGGCATTTACCTTTCATCTGCAGGGTGGGGCTTAGGGGCTGGGGTGAGTAATAAAGGGTAACAGCAATAGGCTGTATGCTTTAGGGAGTCTCATGCACAGCCCTGGCCTCCAGTGAGGGAGCCTAGTGTCTGGTATTGGGGGTTTCGTTAGGTAGTCCTTGGCTCTTCGAGGGAATACAATCATCTCAGATAATAAAAGGTCATTAAAACGATATAAGTAAAGTGGGTGGTGATGCATGCCTTTAATCCCAGCACTGTGGGCAAAGGCAGGCAGATCTCTATGACATCCAGGCCATCCTAGTCGACAGAGCTTGTTTCAGGAAAGCCAAGGCTACACAGAGAAACCCTGTTTCAAAACAAAACAAAGCAAAACAAAACAAACAAAAACCAAAAATCTATGTATCTATATTTATATACTGAATATACATGCATGCTAGTTTTTTTATACTTTTTAAACGAATAGTTAATAGTACGATTCCTTGCGATTTTTTCAGATATCCATATTTTTATTTTACCACCTCTCTTTTATGTTTGTCTCCACCTTTTTCTTCTAAGGAGTTCTCTTCCCCTGTCAATGACTCGTATCATTCCAGTCAGCTTTATTCCCTCCCACTCCCTTCTGTTTGTACCTCTTCTTTCTCCCTAAGGAGTCTTCATTTTCCCCATTTTCCTTATCATATCACTTGCATCCTGTCATTCTCCTCTCCCAATCTCATTGTCATGGCAATAGCCCCATATTACTTTTCTTGTTTCTGTAGTTTCTATGGAGGGGAGGACTAGTGTTCATGGTACCAGGAGGTACCATTACAAGCTTACAAAAGAGGGAGGCAACCAACAGTACAACTCAGCTATGATGTCTATGAACAACATCAACAACCAGTGTGACATGATGACTCTAATTATACAATAGTAGCACACACAACTTGAGAGTAACCAACTGTTCTCTCAATGGACTTAAGACCCACTCAACATGAGTCTACCATGCCTCATACTCGAAATCTAGATACTGATTCACTACTAGTGAAATCATAGTTATTGGAGGAGAATCTACAACCAATAATTTACTAAACCTGCATAATTCTTACCAACATTCTAACACATGTGCCCTTATACTCACAGACCACCCCTCATTAAGGAAACTGTGCAGTGGAGACTACAACATAAAACCACAATCAATCAAAATGCAAAGTTGTAGAGTCTAGTCTCAATGGATACATCTACAAAATGCTCCCAGACCTAAGGCTCAGGGGTCTTTGATGAAGAGGAGGAACTGGTGTTAGAACCAGAGGATCAGAGACTGCCGTGAGCTTGTGCCTTGTAGTTGCATCAGACACTATACCTGTAAACTCTGGCTAACATGATCATCCAAATGTGAGCCAAACAGGGATGAAACCAATGAACATGCTAAACTGGATGGGGGAAAGCTCATTAGGTTTCACCCTACACAAATAATTATGGCATGCATGTCCACTCTCTGCAAGCCCACCAGGGATCCTTCTTAGAAAAACTGCATGGTTGCATAAGTAAAACAACATGTGTGTATGCGAGTGTGTGCACCTGTACATGCAGGTGTGGAGGTTGGGTGGGGAGGGGATACATTAACCTTCAAATGAAGGTGATGCCTGTTTGTCCAAGAACTCCTTGTGTGTTGCAGAAACTCCTGTGTCCTGGGTGATTAGGAAGAGCTTTCATTGAGGAAATTAGTCTCCTACTCCCACGGATTGAAAATGACAAAACTAGACTGTTAAATTACCCCATCCTTGACACCTGCCTTGTCTGTGCCCCAGGGTTGAGCTGCTGACCCAAAGAGCATTCCACCCCCCGAGATACAAAATGTCCAACTGAAACCAGGGACACTGCTTTTATAAGGGTAAAGGAAGTCTGAATTGTGAACAGGACTCTAATATCTCTAGAAGGAAATAGAAAGAAATCTTCTGACGGCTTGTGCATGGCTACCAAGCCCAGAATGATTAGATTCTAGTCTAGGCAGAACTGCTCCAGCAGTTACCAAGGAGCTCCATTGTTGCTGGGAGCACAGAAGCCCCCCCAACTCCCACTCTGCATCACACAGCAGTTCCCCTCAAATTCTAGTCACCCCAGCAGACTTGCCAGCTAGAGAGTCCAGAGGTCCCACCTCAAAGAGGCCATGAGGTGCAAGGCCAGCTGTTTAGTGACAGAAAGCCCCTTAGCTGTGCAACTCTAGGTGGAGACTGGAGATAGAAGTTATACTGGGTCCTAATGCCTAGAATTTCTACTAGGACTCCAAGGCTTGCTCTAACTGTGAGAGGACAGTCTTTCTGATCTTGGGACTCCCTGACCTCGTGCCTTCGTTTCTACCCCACCAACTCTGGGTGCTTTTGCTTTTGCTTCTGTTTTCAGTTATAAAGACATGGACCAAATGAAAGAGGTGGATGGGACATGATGTCGATGTACTGAGTTCCCTTAGATGTCTGTCTTTTGTGGTTTAATGACCTCTAGGTCACAGGTAATTATAATTTTAGAAAGGATCAAGGAGGAAAAAAATCTATATTAGAATTTGGTGCACAAAGGAACCAAGACCTCCCTTCCTCATAAAATCATTATATCAACCTGGAACTTGATGTTTTTATAAGAGACATCTGAGAAAGCTTTTCGGGTGCTTTGCCAAAATCTGCAGTTAAGAATATGTGGATCACTGGATTCAGTCCTTCAGAGTAACAAACTTTGCTAAAGAAAATGTGAAAAGATTGCTTCATGCCACTTTAGCTCACTGAAAACCTGGCTCTGAGGATAGGATCTGGCCTGCCCATCTGAGACTCAGATATGTTTGTCTCAAAGTTTCCCCGAAGCCCCTGTTCCAGTCAGGCTGGCTCCCTAACTCTGTATTAGTGAGAAGGGGAACAAGATAAGAGACCAGAAATAAGAATCTATGTATTTCAGAACTGCTAAGAGAGATAAACTATGTCTAATAGAGGCTATTTTGTGTATCTAAAGGTATAAAAGGTATCTATGATAAAACAACTAATGGGTTGGTCATACATAGAAAGAACAAATAGGAACTATTGCCAAAAATCTCTAAATGATGTCAGCACTATACTTTTAATAGGACTTTCCTAATTAAATTTGATTAGATGCTCTAAACATAAACTTAATAATGATTATGATAAATAATTCTACATGCTATATAAGTCATAAAGATTGTCTTATATTTCTGTAAGGTTTACCTGAGTCTTAATAAGGTCTAATTAGAATCAACAATGCCTAATAGTTTAACAATAAGTGCACAGATAATACTAATTTATTTCATTGTATGTGTAATTTGGGTTCAACCTTCTTTTATTAAGGTGATGTTTCATAGTATCTTCTAAGATGAACAGTTAGTTCCCACATTCAGAACTCTCTAACTTTTTTTTGCTTAAACAATAGCAATATTAAAAGTTAATATTTCTTCAGAAAGTATTCTTTTAATATGAAAAATTCCCATCTTCAGAAATCTATAGCTTTTTTTACTTAAACAATAGCAATATTGAAAGTTAATATTTCTTTAGAAAGGAGGAGGCAAGCAAGGCCAGGCGCCTTTTCTGAGTTTCCTGCTGTCACTCCTCTAGGCTAATTGTGTGAATTCTTAGGATTTCCTTGAGAAACTAGTGTGCACAGCTTAGGAAACCTAGGAACCAGGGCATGGGCCCTATACAGAAATTGGGAAGCTTTTATACGTGCTGGGTTAAGTCCCAAATGATAATTCATACTGTCTAACACCCACCTTTTAGGGAAAGTTTCTTATAACAAATACCAAATTTATTTGTTACTGTTATGTATAGTGATGTTTTAAAATGCTAAATTGTCTAACCAAGGGAATTTATGCAAGTTTAAGATAGCTTGCAGGACTTAAAAAATTTATCCTCTAAAATTATACTTATAGATAATTAGCTCTCTGAGCATTCCCTGCCCTGTTTGCTCTTGTTTATGAAGAATGGTCTCTCATCCAAGCTGCTGTTATCTCTGAAGATCTTGATGAGGTGCAAACTTTTTCAGGATCTGTGAGACTATGAAAAAGGAATAAAAAGGGGTAAGTTAGAGGCTATACCTCTAATAAAATTAATAATTTTAAATTAAATAAGATAAATTATATAAATAAAAAGGGTGGCAAAATCATAAAAGCTTGAAGCCAAGTCACAAAAGGTCTGAATATGTTGCACAGGATTTTGAGGCTAATTCACAAAAGGCCTGAATATGTTGTAAAAGATTTATGGAGGAAGAGACTTAAAGGTAATATATCTAATGGTTAAAAAATCATTAACATTCTTATGATTATAATGATCTATTCATGTTAGCAAGGACTTACCTAAAGAAATATGCCTAATTATTTTATGTCTCATTTGGACAAACTTATTTAGAGAAATTGAGTCCTCACTGTGATAAAAATTAATTGTACTTCTTTTCATTCTTATAAATATTTCTCTATGAGAGCCAACCTTAATATTCTCTCCTGTAATTATATTCCTTGTAATAAAATGAGCTACTTAGTAAAAAAATCTTTTAAATTAATTTAGATTCTGTAAAAATATACTATAAAAACACCAGGAGATTGTAGCTTATCAATGGACTGTATTTGGAGTTTAAAGTGTACTTTGCCACTAAAAGAGCTTCAGTTTAAAGAATATTTTATTTTTAAGACTTAAAATCTAAATTCTGTTGGGGAGAGTATTCTACTAGCATGGCTGCCTTCTGAGAGGCTGAACAGGCAGCTGAAATAGTCAGATGCAGATACTAGCACCCAACCAATGTACAGAAGCCAGGGAGCCCTGTGGTTGAATTGGGGTAAAGCTGGAAAAAGCTGAGAAGGAGCGTGGCC
This sequence comes from Micromys minutus, assembly GCF_963924665.1. NCBI lineage: Eukaryota > Metazoa > Chordata > Mammalia > Rodentia > Muridae > Micromys > Micromys minutus. The sequence goes on from NC_137972.1 coordinate 60,179,183, forward strand.
CCATGGGAAGTCTCAACTAACCTGGATCCCTGAGTTCTTTCTGTCACAGAGCCATTGATCAGGCAGCAGACACCAGCTGATTTGAATGACACATACACAGCAGAGAACTGCCTGGTCTGGCCTTGGTGAGAGAAGGTGTACCTAAGCCTCATGAGACTTGAGGTTCCAGGGATTGGGGAGGTTTGGTAGGGTTGAGGTGAGGGGTAGGGACATCTTCTTGAAGACAGGGCAGGGAGTGTTATAGGGTGAGCAGACTGGGAGGGGAGATGATGTCTGGACTATAACAAAAGATCAAAGAATAAAAAACATTCTTAATGGACAAGAATGGTCAACCACTGACTGGCCCAACTTGAGACCCATCCCAGGAAAGAAAGCCAGTCCCTGACACTACTAATGATTCTCTGCTATGCTGCAGACAGAAGCCTGGCATAACTGTCTTCTGTGGTCTCATCAGCAGCTGATGGAAACAGATGCAGAGACCCACAGCCAAACAAGAGGTGGAGCCCAGGGAATTTTGTAGAAGAGCCGGGGAAAGGAATCAGGGAGCTGGAGGCGTCAAGGACACCATAAGACAACCTACAGAACCAAATAACCTGAGCCAATGGGGCTCACAGAGACAGAGCCATCAACCAAAGAGCATGCAAGGGTTGAACATAGGTCCCCTACACCTATGTAGCAGACGTATGGCTTGATCTTCATGTGGATTCCCTAATAATTGGAGCAGGTTTGTTTCTCTTATCTCTGACTTAGACTTTGTTGCCTGTCTTTGAATCCATTTCCCCTAGCTAGGCTGCCTTGTCTAGCCTCAGTGAGAAAGAATGTGCTTATTTCTGCTGCTACTTAATGTGCTGGGGTGGAAGCAATATTGATACCCATTAGGGACCTCCTTCTCTGAGGAAAATGGAAAGGGGAGGGAGGATCAAACTGGGAGGAAAAGAGGTAGGGGGCTGCAATCAGGATGTAAAGTGATAGGTAAATAAATTAATGAAAAGAATTTTAATGGATAAAGCTATAAAATCCTAATCTCGTGAGAGTTGATTTATTGTAACCTGTTGAAACAAAGCTAATTAAGACATAACAGTTAATGATTGGTCATCTTATAAGTGATTAGGTGTCCTTAATGCCCAGAATTGTGTTTTCAGTCATGCTAAGTACAAATGTATTTCATTTACAGAGATAAAATTGAAGGAAGAGAACAATTTACATCTGCCATGTATATATGGTCCTCTGCACATCAAAGTTAAACCTAAGGCATGTAACTCAAAACAAGTTTAGATGTAAATATAAAGTTAGTTTTATGTAAAATGATATTAAAAATCATGTGTAGTGAAAAAAACTATTTCTAGAGAATTTAAATGCTTGAATGAAATTGCTTAAATTTACAATATACCCTACATGGCAAGACATCCCCAGGCTCAAGTCATTTTTGTTGGATGGGACACAAAACCCATCAGAGTGAATCACTTGCTAGCTTCAATGTAAGATTCATGAAGAAATAAGACTTGCCAGGGTCTGGTGCTCATGTCTCTGGCAGCGCAGGCTGGACTACGAAAGCCTCCTTGATATCTGTAGAGAAGATGAATTATTCCTCATAGCTCACATGACAGAGATATGGCTTCTCTTGGGAAAATGGAGGAGAGTCTACACTCATATCCCAAATGTAATGAAATAAAGTGGCACACAGCAATTACTCTGCACTCATGTCTCCTGAATTGACAAATGAGGATGCTGTGAACAGGGGAATCTTGCACCCAAACTCACCAAATCATTGCTACGCACCACTCAGTGCATGCTTAGTTCAATTAGCCATGTCTTTTAATCTGGCTTTCAAAGAGAGGTCCCAGTTTGAGAGGTCAATACCTGATTTTGTAAGGAATCCTGGGAGAGCTTTAAATAACAAAAGGCTTTGCTACAGGGCCAGTCTGCAGAGCAACCGACCTATGGGCACTTATTCAAACACAAAGTTGCAGAAAGCCATCCTGTGAATCCACCATTCACTGACTAGACAAAGCACTATTACCTGAGGAAGACACTTGGACTGTAAATGTCCATCCAGACAAGCCTTACCTAGTTACCTTCCAAAGAGGACAGAGCTGACTTTTCACATTGCAAACCTGGAAGCCAAAGTGTCTACGCATGACAGACACTTGTGGAATTCAACAGGAAGCATTTGGAAATAGGGATCCTGATGTCTCATCCTCTCCTTGGACAATCACCATGGGGAATATTAGCCACGATGCTTTATATAGGGTTCGCCATGATAGCCCCCCAGGACTGGATCCTGACACAAAGAATCTTATTAGCTCGCCTATATCTGGAAATAATAGGTTTATAAAAATATCTGATTTTTAAAATGTGTTATGTGCCTAGCTATCCATCCTAGTAACAGTTGGTCTTTGTATATGATACAAGTATCTTCTTGCAAATGAATAAAGCCTAACAACTTTGTAAAACGCCTAAAGCTACTAACTCCAGTGGAAGGGTATAAAAGTATCTTTTATTTCTCTGCTATAATTGTCAATCTCAGAGGCTTTACTGTCTCCTTCTGCTAACCTAGGCCTGGTTCTGGAAGCTTCTAGACTCCTTCTGGAAGTTTCTTGTATCCTTGATGCAATTTGGAAAGCTTGGGCTTTCTTTTCTTCCAATCATTCTAGACCTATGTATGATTCAGACCATGCATTCTGAAATGTTTGACCACTTGAAAGTTTGTTACCTCTCAAGTAGAGGCAATAATCAAAAAAAGGTTTTGATCTTGGAGCCAATTTATCAAAGGGTAAAATAAGAGGACCCCGTGAGATACCAGATTTGGGGTTCAAATTCCATCTTAGAGGACCTGACTAAACTAAAAAGCCAGCACCTAGTACCATTTTTCAGGTTCTTCTCCAACAAGCTGTAGCCTGACACTAGTTTCCAGGTTACAAGTCTGCCCCTGGCAGTCCCACTTATTCACAACCACCAGTCTGGAGGAGAGCAGAAATTAAGTTTATGGTTTAGCTCCCAGCACCAGCCATTAATGATAAAGGACAACAAAATTCCATAATGATCCTCCAGTCAGATGTGTGCTAGGCTAGAAACCCCACTGCTTGCTTACTATTTCCTATAATGCCTCATTTTGCTGAGAGCTTGGGGCTTCAAACTCCCATTCTGCTGCGTAAGAGATAGCAGTGTGGTTACAAGTTCAAAATTGAACTTGTAATAAAGACTCTAGTGTGGTTATATCAGCATCAGCTTCTGACTCTTTGGTGATCTTTTGGGGTTCACAAAATGGGCATAACATCTGAATGTCCCAGCCCCTATGACACACAAGTTTAAATTGGAGCTTTACAAAAGATTCTCAATTGCTCCAAAAGGAGGAATGATTCAAGAGAAAACCGATATAGTTAAATGTATGCTATAAATGACTTACCAATAATCTTGCTTAGAAAACATCGTTTTACAAAGTTAAATTTAGCTAAGGAGCTCTGTCTCTAATATGACTGGGAGATAATGATACTCTGGCCAGGCTTGATAGAGACTATAAGGAAAGTTTCATCTAATGTTTCATCACCAAGAGTGACTTCCAAATAGATCCCATTATCATAGCAAAAAGAGACCTCCATGACTTTCAAACAGCTGTTAGTCCCACCCTGTAATAAAAGCATATGCCTCTATGGGGGCAGTTCAGGGGCCAGTACCAGGTGATGACTCTCATTACACTCTGGTTTATAAACAAGTTCAGGTTCTTTTTATCAGGAAAAGCATAATTTTGTCAGGTGAGCAGGATTGTTCTCAGTAAGAGCAACGCAAAATAGATCAATGCTGGTCTACTTAAAAAAAATTCTTGCAATATTTTTTTGTTGTATATCTTTTGTTGTTTGCCCAAATGTCCAGAATGGAGTCTTTTGTGTATATCTGAATTGTTCAAAATGAAATTTGGGGCCAGGACCTGAAAAAGCCTTAAGGAACTTTGTATGTGGGGTGTGTAAACCTAAGAGCTATATAAGGAAGTAAAATTTCGTTTAGGCCTGGTTTCCTTTTATGCATTAGTAAATCCAGTTATGTGGTGTTTTTTCCCTTTATTATTAAACAGTTTTTCCTTTATTAATCTCTAAATCCTTGGAGCAGTTTCTCACTGGGGAGGCATTAGTTCCCTAACAGTACAGTAGATGCATTTGACAGTTTAGAAAACAAAGGAGTGATAAAAATTAGTACTATTTACTTAATGATATGTGATTGCAAAACAATGGCAGCACACTGCATTGACAATTCTTATTCTTCTACTGAACTAGAGAGGAACCAATATTTTCTTTCCTTCACTGCACTGCATTACAAATATCCTGGAAGATTTCAAGCTTTTGCACTCTGACTACCACAGCCATTTTCTAATGGACAGTGACTAAGATGGATGAGAGGCATAGAGAGGGCCATCACATGATCTAGGACATGTGACTTACCACTGACAGAGTCCTCCATGAGCCTAAGTGCTTATGTCACCCTTGCCAGGAGTCTGTAACTCACCAGGTTATTAACAAGATCCCTGGTCCCAAAGCAATAGCAACATCCATTCTTTCTGTGTGGTATTGCATGACTTGCAAAAAGCTTCCTAAGTTTGCAGCATGGGAGACTTGGGGCATGAAGTCCTCATGGGTAGGCAGGATCTTCGTATCTGGACTAGTTGGTGTGTACAAGGCTACACTGGAAATGATGCAGAGAAATTTGACATCAGTGGAAGTCATAGCTCTGCTTGACTGACAATTTTATTTTTTTGATTCAGAAATTCTTTTGAGTATCAGTACAATTTTGTTTGTGTGGGCAAAACACTGATTGAGTTGAAAGGTACCAAGGCTATACAATAATCTGATGAAACCAGCATTGTATTTCAGCAAAAAAAAAAGTAGATCTAATTAAGATCAAACAATAATGGATTGGTTTTTGCTTGATTAATGAAGTCAAAATGAAATCGATCAGAGAGCAAGGGCAGAAATAAAAGTTGTTAAACTATTACCAGATAAAATAAACAAGCAAGCAAGCAAACTTAAGAAGCAAACAAACAATCACACACAAAAGACAAAACAAAAACCAGTTTAACAAGGTTGATATTAGACATAGTAGAATTTAGGCCAACATTTTTTTTTTTTTTTAAACCAGACAGAGATGAGCATCTCAGGAAGCACCAAGAATAGCTGACATCCAGGAACATTTGTTTTTAAATTCATGACCTCTTTGTCCAGTGACTCTGGCATATATTGCCATCCATATAGGTAAGAGATATGGCAGAGATGTGCTGCAGTCTGGAGAGCCAGACCTGAGCCCAGAGAAGGACATCTTTATTCTTAGAAATAGGTTCAACAGATCTAGGCTAAGTCCCATGCTAAGCTCAACATAGAGTAATTCAACAATCTGAAAGGAGGACTGAGACTTCCAGGAAAGGAAATAGAGATGGCTAATTCTGCAATGCAAGATGGGAAAGATGGCATGCCTAAGCTTCTGGGATGTCATCAAAACTCACTCGACTCATTTCTAAGGTCCCTGAGAGAGTTGGAAGCTAAATACAAACATTTGAAGTTAGTATAAAAGTCAAATAGGCTGAGTGTGTGAATGCATGTGTGTAGTAGTATGTATCTGTATGGTACATGTATACATGTATATGTACATACACATGTGTGTTTTATGTCTTTGTGTATGTGTACACATACATGGGGCCCATTATTCTCATTTGAGTCTGAGTGAAGTCCTTTTAAGGGCACTCCTGGAGGTAGCACTCTGAGGATCTTGGTAGCCAGGCAAACAGTTGACCTTTTCAAATGATATTTAATGGTAAACTCTGGAGATCCTTTGGCATTGATTAGAAATTCAGAAATGGAAAATTTTAGTAGAGATACAGTGGAAATCATTTTGGACAGAGATAAGGGTGTTCTTCTTGGTCTTGCATGGCTCTGGTGAGGATGCTGTTCCTGGATTTTAGGTGATGCTCATCTTATACAATGCATGAGTTTGGAGAGGTTTTCAAAGTCTCTTTGATGAGGGTACTGTCTTGACACATAGCGAAATGTCACATATAGAATGGCTTACACAAACAGAATTTTATTTCTCATTATCCTGTATACACAGCAATTTAAGGTCAAGGCATCAGTACATCAACATGTAGTAATGACTACTCCTTGGTTCATAATGGGCCAGCTGTATTCTCCATGTGTTCTCACATGGTAGGATCTAGGGAAGAGACCTCTCTAAAATGTTTTCTTTTTTTCATAAAAAAAAATCTACCCAGGTGTTCTAGTCACACAGCTCAAAGATCTCAGGTACTCTAATATTATTATAGTTTCAATGTTCCCTTTAGTGTTGGGAATTCAGCATATGGACATCAAAAGTGAGCCACAGTTTGTCCTGGAAGCAGACTACACTAAAGGTGATGTACTCAGGAAGAGGAATGAGCTGTCTAGTACCCATCAGAGAGGAGAGAAGGAGGCTGGCTCAACTTGAAGGCATAATGTTACCCAGCTTTGTTTTACTGTAACAATCATCTTAGGCTTTCATCTTATACAAAGCAAAGGTTTATTTTGGCACATGGTTTCTGACTCAGTCGATGGCTTTATTTCTTGGATCCTTTGTTTCTACACCAAGGTAAGACAGTACATTAGGGGTGGGAGTTCCACATGGCAGGAGAAACTGCTTGTCTTGTGGCAGTGGGAAGGTAAAAGAGTGAGACAGGAAATAGGCTGGGTCGAGATACATTTAAAGGACACATCCTATGGTCAACTTTCTCCCATTAGGTCTCACCTTCTTAAAAGTGCTGCCATTCTTTTTTTTTTTTAACAACTTTATTTTACAAAACAAAGATAAATGTACAGATTTTAAGCATTGTTTGCAAAAATTATATAATATATTTTTGTCAGTACTTTTTTGTCAGATTTTAAAATAATTTTTACATAAAACTGTATGAATATATTTTTTAGTCAGTACTTGATTTTTTTAAAGGTTTGATAGTATGCATTGAAAACTTAATAGTTACAATGAGCATAAAGTACATGTAAAACAAAATGTAACATGGAAATAGTCAAAGTTTTCTTGTTGTATAGAGATATTTTGTTTTGTTTTGTTTTGTTTTCTTTATTTCTTGGACTTCATACAGTCTGTGAGTTGTTTCTGGGGCAGTGTGAGCCTCTGCGGTTAGCATCCCATTATCAGTGACTGCATATTATGTCTGTTCTTTTGTGACTGGGTTATCTCACTCAGGATGATATTCTCTAGATGCAGCCATTTTCTTAAGAATTTGGTCAAGTCATTGTTTCTGGTGGCTGAGTAGTATTCCATTGTGTAAATGTACCAGAATTTTTGTATCCATTCATTTTCTGAAGGACATCTGGGTTCTTTCCAGCTTCTGGCTATTATAAATAGATCTGCTATGAACATTGTGGTGCATATATCTTTGTTGTGTACTAAGGTGTCTCTGGGCTATATGCCCAGAAGTGGAATAGCTGGGTCTTCAGGTAGTGTTATGTCCAATCTTCTGAGGTATAGCCAGACTGATTTCCAGAGTGGTTGTATTAGTTTGCAACCCCACCAACAGTGGAGAAGTGTTCCTCTTTCTCCGCAATCTCACCAGTATCTGTTGTCGTCTGAGTTTTGGATCTTGGTCAATCTGATTGGTGTGAGGTGGAATCTCAGGGTTGTTTTGATTTGCATTTCCCTGATGGCTAATGATGTCGAGCACTTCCTCAGATATTTCTCAGCCATTCGATATTCCTCAACTGAGAACATTTTGTTTAGCTCTGTACACCATTTTTTTAATAGGGTTATTTGATTCTCTGGTGTCTAGCTTTTTGAGTTCCTTGTATACCTTGGATATTAGGCCTCTATCTGATGTGGAGTTGGTAAAAAACTTTTCCCATTCTGTTGGCTGCCGTTTTGTTTTCTTGACAATGTCCTTAGCCTTACAGAAACTTTGCAATCTCATTAAGTCCCATTTGTTAATCTTTGACCTTAGAGCTTGAGCCATTAATGTTTTGTTCAGAAAATTTTCTCCTGTGCCTATATGTTCTAAAGTTTTCCCTACTTTCTCATCTAATAGTTTCAGTGTATCTGGTTTAATGTGGAGATCTTTGATCCACTTACACTTGAGCTTTGTACAAGGAGATAAGAAAGGTTCTACTTTCATTCTTTTGCATGTTGAGTGCCAGTTGGACCAGCACCATTTGTTGAATAGGCTGTCCTTTTTCCATTGAATGTTTACGGCTCCTTTGTCAAAAATCAGGTGACCATATACATGAGGGCTCATTTCTGGACCTTCTATTCTATTCCATTGATCCACATGCCTATTTCTGTACCAGTACCATGCAGTTTTCAGCACAATTGCCTTGTAATATAGCTTGAGGTCAGGGATAGTGATTCCTGCAGATGTTTTCTTGTTGTTGAGGATGGATTTTTCTATTCAAAGTCTTTTGTTGTTCCATATGAAATTGCACATTGATCTTTTCAATTCCATGAAGAACTCTGTTGGAATTTTGATGGGGATTGTGTTGAATCTGTAGATTGCTTTTGGTAGGATGGCCATTTTTAAAATGTAGATCCTTCCAATCCATGAGCATGGGACATCTTTCCATTTTATGAGATCCTCCTCAATTTCCTTCTTTAGAGGTTTGAAGTTCTTGTCATACAGGTCCTTCACTTGCTTAGTTAGAGTCACACCAAGGTATTTCATAGTTTTTGTGACAATTGTGAAGGGTACCTTTTCCCTAATGTCTTTCTCCACATGTTTGTCCTTTGAGTATAGGAAGGCTACTGATTTGTTTGAGTTGATTTTGTATCCAGGCACTTTGCTGAATTTGTTTATCAGCTGTAGGAGTTCTCTGGTGGAGTTTTTGGGGTCACTTAAGTACACTATCATGTCATCGGCAAAGAGTGATGTTTTTATCTCTTCCTCTTTGATTAGTATCCCCTAGATCTCCTTTTGCTGTCTAATTGCTCCAGCCAGGACTTCCAGTACTATGTTGAATAGGTAGGAGGAGACTGGGCAGCCTTGTGGAGTTCCTGATTTTAGTGGAATTGCTTCAAGTTTCCCACCGTTAAGTTTGATGTTGGCTGTTAGTTTGCTGTATATTGCTTTTATTATGTTTAAGTATGGACCTTGGATTCCTGTTCTTCCCAGGACTTTGAACATGAAGGGGTGTTGAATTTTGTCAAATGCATTCTCAGCATCTAGTGAGATGACCAGGTGATTTTGTTCTTTGAGTTTGTTTATATGGTGGATTATGTTGATGGATTTCTGGATATTAAACCATCCCTGCATCCCAGGGATGAACCCTACTTGGTCATGATGAATGAACGTTTTGATGTTTTCTTGGATTCGGTTCGCAAGGATTTTGTTGAGTATTTTTGCGTCAATGTTCATAAGTGAGATTGGTCTGAAGTTCTTTTTCTTGTAGGGTCTTTGTGTAGTTTAGGTACGAGGGTTATTGTAGCCTCAAAAAATGAGTTGGGTAGTCTTGCATCTGATTCTATCTTTTGGAATAGTTTGGAGAGTATTGGTGTTATATCCCCAATAAATGTCTGATAAAATTCTGCACTGAACCTGTCTGGACCTGGGCTTTTTTTGGTTGGGAGGCTTTTGATGACTTCTTCAATTTCTTTAGGTGTTATAGGGTTATTTAGATGGTTTACTTGGTCCTGGTTTAACTGTGGGATCTTGTATCTGTCTAGGAATTTGTCCATTTCCTCCAGATTTTCCAATTTTGTGGATTATAAGTTTTTGTAGTAGGATCTGATGATTTCTTGAATTTCCTCAGTTTCAGTTGTTATGTCTCCACTTTTTTTTCTGATTTTGTTAATTTGTATACTCTCTCTTTGCCCTCTAGTTAGTCTGGCTAGGGGTTTATCCATCTTGTTGATTTTCTCAAAGAAACAACTCTTGGTTTTGTTGATTTTTTCAATGGTTCTTTTTGTTTCTATTTGGTCTATTTCTGCCCTAATTTTGATTATTTCTTGCCGTCTACTCTTCATGGGTATATCTGCTTCCTTTTGTTCTAGGGCTTTAGCTGTGCTGTCACGTTGCTGATGTAAGCCCTCTCCAGTTTCTTTTTGGAAGCACTTAGGGCTATGAGTTTTCCTCTCAGTACTGCTTTCATTGCATCCCACAGGTTTGGGTATTTTGTGTTTTCGTTTTCGTTAAATTCTAGAAAGTCCTTAATTTTTTTCTTTATTTCTTCTTTGACCCTGCTATTGTTTAACAGAGCGTTGTTTAGTTTCCCTGTGAACGTAGGCTTTTTGTTGTCTTTGTTGTTCTTAAAGACCAGCCATAGACCATGGTGATCTGAGAGGATGCATGGGAGTATTTCAATCTTCTTATATGGATTGAGGCTTGTTCTGTGTCCAATTATGTGGTCAATTTTCGAGAAGGTGCCATGGGGTGCTGAGAAGAAGGTGTATTCTTTTACTTTAGGATGATATGTTCTGTATATATCTATTAAGTCTAGTTGGTTCAAAGTCTCTGCTAGTTTTGCAGTGTCCTTGTTCAGTTTTTGTTCCCATCATCTGTCCATTGGTGAGAGTGGGGTATTAAAGTCTCCCACTATTATTGTGTGGGGTGAAATGTATTTTTTGAGCTTTAGTAGGGTTTCTTTTATGAATGTGGGTGCTTTTTTATTTGGAGCATATAAGTTAAGGATTGAGAGTTCCTCCTGACAGATTTCCCCGGTAATGAGTAAAAAGTGTTCTTCTTTATCTTTTTTGATAACTTTTGGTTGGAAATTTACTTTATTCGATATTAGAATAGCCACTCCAGCTTGCTTCTTGGGGCTGTTTGCTTGGAAGTTTGTTTCCCACCCATTTACTCTGAGATAGTGTCTGTCTTTGTCTCTGAGATGAGTTTCCTGTATGCAGCAAAAGGCTGGGTTTTGTTTATGTATCCAGTCTGATAGTCTATGTCTCTTTATTGGGGAGTTGAGTCCATTTATGTTAATAGATATCAAGGAATAGTTGTTTCTGCTTCCTGGTATTATTGCTTTTGTGGATGAAGTTGTGTCTGTGTCTTTTTCTTCTTTTAGTTTTCTTGTTTAGGAGTTTTCTTGTTTCTACTAGGCTGTATTTCCTTTCATTGTATTGGGTTTTCCACCTATAATTCGTTGTAGTGCTGGGTTTGTGGTCAGATATTGTGTAAATTTTGATTTGTCTTGAAATATCTTCATCTCTCCATCGATGGTGATTGATAGTTTTGCTGGGTATAGCAGCTTGGGCTGGCACTTGTGCTCTCTTAAGGAGTGCATGATATCTGTCCAGGCTCTTCTATCTTTCATAGTCTCTGTTGAGAAATCGGGTGTGAGTCTGATTGGCCTGCCTTTATATGTTACCTGACCTTTTTCCCTTACTGATTTTAGTATTCTTTCTTTGCTTTGGGCACTTGGTGTTTTGACTATTATGTGTCGGGAGGTATTTATTTTCTAGTCCAACCTATTTGGAGTTCTGAAGGCTTCTTTTATGCTCGTGGTCATCTCATTCTTGAGGGTTGGGATGTTTTCTTCTATGATTTTGTTGAAAATATTTACTGTGCCTCTTAGTTGATACTCTTCTCCCTCTTCTATTCCTATTATCCTTAGGTCAGTCTTCTCATTGTGTCTAGGATATCCTGGACATTTTGGGTTAGGAGCTTTTTTATTTTTGCATCTTCTCTGCCTGTTTTGTCTATGTTTGCAATGTTGTCTTCTGCTCCCGAGATTCTCTGTTCGATCTCTTGTAATCTATTGGAAATGCTTGCTTCTGTGACTCCTGATTTCTTTTTAAGGTGTTCTGCCTCTAGGGTTATCTCTTTTAGTGTTTTCTTTATTGTGTCAATTTTCGTTTTAATTTCCCTCTTCCATTCTTTTATTTCTTTGGTTCTGTTTCCCTCTAGTTCTTTGAGTTCTTTGAGTGTTTTTCTTGTTTCCTCTTTAAAAGCTTCTGAATCTTTTTTGCTTTTCCTCCCGTTCTTGTTTAAGTATCTCTATCAGCATCTTGAGGTATGATTTCAGGTCTCCGTCTTCTTTCTCTGGTGTGTTTTCAATTCCAATGTTTGCTGTTATGGGAGAGCTGGGTTCTGGTGTTGCCAGGTTGTCTTGGTTTCCTTGGGATATACTCTTTCTCTTTCCTCTTGCCATTTTCTTGTCAGTGATATGTTCTTGCCTTTCCCTTGTATCTGGTCTGTATCCCTGGATCTCCACTGGTCCAGGTGGCAGATTTGCCCAGCCCTGTTCTATGCCTCAGAGTCGCCGGGTGGGAACAGAGGTTCCAAAGTTCTCTTCCTGGTCCCTGGCTCAGGCAGTTCGGAGGTTGTGCCCTTTGTGCGCACTCCACAGAGATCTCTCTGCTCCCCGGTCTCCCAGATCTCCCACTCACCAGTCTCTCAACCTTAGGAGCTGGCGGTCTGCGTGGCAGATGAGTCGGGCTCTGCTCCACGCTCTGAAGTCACCGCCGGGTGGAAACAGAAGTTCCAAAGTTCTGTTCTTGGTCCCTGGATCAGGCAGGTCGGAGGGCGCACTCTGTGTGTGCCCTCCCCAGAGATTTCTCTGCTCCCTGGTCGCCCAGATCTTCCATTTCTTAATAAGGCCATAGGCTGGAGAAAACACTTTTGAACATGGAGGCTTCTGAGAGGCAAACTAAATCCAAATTATGACAATGTGACTTACTGACTCTGAATAAAGTTTTACCCACCATGGCCCATAGTCAACCCTGAATAGTACCCAAGGCTGTCTTTGGGCCTGATACATGACTGAAAAGGTTCATCATGACTTTTCAGTTCAAAAGTATAAATTTTAAGACTGTATCATAAGTATTCTTATGGTATTGGGTAGCAGACATAGTGTGTATTATACTCAGAAAAGCAGCTGGAGATGAGCCAATCCCTAATGTGGAGCTCCAAAGCCACATTTTCAAACTACATCTGCAAACCCAGAGTTACCATGCTAGCTGTGGTTTACTGCACTGTTTGCATTGAATGTTTGAAGCTGTGCATTTGAGAAGCAGATGAGTACAACACAGCAAGGAAAGATGTTCTAAGTAGGGAAGGAGGACAATGAGTCCACGTGGAGAGTCTGACTCTGCAGAGGAGAGGTCCTCACAGCTCCAAGTAGGTATAGTCCAGATGGGGGGGCAGTTTACATCTAAATAGTTTATAGATATTCCAAGGTGATGTTTCAGTGGAGAATTTCTCCACAGAAGTGAACACTACTCATTACAGACAACTGTATTAAATGGAAAAACTAAATCAAAAGGGAAGGCTTTTAGGTTTGGTGGAGGAGGAGAACATTTATTGTAGATGTGAGGCAGAGCAAAGCCAGAGGCAGAGATGTCTGGAGGAATCCAAAGTAAATGATACTGAGCTAAATCATGTGAGGAGCAGAGGGTAGGAGAGAGCCAGGCCAGGAGAGTAATGAGAAGACAAGATGGCTGGGCAACCAAAATGACTGGATTATATAGGAAAGGATCACAAGGAAAGGCACCCCAGACCCTAGCCTAGAGAGTTCAGGTTATGGGTCAGGGAAATGACAGACATATTATGTAACATGTCAGAGTTGAGGCATTGCAGAAGAATCTGGCAGCCAGGACTGCCTTGATATGTCAAATAGGCATCTCAGTTAGCCATTTGTATCTAATACATATATTTCTAAGAAATGAGAGGTTACAGCAGGCAGATACACTGCCTTTCTTTCTAATACCGAGTATTCAGAAACTCCAGAAGGAAAGACATGAGAAAATATGGAATCTGACAAAACTAGAAGACTGAAAATATATAAGCACTTGCCTAATCCTGGAGATGACTGATTCCATCACCACTATCTACAATAAGATGATGGAAGACTGAGATGAAATCTTATTTAAGGTATAGGAGCAAGCTGGTTCTTTTCAAATAGACAAGGCTATAGTGTGACCATTAATTGGCAAAGGGAAATGGTAGGGAGGGAAGACTGATGATAATGTCCAATGGCTTGGACAGATGCTTCTCCCTTATACACACAGGGAAAACTGAGAAATGTACTGCACTCTCTGTACTGAGATACACTAAGGAGGCCTTCGGATAGCATTGAGAAGATAGATTGTCCTGAAGCTTTAGGAATGACCATATGTGAACACATGTGAGTACACTTATGTGTGTGGATGTATCCATTTATGTGTGTTCAAGTGCATGTGTGTGGTTAGATATGCATGTGTGTGAGCATGTGGGAGAGGACACATGTGTATATGTAGCCTTGTTCTGATGTTTGGGTCTCAGTCTCTCAATTTTGGGGTGGTTGTTCTTCTGTGCTGTGTACCTGACATGCTTTTCTTTCATGCTCTGTATATTGTCTATAATAAGTCACCTGGGTGAGAAACAACAAACGGGAAGTGCCAGATCATGTTTGATGATAGGATTCTGGAGCTTCTATAGAAACTGAGACCATAGCGTCTGTAGTAGTTAGCCAGGATTAGTCAGGAGCCAATGATTGACAGTTTCTTTCATCTCTTTACTGCTGACACTACAACTCAGGATTGAGTGGACTAAGCTGAGACAACTGCATAGAAAGCCTGCTTATTTCCATCTGCATCCAGAGTCTTCATGCCAGCAACACCCAACTAGGAATCCTAGGCAGACCCTTCCTCTGTTCCACTATGTACTACCAACTATTTACTCTTGCTATCGAATTGAATTACCTTTTAAGAGAGGAGACAATGGCACATCTCCATGCAGAAGTAGAATGTATTCTTTACTGTGAGACTTCTGATTTGAGATGTTCTATGCCAGGGTATTTTGCTGACAAAAATATTCAGGAAGCAATTTGTCTAATAAATGGTCCTACTTGGCATTTCAACAATTGTTAATAATATTGGTACAATGTGGAGCAAACTTACAAATCAATGTAATCAATGTCTTATTTTTTATTGATGTATTTGAATGAATTTTAACATTTTATTACTGATTATTTTCATCCAAGTTCAAAGTATAATTTTGGGAAAAGAAATACACCACTTCTACCAACTGATGAAAGACTAACATTGTTGAGAAGGCTGTGGTAGAAATGGATGGAATTCCATATTTATGAGCTCAAAGCCACCAATAAGACAGTCATGGCTGCAAATGCCTTATGAATTTTAACATGTGCATATTTCTTTTTCTACAATACTGCTTCCTCACCCATAAGTGCACTTATAAAGTATTACCCATGGAGTTACATTTGCAAAGAGTAAATAGTTGGTAGTACTTGTGTCCTCATTTGGCTTCTCTTGTAAGAAAACATCATGATGGGGTTATTTTTATGGAAATAAGGGTTGTTTGCACTTATAGATCCAGAGGAATAATAGTCTAATATGTCAGGGAAGAGTAAGAGCAAGCAGCAGGTATGGTGGCTGGAGTAACAAGGCTGAACTGCAAACAAGAAATGAAGACCTGGAATTAGCACAGGGATCTAAATTCTAAAAACCTGCCTCTAGTGACATACTTTCTCCAACAAGGCCATATTTCCTAACCCCCTGCCCCCTGCCTCTCCCAAATAGTACCCCCAACTGTGGATCATCTCTTTGAATTCTTGAGCCCATGGAAACTTTCTCATTCAAACCACATGACACTTTGAGTTGGATATTCTATAATAAGCAGTTCTGGTGTTACTGTAATGGCTGTAGTGAGAGCCAATCACTTGGTGCCTAACTTGAGTGTCTGTCATCAAATGATGCTATTTGGAGTGTGTGTGTGTGTGTGTGTGTGTGTGTGTGTGTGTGTGTGTGTGTGTGTGTGTGTGTGCGTGCATTGTTAATTTGTTTGTGATAAAATTTTGAGAGTTTCTTAATGTAGGTTGACTGTATACCTCTAGACTGTCTAGGATTGAGAAAGAGGCAAAAACAATTATATGACAACTGTGGCATTGTTAAATTCTCATTGGACTCATAAACAAAAAGAAAACATTCAACAGCTAGCAGTTGAATTGGAGCTATGAGGTCTGAACTGAGCAACTAAAACAGAGACAAAGGCTGAAGCATTTTCTGTCTGCCTCTAAAGAACATTCAGGAGCAGACAGGAGTTATGGGAGCTTATCAGAGCTGCCTGAATTCTCCAGTGAGGTAGATAGACCAGACTTTATCTTCCCTTTTAGTGCTCTTGATGAGACTAAGCTTAGGCTGGATGAGGTAGGGAAATACTAGCTCCCAGTATATGCTATACTTTTCCCTCTCTGTTTTGATCAGTGTGCTACAAAATTCTAAATGGAGAATTTGCCATTGAGGAAAACCCAACTAAACACTGCCTAGACTCGGCATTTTTGAACTGAATCATTCATCTGACTAGACTCTCGTGGCATCCTGATGTGAGATAGTCAGATCTGGTGTACTAGTGAGAAAGTAGTTACACTGTAATTTAGTGTATTGAAAACGGAGTCACATGTAGACTGTAAACTCTGTAAGATCGAATAGGATTTTATTTTATCTTTTTTACCATCAGGAATTTGGAAAATGACTAAAATTAAGACACATGATAAGGTGATTTCACTTCTCTTTCCCAAGGTTGGGGACACCCTGTAAAGCAACTCAGAATTGGGGACACCCTGTAAAGCAATTCAGAATTCACATTAGCTTGGGAACTTGAAGACATGGCAAAGAATTATGAATATGGTCCATACCCCTGTGATTGAAATCCAGACTACATAAATGAAAATATAGATGAAAAGCTAGCGGCACTTGGGAGGGCTTCCTCCACCGAAGCCTGCATTTTGCTGAAAGTTTTCAAAGCCAAAGATACTATTTGCTAAGTGATGTGAAGCCCAAATGACCGAGGCTCATGGAGTACTAGGACTAAACAGAAGGTTAAGTGACTGCAATAAGCTGTCATTTATAGAACTACAACAGCCATAGGTGTTTTCCCTTTTAAACCACCACTGTCTCCCTCTCCCTCTCTCTCTCCCTCCCCCTCCCCCTCCCCCTCTCCCTCTCCCTCTCCCTCTCCCTCCCCCTCCCCCTCCCCCTCCCCCTCTCCCTCTCCCTCTCCCTCTCCCTCTCCCTCTCCCTCTCCCTCTCCCTGTCCCTCCCTCTCTCTCTCTCTCTCTCTCTCTCTCTCTCTCTCTCTCTCTCTCTCTCTCTCTCTCTCTCTTCTTTCTTACAAGCACTTTCTCATTAACTTAGTAGATAAATTAGTAAAATTAAATTACATTCCATTGACGTTCATTTCGATGATTAGTTTAGTGTATGATTGTGTGCTTGTGGTAAAGCCTATGCAAATAAATCTGTGTTGCAGCTTTTGAGAAAGTGCAACCATGCAGTTATGTGCAGAATGTTCGTAACTTTCACATCATAGTTTTTCCTCATTATTTTAGATTTTATTCCTTATATTTTCAGTTTCAAAAAAAAAAAAAGTCTGACAGCTGTTCACTCAAGAGCTTTCATGAAGAAGGGCTTGTCTCTAGAAGTGACAGTTCAACTTGTGTGGAACTGTCCTCAAGTTTTTTGGGGGACGAGATGTAGAATGGAAGACAGGGACATAGAAAGTCCATGGACATGCTAAGGTCAACACCTATGTTTGTGTCTTATACACACAGATGCACAAACACTTGAACACCACTTAGTGTATTTCAAGAATATATTACATCTATGATGTACCTTACACTATGCTAGACCCTGGTGACTAGGCTGTGAAGAAAGTACAGGGAGCCCCTGTTTTTAAAGAGTGTCCAGAGAGTGACATTTGTGTAATCATATAACCTACCAAATCACAGAGTGCACATATAAGCTGTGCCTTCATGGTCTTGTGTTCTTATGGTCAGAGAGTCAGAGAGTACTTGTAAACATCATAGATTGTACTTCCTGCTTCTGAGCTTGGAATGATGAAACCTATGACATCAGTGACTTGGCTGCACTCTCTGTATTTCCATTGATCTTCTTTAATTATCCAATGAGTGGTCTTTCTAGAAGCATTTCAATTAGTGTTGATGACTTTACACTAAGATGTCATCATTGCTTGGATTGTAACATTATCCATAAAAAAGATTCTCCATGAAAAAAATGAAGCTGGATAAAATTCTTGTCCTCATAATCTAATATAAAAAATATGCTTGCGTCCCTCACCAAGGCCTCAGGTATGTTTCTAACAGATACACATCTGCACTCTTCATTTCAGTCATATAAAAGGTTATGTCATCTGCCAGTATTTCCAATTGTAGAACTCTAGAGCAATAAGTATGTTAGATTTCACAGGAATACTAGCTATACTGTCCTACTTATGTGTTCTTTTTTTTTTTTTTTTTTTTTTTTTTTTTGATTAACTTTAGGCTGCAAATATTTTTTTTTTTAACTCATCTTTGATGTGCAAGTCCAAATTATATTGTTCATGTGTCAGATAAATCACCCACTTAAAATCTTAGTCTGTTTGAATGCATTTCTTTTGAGTATATGTGGTGTTTCAGACTCTGTGTTTGCTGCTGTCATTATAGTTAGGGAATAAACCGCCTTGCCTTCTATTTGGAAAGACTTGGAAGACTACTGGAGAAGGCTTTAACCATCAGTAATGATAAATGAAATGAGGGCTACATAGAGTGCAATTTCTTAGAAGAGTAACTAGCAGGTAGAGTGACTAGAAAAGAGGCATCCTGTGCTACCTCCTGGAATGTGAATGTCTCTGCTCAATAGTTGCTGAGTGGAGGTAGCTAGCTGAAGATTTGTGAAACACGTTTTGCTAAAATAAACCTTTGCAGTGAGTCCTAGGGCTTAGAATAAAAGGGTGACTATGCAGAATGAAAGAAATATCTGAAAAACAAAAGATGAAGCTGAAGGGGGGTTAGTGCCCTTCACTTGGAGCCTATTTAATGACTTTATATTTATTCTAAGGGCAAAATTGATGAAATTCATAACAACTATATCAACTTAGATATTAATGTAAATAAGCCATATCACTTATATTTATCAATAAAATACAGAGATTCAATAGTTAGATATTAATTTGTGAATAAATCTGTGCCAACTCCTGGTCATAGCGACAGCAAGAATTATTTTCTTGGGAAGAGCACTAAGGGGGCTTCAGAATACTCATGCTCCAGGAATACGGATCATTTGCTTGATGGTAAGGTACAAAGGAAGCTGGATGATGCTTATGTTTCTGTCTTTCCCTATGAATTGGTGCTACCATTCTTTATTGAGGTTTGAACCCATGCATGTACAGCACTGCAAAGAAACTATAGCTTTGGATTTGATGGCTTTTGATAGCTGAAAAAGATCTTTATTGAGAGGACAGAAGCAGGCCAGCAGATCTTGAGCTTCGCAGAGAGAACTAGCAAGCAGAATCTATCCATAAGATCTAATAATGTCTAGGTGTCTTTTAGACTATTCAAAACTGATTGTACAAGTCTCCTTTGTACCTTTATTTAACGAGGCTTCTGCATTTGGTTCAACCTAACACTGCACTTTCTTCGCTCTCCCTGTATCCCCTCCCCACCCCAGCTCCCTGAACACCTGACATGAAATAACTGTAGCTGCTTCTCCCTTACTCCAGGATGCCCCTACCTCTTCTTTCTTCTGGCACAAGAAGTTAAGATTAGTAAGGCTTGACTTTCTTACAGTCAGTGGGAATCAGGGCTAACATGATGTGTATACAAGTATACATAAGGAGATTGGACTTGCTGTTCTCTACAGTTCTGAGCCCATTCCTAAAAATAAGTCTATCTCAATGAATAACTTTAACAAGAATTCACACGCTTATGCATGTACATTTATACCTGTATTGTATGAAGATTCGGGGAGAGAGCAAGAGAAAAGGAAGGAAAAAATAAGGAATTTTTAAGGAGCTGCCTATGTGGTTATGGGTGTCGGAAATCTCAGATTTTTCTGACAGGTGACACTCAAGAAAGTCTTAGTCTCCCAGCTCTGAGTCACAGGTTGGTCTAGAATATGAATCCTTTTCTCTTGGGAGGAACTTGGTGCACATTTAATGAAACATTTAAACTGAGTGGGTAATTCCCATTACATTCTGACATACATCTGTCTTACTCAGTGTTAGTCTTAACTAAATAGATCCTCACAGTGAAACCAAGCCAGGGATTTGACCAAATTTTTGGGGACCATAACTTTGTTACGTTGACCCATTAAGCCAGTCATTAAAACCTCTGAATACTTGGAAGAATGAGACAACTATGATATCTGATTAAGACAGCTTGAGTTTGTCTTTTGAATTTCCATTATTATTATTGTGGCACATGAGTATATGGTGTTTCCATGAGAATATGAGGGTGCATATGCTATGTTAAACAACAGGTCAGAGAACAACTTTTGGGGATTGATTCCTAGACCCACCTCTGACAGCAAACTTGTATAGCAAACATTTTTACCTATTGAACCATCTTGTCCCTTTTTTCCCACCCTTTCCTGCCTTTATATGTTTGTTTTGTGATTTGTTAAAAATATTTGAGATTCTCTGTGACCTTTGTCTTAGTTAATTTCCTGTGTCCATAAAAAAATAACTGTGTCTAGAAATGTTACAAAATTAAAGCAAGTTTTGGAGTTCGAAGTACTGCTGTTTGTTCTGATGGGAGTCTCATGCAGATGGCACCACAATGGTTGAATGCATATAAATGGGCAAGGAAGATGGGGAGGTAGGAGATGCTGTGCTGGCCAGGCTTCAGTGGTGGCATGGTATGCATTTATAAACAGGGCAGTGGTACTGTGGGTCAATGTTGAATTTGCAATGTTCTTACTGCTTCTAGTAAGCCCAATGGCCAGATTCAACTGGGTAGAGTTAAGGCTGTGGAGGGTTAAAGGGAAGATATGCCAAGACTTAGAAACTAAGAAATACATGATACCTTAAGACAGTTTTCCTTCTGTTCTATATTTGTGCACAGTCTGGGGGCTATAGGATGGAGTTATGGTGAACACTGGGTGCCAAGACTCAAATGGCTGGGATATGTACCGACAGAGGCATTGCCTCACTAAAAGGGAGTTGGGAGAGCATATTTAAAATTGAATCCTGCAGAGAACCATAAGGATATTCTCAGTATGAATATGAGGGAAACAAGAATAGGATCCAGTGGCCTTGAAAGAATGAGGTCAAGGAGACGCCCGCAGCAAAGTTGTTCATCTATAGACTGTGTCTCACCACTCTAGGGAACACTGGCCACTGTGCCAATTTTGCCTCTTCCTTCTTTCTCTCCCTCTTTCATGCCTCCCATTTTATGAGACGATGTTTCCATATAAAGCTATGTCTGCTATGGGACCTGATACTAAGACCAGACATGGTCTCTTGTTAATCCTCATGCCTCTATTTTTCAATTGGGATTATAGGCATACACTACTGTGCCTGCTGCTGTGTGTCAAATATTGCTTGGAAGCAGTGAGCTGTCTCAGTGTCTACTCTCACATGTTTAGTTCCCAACTCTGGTCCTTATATAATAAGATTACAACTTCCTTCCTATGAGTGCCCCTCTGTCTCAGGTATAAATATAACAAACTCAGGACAAAATAGGTAGCTTGTTTAGGTGGAAATCTACTTAAGATTGATTTAGCAGTGTTTTCTAACTTGATATGTCAGGTATGGATGTAATACCTTGAAGTTCCAAAGTTGGAACTGTATTTGTTTTGGAGACAATAATACAGCTGTAATTTTGACTTTGTCCAATTTTAGGCTCCTTAAGTATGCAGAGTCTGTTGAAAGAAGGTGGGCTTAAGTAAATCCTTTAAATCTTTCATAGAAAAACTACTCTACTTTCTGCTTCTGTGTCAGCTCTATGATTCTCTTATGTTTCTCCCAATCCATGTGGATATCTTCATTACTGAGTTAGACCAAGGAATTCATACATTTCTAGGTCAACTAATAAGTAATATTTTCTGAGTTCTTGGCCTAACAATATAGTTCTATGCATGTGATGTGAGAGGAAACATAGATTTACTTTTAAAGATACAAAGGTGACTGGGTTCACTGAAAACATCAGTGCCTAGGGAGTCTCAGAGCAGGGGCAATGCAGAGTCTATAGTGTTCTCTCAAGCTTTTCTGCTGCCTTTATATCTATTGATGTATCATCTATGTATCTACCTGTCCATGAAAAGTTAGATCCATGACTTAAAAATGGTTTACCCCAGAGCTCAGCAGAAGCTGTACTATGAGTTTTGAATTACAGTCAAAGTTACAATCTCGAGGTTAGGACAATGGGGAATGATCTCATATATGATGCTAGGCAGCAGCAGTGAGCACGGGTCTGAGTCACAACCTCACAAGGTACTGTGGTGCTACATCATGGAGTTCAGTAGATTTGCTGCACTAAGTTGTGTCTATAGTATTTCACTTTCTGGGGGTACATGTAGTTCAATCTCATCATCATTTAGAGAACATTTGTGTGTGATCTGTTGTGAACCTACACACCCACACCTATATCCACATCGCTACACATAAACACTGACACACAGCTGGATAGCTACAGAGATGGTTGAATAGATGCCTGGGTCTGGGATGCCTTGTAGGCTTGTTAAATAAAGACAGAAATACGTTCTAGCTCAATGTGGTCACCAGTAAGTGTTATCACAATATACCTGAAGCCATCATTTAGAGTCATTAGAAAATGAAACTCAAATTAGAGCAACAAGACTGAATACCTACACTGAGCACAAATTAAAATGAGCATCCTAATAAATTATCCTATAATTATATGAATTTTAAAATTACTTATTAACCAAAGACTTTTAGAAATTGTCTTCTGGAGATTTTTACATACTATGGGCTTCTAGTCCCTTTTTTTTTGTTTTATTTCATTTTACTACTTTAAAAAGTATTTTTAATATTCACCTTTATTATTAATTATATACATGCATGTTATTATTTGGTAAAATGACCATAGAGATAAAATGACTCCCAGTGACATATTGTAATATCCATAGATCAAAGTATTGTTTACTGCTCTTCAGCAAAGCTTCTTCTTGCAGTAGACAATAATTAACACAGCGGCTTACAATAGGACAACATGCTGGGAGTGAGAGACCCTGAAACACTTAGCTATAAATGGTATGTCTTTATAAAACCCTTCCTCACAGGGTTTAATGATGATGCAGAAGATGAGGGGAAAAGATTATAAGAACCAGAAATGATCAATGACTTCAAGGAAACTACATAAACCAGACACAACAGTGTTCATACACATAAGAACTTACAAATGACTATAGCAACATACAAAATATGTGACCTGAATGAACTAGGAACACACACACACACACACACACACACACACACACACACACACACACATTAACTTCTCATTGTGGAAGCTGTAGTATGTCACAGTGTGTTCCTCAGTATATTCCTCTCTCCACACATTTTTACATGCAAATGTTCATTGCAATAAGTCATTCATCTAGCTTGATGTCTCCGGCTCCTGTGACACCATGAATATTGAATATTAACCAGGGACTCCTCTCAGGTTATCCTATTATTGCTATGTCATGAAGATCCTAGAGGTTCATGTTTTCAGGATTGGCCCTTTTACACACTCCAGCAGTTCATAGAGGAGGAGATGTTGGGGTGACCCAACTCAAAGCCCTGGGTATGGGTCTTGATGGTAGATGAACTGGTCAGCATGCTGGCTTCCCCAGACCCACATCATCAGGGCTTGTATCTTAGTCAGGGTTTCTATTCTTGCACAAAACATCACAACCAAGTAGCAAGTTGGGGAGGAAAGGGTTTATTCAGCTTATACTTCCATATCACTGTTTATCACCAAAGGAAGTCAGGACTGGAACTTAAGCAGGTCAGGAAGCAGGAGATGATGCAGAGGCCAAAAAGGAATGTTACTGACTTGCTTTCCCTGCCTTGTTCAGCCTGTTTTCTTATAGAACCTAGGTCTACCAGCCAAGGGATGGCACCACCCACAATGGGCTGGACCCTCCCCCCTTGATCACTAGTTGAGAAAATGCCTTACAGCTGGATCTCATAGAGGCCTTTTCTCACCTGAAGCACCTTTCTCTGTGATAACCCAACTTGTGTCAAGTTGGCACAAAACCAGCTAGTACAGCTTGCTCTCCTGTACTGTTCTGGTTGGACCACCCAATACTATCATTTGCAAAAGGCAGGGTTGGTTCTCCTGGTCTCATACCCTCAGAGCTGGCTCACCAGCACCCATACCTCTAGAACCAGATCTACTGTGCTGCTCAGTCAAGGCATTTTCCTAAGCGCTGCAGCCTGCCAAGGGCTGGACCAGATCTCCACTTTCATCCCCTCCCCCAGGGCTGGTTCACTTAAGCCTTTGCCATCTGGGGCAGCTCCACTATTTGTTGCCCAAGCAGGGTGCAGGGTCTGCGGTCCTGAGTGCTAAAGCCACTGGTGGACAGACTAGCTCATCCACTCATGACCTAGAGACCTGCTCTCCCAACTGCTACAGATGGTAAAGGGTTGTGGGGGGAGCACCACGCCTGTACCCAGGCTACCTGATGGCACATGAGTGCTGGGGACATCTTTCCTAAGCTTTGATTCTCTGAGTTGGCTCACCTGAGCCCCTAACTCCACCAAAGCCAGCTCTATGTGCTGTCCAGGTGAGGTGGAGGGCTTGTTTTTCCAAGTACTATAGACACTAAGGGATAAGGCCAGTTCACCTGCTCTCATGACCTTGGGCTTAGCTCTCCTAAGAGCCTAAAGTGAGGGGCAAGTGGACAGAGGGCATATCTCTGGGACCAGGTCACTTCACAGCAGAGGAATGACAGGACCAACTCTACAGGTGGTTTTTCAATGGTAGTTTCTTATTGTAGGGCTTGTGGAGATACTGGCCAGACAGGATAGACAGCAGACAGTGTGACAGTGAGACAGGAACCACCAGTAAGGGAAATACCAGAATGGTTAGAGTCTACCTTGGGGATATGGAAAAGTACTGAGAACTGCCAAAGGTCTAAAGCAGACATTATGTGCCCTTTAATAGCAAGTCAAGGGCAGAGATGGCAGCAAACAGGTTCAGAGGCAGTCTGCCCACACCCATGGGTAATAGGAGATCTACCTAAGACAAAAGGGTCAGCTCAGATGGAGGTTTCAGATACTCAGGGGTACTGCATCAAGAAAGGAATATGCTGTGTTTGGTGGTGTCAGCTCTGGACTCTGACATAGCTGGTAAATTAGATAAAATAAATGTACAAATGGAAGTGTTGGGTGCTGACTTTTATATCAAGGGGCCAAAAGAAGCAGAAGGTCCTAAATATACCAGGAACATAGAGCACCTTCTAAAACCCCAAAACCTGGAGCCCCTGGGAGGAGTCAGTCCTAGGGAAGGACAAGATCCAGATTCCAAGACATGCATGGGGCCTTGGCAGCTTTGCTGACCCCTTTTGTGCAGCAGGAAGTGTATAAGCAGGAGGCTTTGGAGGATCTAAGTGACTTAGACTAGTGTGGAAAGAGTCTGTAAGCTGGGAGAACAAGATAATTGAAAGGCAAAGCAGAGGAAAGGATCTGTCTGGGTTACTTGAGAACAAGTGTGACAAGATATGGGTTGAGCCTGAGTCCCTAAGGAAAAGAAAATGACAGCCCAATTCTGTGCTAATGAACTATGGGAGGCTTTGCAGCTCAACAGCAGTTCCCAGAAGGTTCCCATGATAAAATAACATAGGTGCAAAAGATTAAGCCTGTCCAGGGGTCGGACAGTTATTCATCCAGACTAAGCAGGGCATGTTTCTCCCCTGCAAGATTATGCTAATAGTGTTGAAAGTTTGTCTATCCAGAGCATCTCCCAGGAACCAGGTGTGGTGTATAGAGAGGCTACATTTATAGCCACAATGCTCACCTCAAACCTCCATGACCCAGTGAACCAGCCTGAGCTGCAAGTACAGCAGAGGACAGCAGGGACTCATTTGCCATTAGCCCTGAGCATGGCTGGGCGGCATATGCCCACTCCTCCATGATTACCAGGCGTAGGGAATTGCAGGGTAGTACTCCACGGAGGTGCTCCAGGGCATGGAGTGGAATGGCTCAGAGAGAAAACTGAGGGTTATGAAAAACTAAGTTATTGCTTCCTTTCCGTGCCACTGGACCCAGCGGATCTGTGGAAGGAACTCTTGATCTATAGAGACAGTATTCTGGTGTGTTAGACTTTGCTTATGTTTGACTTCCATGTCTTCTCAGTTGTGACTTACTGTGATCACCTGACACTTGCTTGGAATAGATGACCCAGAATTTTAAAGCACTTCAATATAGTTATTTTTATAGTCCTACTAGCCATTATTAGATGGTAGTTTGAGGCTTTTTATTACTGTTCTGCCCATCCCCTGCATAGAGGCTTTATTACATATAGCAGTAGAACACTAACCTCTGGGTGATTTTTGGAACTGATGATTTATTTAAGATAAATTATGCCTGACTGAAGAATCAAGTATTTGGCAATTTATTCACAAAGGATACAAAAATTAGGTATTGCTGTGAAATTCATGAGAGCTTTATGTCTGGGTAAGACAAAAATAATACCCACCAAAGTGATTGAGGAAATTTTCCAATAGTGTACCTGTAAACATTCAAGAGTATTCAAAAGGTAAAAAATGATGCTCATCACATTGGGCTGCAGATCCCCTCAGCTCCTTCAGTCCCCTCTCCAGCTCCTTCATTGGAGTCCTCATGTTCAGTCTGATAGTTAGCTGCAAGCATCCTCCTCTGTATCAGCATGGCTCTGACAGAGCCTCCGAGGAGGCATCTACATCAGAACTACCTGGCATCAGCAATACTGCCTGGGTTTATTGGGTGCACATGGGGTGAAACTCCATGTGAGGCAGTCTCTGGATGATCACTTTTCCAATCCCCACTCCTCCTCTTGTTCCCCCACCTCCTCCCATGAACACTTTGATCCCCCCTCCAAGAAAGACTGAGGCATCCACCCTCTGGCTTTCATTGTCTTTGAGCTTCTTAAGTTCTGTAAATAGATTCTTGGTTATTCCAAGCTTTTTGGGCTAGTGTTTCCTTATAGGTGAGTATATACTATGAGTGCTCTTTTGTGAGTGGGTAACACCACTCAGGATGATAACTTCAAGTTCCATCCATTTGCCTAGGAATTTCATGAAGTTATTGTTTTTCATAGCTGAGTAGTATACCATTGTGTATATGTATCAGAATTTCTGCATCCATTTATCTGGTGAAGGAAATCTGGGTTCTTTCTAGTTTCTGGTTATTATAAATAAGGCTGCTATGAACATGGCTGTGCATGTGTCCTTGTTAGATGTTGAAGTTTCTTTTGGGTATATACTCAAGAGTGGTATAGCTGGGTCCTCAGGTACCACATTCTGATTTTTAACCATTAAAACATTACACTACTGAAAAAAATAAAAACCTGCTTTTAAAAATATGGCATGTGGGCCTGGGAGATGGCTCAGCGGTTAAAAGCACCAGCTGTTCTTTGAGTGGTCCTGAGTTCAGTTCCCAGTAACCACATGGTGGCTCACAACCATCTGTCATGGGATCTGAGGCCCTCTTCTGGTGTGTCCAAAATATAGCAACAGTGTACTCATATACATAAAATAAATAAATCTTAAAAAAATATGGCACACACCAAAAAAAAAAAAAAAAAAAAAAAAAAAAAAAAAAAAAGAAGATGCTCTTTGAAGCAACAGGGTGACTAATTTGGAATTACAGTAATTACAGTGTTGGAGTTCTTGGCCACAATGGCTGTTACCATAGTTGTTTGGTTGTTGGTTGTCTTATGGAACAGAATGATCAGATTATGGACCATTCTATGCTGTGGAAATTGTGTGTATCTGCTGTTGGACTTGGAGAAACCAAACTCAGACTGGATCAGAAGTGTCTCCTCTTTTCAAGCTGATTTCTCTGGTTCCAGAAGTTGCCTACTCAACTGTGGATTCTGCATGTATCCTTAGGAATATTCTACTCAAGATGTGTAGTGGCTAGAGTGACTGTGGATAAGACCAACTTTCTGATTGGCCTTAATGTCCACTTTACAGAAGAAAAAAAATCACATCGATTACTGGAAATAGACAAAAACCGGTGATCTACAGGGCCAGCCCTTTCACAAGCTCTAACAGTGTATCAATGTGGTTGATGTCGGTGTGGGCCAAATCAAATCCCTGAATCAGGGCCTGGGTGGTAGTTGAGCTAGTCAGCCTGCCAACACTACCCCCACCCCCAACATGAGAATGAGCTTTCTAGCATGTCCTGTCAGCCAGCAATGGGCAGAGCTAACTCTTCAGCACTGTTCTCCAGGACAGCTCACTCACACCTGAGTTTGCAGGGCCAGCACTATTATGGGCCCAGAGAGGTGCAGAGCCTCTTCTGCAGCTAGTGAGGGCTGAGCTAGTTCTCCTGCCTGCTCCAGATAGTACAGGGTAAGGGAAGGGGGAATATTTTCCTCACCCGTGCCACCAGAGAGCAGACAAGTGACATGGGCAAATATCCCATGTACATAGGTATCCTATGCCTCCATCACAAGGCACATTTCCACTGTGCTGTGCATGTGAGGCATAGGGACTGCTCTTCAGAGTGCTGCGGCTGGTGAGGGACAACTCACTGGTTCTCAAGACCCTAGGTTCAGCTCTCCCATCTGCTGCAGGTGTGGAGGGTTGTGGCGGGAGGGCATCTCTCCCTTTTCCATGTCACCTCATGGCAGACAAGTGGCAGGGCCATCTCTCCCAACTTTTGCAATCCAGGCCAGTTCTCCTGTGCTTCCTGGGAGAGGTGCAGGGCCTCTCTCCGAAGTACTCCAGCTAACAAGGGGCAGGACCATTTTTCCCTCTCTCACACTCTCTCCCACAGTGCTCAGACTAGGGGTGGAGCTAGCTTTGGACAGCCCTCAAATATCAACATGCATCAATATGGCCCTAGGCAGCAGCCCAGACCAGGGATGTCTGTCTGGCTTTTGGTAGTAACAGACTCTCACTACTGCAGGGCCACAGACCCAGACAGCGCTCTTGGTGGCAGCACCGGCGAAGATCTTACCGTGGCTTTAAGAGGCATCCTTGGCTACTCACATCAGGATGCCCCTCACTACTCTTGAGTCTCTAGTTCCTCCTCTCTTCACTGTGCACACATCCTTCTGCTTCTCTCTCTTTTCCATCTCTCCACTTTTTATTTGTTCATCTTAGTGCTGCCCAGTGTTGGGATTCTGTAAACCGCACCCCTCAGTTACCTAGCAACAGCCAGGTATACTCCACCCCTCAATTTCCTGGCAATAGCCAGGTACGCTCCGCCCCAGTTACCCAACACTATAAAAGGGGCTGCTTACCCCTCCTTTCTGTCTTGCCCTTGTCCTCCTCTCTCTTTTGCTCTCTTGCCCTCTTGCTCTCTCCCCTTAGCCCTCCTCTTCCCCTTCCCATCCCCCTTCTCTCTCCATGTGCTTATGGCTGGCCTTTACTCCTCTACTCCTCTCTTCCTCTCTCTTCTCTCTCTCTGCCTTGACTGCACTCTTAACTCCCTCATGACCTGAATAAACTCTATTCTGTATTATACCGTCATGTGGCTGGTCCCTGAGGTGAAAGGGATTCCCAATATGGGCCTCCCCAGAGACATCTCCCTTGCCCCCAGGCCTCACCGCACCTCCATAGGTCATATCCCCCCACCCCGACACTCTCTTTATCCTTTTCCAAACACCCAGGGCCTCTGGGTGTCTGGGATTATGTCAGGAATGTTCTCAGGAGTACACCCAATGCCATGTGGCACTGGGCAGAGGTCATCTCTAGCTTGCTCCCTGCTCAGGCCCCGCCCCACAGTACTGGTGTGGGGGTTATCTGGGATATTTCACTCCAATACATGCACTATGCGGCACTGGGCTGATATATATATTAGTTATCTTGAAAAACTATTGGGTTTGATGAAGCATCTTTATAAATCATTTGTCTATACTTCCTGATCTCTCTTTTTTCCCCCCAGCTTCCCAGCCTCACTTAAGCCTTTAACCCTGAAAAAAACTTCTTTCATTTCATTCAAGTCATCAGATTTTAACAGCCTATTTAAAGCACTTTCTCATTTTTGGAAGATTTTAGGTATCCATATGGTTTTTGCATGCCTAACCTTCTCTCCTGATAATTTTATTCATTTCAGGCATTTGTTAATGTGACGGGAAAACGACTGACATTCTTGCCTAATGCATGGTCTACCTCACGACTCAGTGTTACAATCTCTGAAGTGACTTCTCCAGATGCTTCCTGTCATGAGTCTGCCTTTATTTAATCTTTACGGTAAAAAACAATTTCACAGAGGTCTTTGGTTGCATTCTTAGTGAGAAACCAACTGTAATTGCCTCTAAGCAACTACAAATGGGTTTGTTCATCTGTATTTTAAGATGACTAGAATCCTGAGTGTGGATGGAACACTGCTTACTACACTCAGAGTGTCAGAGACTTGCAAGCTAGATCAATAGGACGACATCTGCTTGAGCCACAGCATGTGTAGTCTAAAAAAATATCACTACAATGCATATTTGTTAAAGACCCGTGTCTAGTTTTTAAACAAGAGGCTTTAAGAGGTAGTCACAAAGTACTGTGCAGTTTTCAAAATGTTTGGCTGTAATTACTCAGGCTTTCTGGGTTTTTGTATCTGCATCCAATATGCTTTTAAACAAAAGAAAGAAAAGCAGAACATTGTAAAGGAAGAGTATTTGTGTTTTATTCTATGTGATGTTTCCTGGGTGATGATTTCAAAAATAAAATTGCTAAAATTAGAGATGGCTGTGACTGACAGGCTCCTAAAATGGCAGTTGCAAATGCCTAGGGACTGTCAAGTAGAGAGAAGCCACTCTGAATATTTAGGGCCATAGCTGCCCATCAGCTATCATTGTCCCTGTGGAATGACACCTGTATCTCCCACTCTTCAGGGCAAAGCTGCTGCATGCCAGGGTGTAGATCCTGGCTCAGAATCATCAGTATTGCAAGTTCTATTTTGTGTGGGGGGGCAGAAGGGGAGAATCTAGTTGTCATGTAATATGAAAATACAGTTTTATAAAACAATGTGTATATATTTCACCTAATTTAATTTTTTATTTTAATGTGTGGAGAATGGGCAAAAATAGTTAGACCAATTTCTTTAAAACCATTTACCCAGAGAAAGTAAAATCATTTTGAACTGCTCTGGCTTTTCAGAGCGCCTGTGATGTTGGGCATTATGGTAAGTGCCAAGTACCTCATGATGCTAGTGTTATTGTTTGAGTATGAAAAGGTGCCCTGTCTTGACTTTATTGTATCTTGAGCCCTGTGGCTTCTTCTATTAGTAGGAAAATCAAGTCCAATTCTAGAGATAAGAAAGGTAAGGATTGGACCCTTTGTGACATGTCACAAACTTATACACGGTTCTTCATCAAAGATACAGGAACCACAGCAATGTGGAGAGGAATTCTAAGGAGGGTAGTTCAAGACCTAATGCCAGAGTTCTCAGGAAGCACTGTATTTTCTAGGTAGCCAAGGCAATTGAGCATCTCTTATCAAGCACCTGGCCTCCTGCACCTGCTCTGTTCCTGCTATTTCTCTTCTACCTGGTTCCCCTGCCTCACATCTTCAAATGTCAGCCTTTATTGTACCTTGAGTACTGTGATTTCACTCTATTAGTAGGAACATAATGTTTCTGGTGATCCCTTTACATCTCTCAGGGGTGCTGTCTCTCCACACTGAGTGCTTAACATATATTTTTATTTGATTAATAAAAGACAGGAGTCAAAGGTGTTTTCCTAGTACCAAAGAAATCCATTTGGCTCTGCTACTATTAGATACACATTTCAAGTGCAGGTTTCTAAACTGAAAAAATAGATTGAAATGAACAGATGTTTCAACACTGCTGAGCTTTCAGCATCTGAGGCTGTGGTCATGTTCTTCAACATACAACTGCCACTATAAATATATTACCTCATTTCCATGTTTGGGGGTACATGTGGCCAACCACAATCTCATATGATCATTTATAAATTTGTCTCTGTCTCACATCTAACTAATGTATCTGCCTGCTTCTCTATCTCTCATCTGTCTATCTAATCTACATGCATGTTAGTCTGCAATATGTGTATAAATACAACACATGCATATAATATTGCTTGTGTACATTCCATTTTATTGAAGTTATTGATATTGCTCTTTCTTTGCCTGATGCATAAATTAAACCCTACCTTACATATGTTTTGGATGTATGTTGCCCTTCCCTCCAAGTTACACATTAAAAATTCAGTCAGTAGTTTCATTAAGACGTGGTAGGAACTTTAGGAAAGTGGTCCATACTAGGAAATTTCAGTCCATTAATGGTGTGTTCTTGAGCTATTATGAGAACAAATCTGCCCTTAACTTTTATTTCCTGGCAGTCAGACTCATCAGTAATGAACCACCTTAGTGAGGTAGTATAGCCTGAAGCAATGGGCCAGTTGGCTACACACTGAAACTCCCGAAATTGTGAACCCAACTTAATTTTTCTTCTTTATGTAGATTTCTCTTGGGCATTTATTTCAAACAGAAAGGGGTTCAGTAACAGTATGTGTAGATGAAAGAGTACAGTAAACATAAAGATTGGTCCAATCCATGGTCAGGCATCTACTGAAGGTCTTCTAGGAATGGCAGATTGCATTCCTAGATGGTGAGTGACTATTGCAATACCTCATCATCATGAGTAAGTCAAGATACCTTTCTAATTTGTCTCTGTGAATTCAAGAAGCAATGCATGACTTAGAAAATGATCTTTCTGCTTCAAAATGATGATAGAGTGAAACTCTTTGGAACTCAATGGTACAGACTAAAGTGTTATGTTTAAAGAAAAGGTTATTAAGGGTATAAGCCACGTGCCTGACTCTTGAGGGGATGTGGGAACCGATGGGTGATCTTTGTCAACAATCCTCATCCATCACTGACAATTCATTGCAGCTTGGCAGGAAGCATGTGCGTTGTCCGTGTGGCTGAGTGGAATAGTGTGGGCTTCAATAAAAAGATGTTGTGCTTTAGAAGCCTCCTTGCTTTTACTGAATCATGGGAGGAAACGCCAGGGATGGCATTATAGTATCTATGATTTACAGGCTAGTATAATTTCTAAACTAACTAGTTTTGCCTTTTTATTAAGTTGTATAGGGCTCTGTTCTAAATTGGAGAACATAATTCTCTAGATGGGATTGCTTGGGAAAACCCATACCATGCAATGAGATGTTGCTGTTGTTAATCTGTATATTTTTTTCTTTACAATGCCATTATCAAAGTAATATTCCACTGGGCAGAAAAGCATTGCTTCTTTATACTTTCTACATTTTATGGTGGAGTGTCCCTGTAGATGTCAAAAGAATTTTATGAAGTCTCTTCATCTCTTCTCTCCCTGTGCTTTTACTTGGGCTTAGGGGATTGAAGTCAGATTGCTTAGCTTGTGTGGCAAGCTGCCACTCTCTGTCTGCTGTTACTGGAGCTATTAGAATTAAGGTTATTGGGGTTAGAGAAAGAAAACTATAGAAAGCTGACTATATGGCTGCTGCAGGTGGGGGTGGAGAAAAAAGAGAAAGTCATTCTTTCTGAGAGAAATCCGTGTTCCCTTAATTTTTAAATTTAATTTCATTTTGTTTTTTAAAAATGTTATATGCAAGTATTATATTAAGGTAAATTTCACTCCTCCCATTCATCTTCTAAATCTTATAGACCCTAACTCCTGTGTTCTTCTTTAGCTATATATGAATGTGCCAATATAAGTAAAAATTTGCAGATGTGTATATAAATACAACCTACTGGTTTACTGTTTAGTAATGGTTATGTGTATATGTGCTGCCTACTTGGGACTGGATCACATATTAGTGTAGCTAAACTTAATTCGCCCACTCTCATCAACCATTAATTATCCATGGATCTTCTTCCTGATTGGTCTAAAAGCTCATAGCAAAAGCATTACAAAAGCATTAGGATATCTTCCTCCCCTTTTCTCTGTTAGTTTTCTAAGTGTTCATGTTTTCTTAAGTCTATAATCAACTTTAATAAATTTGTTTTTAGGCTATTAAGTCACAGTCTAGTTTTATCCTTGGGAATACCTCTCTAATTTTCCAGTCAACACATATGAAAAACAAAACAAAACAAAAGAAAACTTCTTTTCTTCCTTTCAAGTTGGTGAAAATACATGATCAATATAGCTTATTTTATAATTTATTTTTGAGTTCTATATTCTGTTTTCTAAACATGCTTATGTTTGCCATTTCTGGTTTGAGTAGTGCTGCTCTGTGCTGTGGCATCAGCAGGTGCTGAGAACCCTTCCACTCTGATGATTAGTCATGCTGCCTATTCTGTGATTTTGTCTTCCTCTCCATTTCCAGCTCAGTGTGTTGATATCTACAAAATATAGCATGCTCCAATGAATGCATAAATAAACACTCAGAGTATGGAAATTCTAAAGTGTTAAAGGACTTGTTCATGATTTGTATCATTGCTTATATTTGCTAGATGGTTACAGTTGTTAATATAGAGTCATATGTATTTAATATCCTAAATATTTAATTTTTTATATTATAATAATTTTATGAAATTATTTTATTTTCTGGAAAATTAATGAAACTGGAGACCTTAACATTAAACAAAAGCAACCAGACTAAGAAAGATAAAGGCCACATTTCTGTCACATGACACATGGCACATATGACATGGGAGAAGTAGTTTGTTTATGGGTAAAGGATTCAAAGAGATGGATGATGAACAAAAATGGGCAATGAAGCAGAAAAAAATACAGAAAACACAACCAAGCAAGCAAGCAAGCAAGCAAGCAAACAACCAACCAACCAACTAACCAAAAGACAAATACTGCATTTCCCCTCACCTGCTAAATCTACATTAAAATAACTAGAAAGGATGCAAAGGTAGAAGGGGGCTAAGCAGGAGAGAAGGACACCAGCCCTGGGATTGGGCTCAGACAGAAGCCAGCAGCGTGATCAATATGTGCACAGGACAATGACTCATGTGCATGGAAATATCACAACAAAACCCATTATTTCCCATGCTCACTAAAACAATTTAAAAGACAAAAAAGTTCTAAAAATAACCATTCAATTTCCTTGCTATTAAGGATGAATTTAGCTATAGGCTTTTAAAATGTGACCTTCACTGTTAAGGCACTTCCCTCCTAGCTGTGGTTTGACAGTTTCTATTAGAAAGGGGCACTGGCACTGGATTTCATCGATAGCTTTTTTGGATTTAACAAAACAATTTCTGTAGCAGCCGACTCCTCCGTTTCTGCCTTCACTATTGATTTTAATATGGGTTAAATAATAACAGGACTTTCAATGCCTTTAAAAATCTGTACATGTATTCTCTTTTTTAAAAATAAAGTTGTAAGAGAGAAAAAAAAAAAAAAAACAGGGCTTTTGTTCTCCCTGTTGTTCAACTTCCAGACTTGTTTCCAGAGTTTCCACATGTGTACTTGTATTTCTTAGGTAAAGGGAGATTTATGTTCTTATTGTGCAGATGGTTTTGCAAACCAACAGCCCATAAAAACCTTTTGAGGACTAGGTAGACATTACTTGACAAACAAGGCTTTCCTAAACGGGCTGACCACAACAACCTTAAAAAGCAGTAGCAGTGTGTTTATGCCAATTTATGCTAAACACTAATCACACAAGTTTTACTTTTTGTTAACCTTTACTTGCTTGCAAAGATCATAAAGGACCTATATGAGAATTCCTCTGCTGCATCTTACAAGACACTTTATCCTCATATGAAGGGGGGCTAGCTATCTTGATGTTAGCTCCTGGTTTTCAACACCACAACAATTTCTATATTCAGTCTAACTGTATGAGGAGCTGCATTTGTGACATAGAAATAAAGAAGCAACTGTGTGTCCCTGGAGTGAACTTTTGCTTAATCTTACTATATATTGTCCGCTTCGCACACTGCTTGAGTTTGTGTTATAAAATAGTTTTCGTCTGTATGAACTATAGATTGGTCTGTGGTTTTGTTTCTTTGTACTGATTTCTTTCTTTTATTGTTTTACTACTAGACTCACGCAGCCTTCAAAACTGAATCGGCCAGTTCTGAGTTACTAAAGCTCCTGAATCTGACACTCTCTTTTGGCTTCCTCAGTCACCAGGCAAGCACACATAAAATAAAAATTAATAAACCTTTAAAAATGTTTGAAAAAAACAGAATTGGGTAATTTTTATTTGTCAACTAATAACTTCTGAGATCGAGCTTACATTACACAACACCCATGGCAAACATTTTGATCCAAATACAATGAGGTAAAAGCCTAGTTACTCAAACACGGTTAACTTTCAGTGAAAAAACTTTAGACATAGTTTATATAAAATCTTTAAGAGGGCACATTTGCCGGTCTGCTTCTGTAAAGTGCAGTGATCATGGCTAGCCATCTGGAACTCAACAACGGCGCCAAGATGCCCATCCTGGGCCTGGGCACCTGGGAGTCTCCTCCTGGCCAGGTGACTGAGGCTGTGAAGGTTGCTATTGACGTGGGGTATCGGCACACTGACTGCACTCAGGTGTACCAGAATGAGAAGGAGGTGGGCGTGGCCCTCCAGGAGAAGCTCAAGGAGCAGGTGGTGAAGCGCCAGGATCTCTTCATCATCAGCAAGCTGTGGTGCACGTTCCAGGACAAGAGCATGGTGAAAGGAGCCTACCGGAAGACACTGAGCAACCTGCAGCTGGACTACCTGGATCTCTACCTAATCCACTGGCCAACCGGCTTCAAGCCTGGGCTAGACTACTTCCCACTGGATGCATCAGGAAACGTGATTCCTAGTGACACCGATTTTGTGGACACTTGGACGGCTATGGAACAACTCGTGGATGAAGGTTTGGTAAAAGCAATTGGTGTCTCCAACTTCAACCCTCTTCAGATTGAGCGGATCTTGAACAAACCTGGCTTAAAATATAAGCCTGCCGTTAACCAGATGGAGTGCCACCCGTACCTAACTCAGGAGAAGCTGATTGAGTACTGCCATTGCAAAGGCATCGTGGTAACTGCATATAGTCCCCTTGGTTCTCCTGACAGGCCCTGGGCCAAGCCTGAAGACCCTTCTCTTCTGGAGGATTCCAGGATCAAGGCAATTGCAGCCAAGTACAATAAAACCACAGCCCAGGTGCTGATCCGGTTCCCCATTCAGAGGAACTTGGTAGTGATCCCCAAGTCTGTGACACCAGCACGCATTGCTGAGAACTTTAAGGTCTTTGACTTTGAGCTGGGCAGCGAGGACATGACAACTCAACTCAGCTGCAACAGGAACTGGAGGGTGTGCGCCTTGATGAGTTGTGCCAAACACAAGGATTACCCCTTCCACGCCAAAGTCTGATGCTGTGGATTCCTGCTCTGCCCCAAGAGGCTTACACCTGTTCTTTCTGCCTCATCTGCCCTTTCGAGTGTCCTGTGTCCTGTGTCCCTCTGTACTGGGTGGCTCCTTGTAGACCAGATAGTGAGAGTTTGTTAGTTTATGTAAACTCTGCAGGGCAGTACCAGTAGCGGAGCTGTTTGTTCAGCTTTTCTTGGTCTTTCTTCTTCTCACCTGAAGGACTTTAACACAAGCACCCTTTCCAACCAGAGAGAAGCAAGAGTTATAGCCCAGGCTGTGCCGCTGACACTTACATTTGAGTGCTTAGAACTGCAATCCTGTGGGTCAGGCTTCTCCTTGCCTCAAATAAAAACTGCTTTTGTGAATTCTAAATAAATAAATAAATAAAATCTTTAAGAGGTGTTTCATTATGTGTTAGAATTTATTGAATAAACAAATATTTGCTTGTTTATAATTGAGTGTTAACTTTTCGTAAAGCATGCACGAGGTGATAATTTATGAAGAGGAGTTTCTTCCACAAACAATACTGCAGCATTGTCTGACACACATTCTATTGTGTGTTAAGTATAATAAAGAATAACTAATGTAGCTTCATCAGTCACGAAGGCAAGAAAAGCAGACAGTTTCTTTTAAAAAATGCAGGTTGTTAGGAGAAAAAGCCTCAATGACATGCTTGGATAGGAGGGAGACCATTAGATAAAAAAGGGCACAGTATACTGGAGAGGAAAGCATATTGGGGCCTTAGAAGCAAAGAAAGTATTCCCTCTAAAATCCAGGAATACCTTTAGTAAAAATGAAAATAAAGGAGAAACAGAGGCCGGGGAGAGATCCCCAGACATCCCCAGAATGAAAGAGGAAGGGGCAGGGAAGGGCCAGGTTCTATAAATTCCTAGATGTGGAGTTCCATCACTTGCGGTTTAACTCTGTTCTGGAGTGGGTTGTACAGGACATTGTCTGATATCTACAGCTGCGGGATCTGGTCTCTCTCTCTTTACTTTGATTGAAGTTTTTGTTTGAGTTCTTCATTTTAAATTTGTGTCCCCTTGATTATTTGTGAGGTTGCATTTTAGTCACACCATTTTTTCATATTTTTTTCCTTACAATTTTTCTTTCAAATTTATATGCTCTTTCTCATTTTCCTTAAAATTCATGGTCTCCTTTTTTATCAATCTTTATTGCATCTATCATCTATCTATCTATCTATCTATCAATCATCTATCTACCATCTATCTAGTTGTCTGTCTGTCTGCCTGCCTGCCTGGTGGACTGCCTGTCTACCTACCTACCTACCTACCTACCTACCTACCTACCTACCTACTTACCTACTCACCTATCTATCTATCATCTATCTAATCTATCTACCCACCTGTGTATTTGTATATATGTATATATATATATACACACATATATATATCATCTACATCTACACAAACATACACACACAGACACACACAGACACACAGACACACACACACACACACACACAACTACAACCTGTTGAGTCCTATGATAAACTGGCGTGTCTCCATCTTGGCCTTTAGAGCCATCTTATAAGAAAGACAAACTAGGG
Source organism: Micromys minutus (assembly GCF_963924665.1). Classification (NCBI taxonomy): domain Eukaryota; kingdom Metazoa; phylum Chordata; class Mammalia; order Rodentia; family Muridae; genus Micromys; species Micromys minutus. The sequence continues at coordinate 60,217,883 of NC_137972.1, forward strand.
TCATTCCTGTTTATTATTAAATATCTGTTTATCAAAGATGCTCCACTTATAACCTTAATTACAAATGATTCTATACTGCCAGATCCAGGAAATGGCAACCATGTCTTTGTTTCAAAAAGTTGTTATGACTATCCTGTAACCCTACCTTTGTTTCAAAAGATTATTATGACCATCTTGTTTTATTCTGTTTCTGTAATCTTATGTATTTGCAGGCAAATCTCTCATTTGGAAAGCCCCTACATTATATCTATAAAATCCGGATCTGATCCATGTCCAAATCTAGCCTTAGATGTAGGCATGCTGTACACATGAAAAGAAAAACTTGCTTTAATTGCTTGATTCAATTAATTTTGCCATGATGATTTGGGTTAGTGGTCTTTTTCCTTTGATTTTTGAGATTAACAACTATTTGGCACTGGAAAACCAATCTCTGTGCTCTTAACTGGGGAGGCCCACCTCTCCCACTCCCAGTTTTACTTAGTTTCCTATAGTTCTTTGTGTAGGGTTGATACCTCCTGAGGGGTTTTCCATCAATAATTTATTTATTTATTTACTTTACATCCTGATTTCAATTCCACTTCCTCCTCTCCTCCCAGACCCACCTGTACAACTCCCTTCTCTCATTACCTCTCACACCCCTAAAGAAGGAGAAGGCCTGCTTGCATATCACTCTGGGACATCTAGTCCCAGTAGGACTCAGCACATTCTCTCCCACTGAGGCCCAACCAGGCAGTCCAGTTACAGGAAGAGGATCAAATGGCAACCAACAGAGCCAGAGACAGTCCCTGCTCAAATTGTTAGGAGACCCACATGAAGACTAAGCTGCACATCTACTGCAAATGTGTTGGGGCATCTAGATCCAGCTTCAAAATGTTCTTTGGTTGGTAGTACAGTTGTATGAGTGCCCTTGGGCCCAGGTTAGTTGACTCTAGGTCTTCTTGTGGTGTTCTTGGCTCCTCCTGAGCACTTTTTTCTAAGTGCCATCTGCTCCACAAAACTCTTAAATTTGCCTGATGCTTGGCTGTGGGTCTCTCTGTATCTGTTTCCATCTGCTGCTAGATGAAGCCACTTAGGAGACAGTTACACTAGCATCCTATCTGCAAGTATAGCAGAGGTTCAGGAATGATGTCAGTGGTTGGCTCTCTCTTATGGAATGGGATTTAAATCAGGGCAGTCATTGGTTGGCTGTTCCCTTAATCCCTGCTCCATCTTTATCCCTGTGCATCTTGTGATGCCTCCTGAGTTTTAACCTATGTATGTTCATCAGTGTCTTCTCTCATTAGCTTACCTTTGGGTGGTTGTGATGGTGTTATTTTACAGGTAGAGCTTTGGATAAAACAGGAGACACAATCTCACAGTATAGTCTCTGGCCTTCTGGCTCTTATAATCTTTCTGTGCTCTCTCCAGCAATCTTTCCTGATTCTTAGGTGTGGAAGTGTTTTATACATGTGTCTAATGGGAGTGGGCTTCTCTCCTCTCTATTTTGATTGGTTATAGTTTTCCATAGTGGTCTCCATCTATTACAAGGAGCAGTTTTCTTGATGGGGGCATGAAGATTACAGTAATCTGTTGGTATAATGATACATGCTAGTAAATTGTTATTAAGGATTAGGATGGTTTAATTAGTCATTGTAGATTCTTCCCCAAAGCCATGATTTCACTAAGGGGATCTGGTATTTTTCAAGAGTGCCCATAGGCTTAATGTTTTAACAAAAGGTTTTGTGACATTTTAGGAATTAAATGTCTGGTGTAACATTTTCTTGCCTTAGTGACTCAGAACCTGAAATGACAAAAATTTAAAAGTACAACTATTCAAATACATAATAATGATATTATAATTACAGTTAATTTCAGTGTGTATATTTCTACAACCTAAATTTTGGGAAATTGACATTTGGCTTTGGATATAGAAATTTAAGTTTTGACTGTTGGCCACTCAGAACAGGCCATACATGAGGACTTAATACTCCTTTGACAGGCTCCATAGTATATTACTTCCTAGGACACAGAAGTTTGACTTTAAACTAGGCTTATTTTGGAGGTGAGAGGCAGCTTCCTTCCTAGACTTGAGCCTTTCTTCAGGGGCAGGGGGCAGCTGCTGAGCAGTGACGTCAGTTCTGACTGTGTGGCTAACTAGCATTGGATTAGGTGAGTCTCTGGGCTTGTATGAATTTGACTGTCTTTCTCTGATTCCTGGAAGATTTGAGGCAAAAAGAACCTACAATCTCATGTCCTCTTATTAGATGCCTACTATTGTCTGTTCTTTGATTATTCCAAACCAACTGAACAAATAGCTATTACAAACTACCAATTACTATGCTATTCTTTTTTAACTGATTTTATTGGATATATTTTATTTACATTGCAAATGTTATCACCTTTCCCCTCCATATCCCCTATCATATCCCTTTTCCCTTCTATAAGGGTGTTCACCCACCCACCCACCCCCTCCTGCCTCCATTCCCTGACATTCCCCTACACTGGGTCATCGAGCCTTGTCAGGACCAAGGGCTTCTCCAATTGATGGCCAACAAGGCCATTCTCTTCTACAAGTGGAGCTGGAACCATGGGTCCATCCGTGTGTATGCTTTAGATAGTGGTTTAATCTCTGGGAGGTCTGGTTAGTTAATATTGTTGTTCTTATGGGGTTGTAGACTCCTTCAATTCTTTCTCTAACTCCCCCATTAACGACCTTGTTCTCAGTTATATGGTTGGCTGTGAGCATCCACCTCTCTATTTGTCAAACTCAGGCAGAGCCCCTCAGGAGACAGCTATATCAGGCTCCTGTCAACATGTACTTCTTGGCATCAGCAATATTGTCTGGCTTTAGTGGGTGTATATGGGCTGGATTCCCAGGTGAGGCAGTCTCTGGATGTCCTTTCCTTCAGTCTCTGCTTCAAATTAGTCTCCATATTTCCTCCTGAGAATATTTTTGTTTCCCTTTCTAAGAAGGACTGAAGCATCCATATATTGGTCATTTTTCTTCTTGAGCTTCATGTGATCTGTAAATTGTATCTTGGTTATTCTGAACTTTGGGGCTAATATCCACTTATCAGTGAGTACATACCATGGATGATTTTTGGGATTGGGTTACCTCAATTGAGTATAGGTTTTTGTAGTAGGATATGATGATTTTTTTAAAATTTCCTCTGGTCATGTTGTTATGTTCCCCTTTTCATTTCTGATTTTGTTACTTTGAAAACTGTCTCTGTGCCCTCTGGTTAGTCTTGAAAAGGGTTTATCTATCATGTTGATTTTCTCAAGGAACCAGCTTCTGGTTTTGTTGATTTTTTGTATAGTTGGTTTTATTTCTACTTAGTTGATTTCGGTACTGAATTTATGTCCTGCCATCTACTTTGTGTGTGTGTGTGTGTGTGTGTGTGTGTGTGTGTGTGTGTGTGTGTGTGTGCCTTTGCTTCTTTTTGTTCTAGAGCTTTTAGGTGAGTTGTCAAGCTGCCAGTGTATGTTCTCTCCAGTTTCTTTTTGGAGGCACTTCGAGGTATGGGTTTTCTTCTTAGCACTGCTTTCATTGTGTTCCATAAGTTTGGGTATGTTGAGTAGAGCATTATTCAGCTTCCATGTGTATATGGGTTTCCTGTCATTTTTGTTTTTATTGAAGGCCAATATTAGTCTATGGTGATCTGACAGAATGCATAGGATTATTTTAATCTTTTTGTATCTGTTGAAGCCTGTTGTATGACTGATTATATGGTCAAATTGAGAAGGTGCCATGAGGTACTGAGACGAAGGTATATTCTATTGTTTTAGGATGAAATATTTTGTAGGTATTTGTTAAATCAATTTGTTTTATATCTTCTGTTAGTTTCACTATGTCTCTATTTAGTTTCTGTTTCCATGATCTGTCCATTGATGAGAGTGTGGTATTGAAGTCTCCCACTATTATTGTGTTAGATGAAATGTGTGCTTTGAGCTTTGCTAAAGTTTTCTTTCTTTCTTTCTTTCTTTCTTTCTTTCTTTCTTTCTTTCTTTCTTTCTTTTTTTCCCTCCCTCCCTCCCTCCCTCCCTCCCTCCCTCCCTCCCTCCCTCCCTTCTTTCTTTCTTTCTTTCTTTCTTTCTTTCTTTCTTTCTTTCTTTCTTTCTTTCTTTCTTTCTTTCCTTTCTGTTTGAATGTAGGTGCCCTTGCATCTGAAGCATAGATATTCAGAATTGAGATTTCATCTTGTTGGATATTTCCTTTGTGGATTATGAAATGTCCTTCCTTTTATTTTTTGATAACTTTTGGTTAAAAATCCATTTTATTTGATATTAGAATGGCTACTTCAGCTTGTTTCTTGAAACCATTTGTTTGGAAAAATATTTTCCAGCCTTTTATTCTGAGGTAGTATCTGTCTTTGTCACTGAGTTATTTTTCCTGTATGCAATAAAATGTTGAGTCCTCATTATGTAACCCATCTTTTAGTCTATGCCTTTTTAATTGACTATTATGTGATGGGAGGTATTTCTTTTTTGGTCCAATTTATTTGGGATTCTGAGGCTTCTTGTCTGTTTATGAACATATCTTTTATACTTTTGTTGAAGATATTTACTGGCTTTTTAATTTGGATTTTTTCCACTTCTATACCTATTATTCTCAGATTTGATCTCATTGCATCCTGAAATTCCTGACTGTTTTGGGTTGGGAACATTTTGCATTTTTTGACTGTTATGTCAATATTTTCTATGGCATCTTTTGCCCCTGAAATTTTTCTTCCATTCTTGTATTCTGTTGGTGTTGTATCAATTACTCCTGATCTCTTTCCCAGGTTTTCTATCTTCAGGGTTGTCTCCATTTGTGATTTCAGTGTTTCTATTTCCATTTAGATTATGGATAGTTTTGTTCAATTCCTTCACCTGTTTGGTTGTGTTTTTCTGTAATTATCTAAAGAAGTTTTGTGTTTTATCTTTAAGGGCTTCTACCTGTTTATCTGTGTTGTCTTGTATTTCTTTAAGGGAGTTATTTATGACATTCTTATAGTCATTTAACCTCATCATGAGTTGTGATTTTAGATTAGAATCTTGCTTTTCCAGTGTTTGGGTATCCAGGACTTTCTGTGGAGGGGAAACTGAGTTCTGGTGATGCTACATGGGCTTGGTTTCTGTTGCTTAGGTTCTTGAACTTACCTTTTTCCATCTGCTTATCTCTGATGTTAGCTGGTCTTATTGATTCTGACATTGGCTTGACCCCTCTGTAAGCCTGTGTTTCAGCACTACTGGGGAACCAGTTCTCTCCCATCAGGGTTTGGGTAGAGATAGCTGTGGCACAGGGTCAGCATAGGGAGCAAACAAAAACTGGAAGGATTCTATCTCAGACTGCTCCTCGGTTCCTGTGTCCTGAGTCCTCCGGGCAGGTTCCTCATAGGCCAGGAATTTGAGCACAGGTGTCCTTAGATGTGCCAGTGTTCCTGTGAGACTGGCTCTCTCACAGTAGGGTCTACTACTATGTTATTCTTAATGGTAAAATTTATAATGAGCTATCAGATAATACGAATTGTGTGTGTTTCTTGCTGCATTTCATAGTCTACTATGTCATGTATTAGCAGAGGTTTTCTATACTTTCTTGGAAAATAGACCCTAATTCATAATCCGGAAAATACAAGTAAAACAATATCATTCATTTGAGCCACAAAGGTTAGATTACTGGCACAATCTAGGGTTGATTAAGGTGTGAGTAAATGAAAAATTTAATAGACATCCTTAGTTTTTAAATATATCTAGTATTTATGTGAGATATGTATCAAACTTGTATATGTTTCTTTAATGAGTCCTAATCAATTGGTTTAAGAAGGTAGCTGCTGAAATAATAAAAGTTAATTAAACAATGTGGGAACTGAAGCTTTGCAAGAATGAATGGCATGGACCAGCAGTAGTCAACACTAAAATTAATCATAGTCAACAATACACTGGAGTGCTATGTTAACATAGAAACTCTGATTAGAGATGTATGGTAATTAGTTAAACTTGAAAAGATGTAGAGAACACATTGTTTTAATTTTTAAAAAGAAGCAGATCTTAGAATAGCAGACACAATAAAATGATTATATAAAACTGCTTTTATTCTACAAGAGTAGAGATGAAAAAAGTTGGAAAAGAGAAAGCTAACTCTTTGGATTCCAAAATAGTGCATATTTCAAATTTTGTTCACTTGTCTGATTTATACTAGGCCATAACTGTATTTAAATACTTTAAGATAAGTTAGAAGTAGAATTTGCTTTGAGATTACAGTACTGTTGGCTTGTTAGAATCATATTGTTGATGGTGGCTCTCTACATTGGCATAAATAAATAATTACATTTTTATGGAAGGATTCTGAGTTCCATGTATTTTTTAACAATGGAAAATTGCATTATAGAGGGGGTGTCTTTTTTTAAAGTTTTCTTTTTAACTATAGTATTTTAAGAGGAAACTGAAATTAAGGCTTTCCTTAGTGATGTCATCTTCTATTTTTATCACCTTCTGTTGTTCCCAAATCTGTTATAAGTTTCCTAAAATAATGATAATGACCACTCCTTTTAGAAGCCCCTGGTTGAAGTACTTCCTGAAGATAATTTGAATGCTGATTTGTGTCACACAGAACAAAGGACAGTGAGGTAAGCAAATTCAATATACACTTTAATAAGAAATATCTAGTGATTTAGCAAATTTAGCAGTCTGTTAAATGGCCAGAAGCACTACAAATCCCAGATGAGCATTTTTACTGGGGTTACTTAAGCTCGGTTGCCTTAACCCTTTGTATTTAGAAGCCAGTAAGAACTACCATTTTTATCAAATCCATTGGAAAATGTTGCTGAATGCATTGGGAATCCTGGAGCAAATCTCACGAAGAGGTGTATAAATATTTATTTGTATTAAAGTGTCTTGGCATCAATTATTTGTATCAATACTTCTGCACTTCACAGTGGTAGGAGCTGATGTCAGTGTGAGATCTCTGGCAGCCTTCCTGGCTTATCTCCAGCTGCCAGAGGAATGCTCCAGCCTCAATGATGAAAAATGTCTCCAGAATTGCCCAGTGTATCCTGGGGCCTGAAATTATTGATGCATATAGACACTTAAAGGGATTGATCCATTATGGATCCAGTATAAAGTAAATAGAGCTAACTCACCAGATTATCTCTGAATTGTGTGGGTATATGTGACCACATCCAGGAGTGTCTATGTGCTACTGTAAGGTCACAGGGCTCCCATTATTTCTTGGGGTTCTTAGTCTTAATAAATAAATTTAGAAATAGACTAAAATGTAAAGTCAGGAAATTTCATTGGAGTTTTAAAGAAAATCCTCAAGATCAAGCAAGCTGCAAATTTAACAGCTACCTAAAGAAGAATGAGGAAAAAGAAAAATCCAATCCATTTAAGCTCGAATGGACGTCATATATATAAGCCACATGACATAGAAGGAGGCTTTTGAGAGAGAATAAGGGGGCACAAAATGTTGGGGAAATTCGAAGGGTCAAGAAACACTTTCCAGAAAAGAGAAAGAAAGAAGTTATAATTATAACTCAGAGAAATGGGCAGACTATTGAGACTTCAGGGCTGTAGCCTGGTGAGCTACTAGCTAAGGGTGGGGATTCTGGAAAGGGAGGTATTGTAGGCATAATGTTTTTGTGTATTGTGTAAAGGTTATCCTTGTGTTGTTTCTGTGCCCTCATATCTTGTTTCAATATAACAAGGTATTGAAATGCTTTTGCCACAAATCTCTTGTCTCAAATTTTTGTAAACTATTTTTTAACCATTTATTCTCTGCCTTGTCAATAAAAACTAATCACCCAATGGCTGGGCAGAGGAGAGAACAGAGAGGACCTTCTGCCAGCCAAGGGATGGAGGGAGAAAGGGAAGGGGGGATTCAGATCATCCACAAGGACGAAGAAGAAAAGAAGAGTTCTTGAGAGTTCAGTAGAAACATGGAAAGTCCTAAATGTGAGTATTATGGGATTCTTGGCTGGTAGGTAGCCATAGCAGCTTAGGGAATTAATATGAATTAATTGACTGTCCAGATATTGAGGTGAAGCTTGACAATAAATATTGGTCTTCTTGTGTCATTATTTGGGAATACTAGGATAAAGAAATACAGCTGCTGTATCAATTTGCTGCTTTAATTTCCATTCAAAATAGCATTTACAAGGTATCTCATTAAAGGACCAGTTATTCTGCCTGTCCACTCATTTTGGTTTATGGTGACCATGCTCTCCTATGAGGTGATTTCATGGTTTGGTCACTACCCAACCCAGAGATTTTATTTTCATGGTCAAAATGTTTTTCCACTTTAACATTATCCAAAATTGAACATTCTCTATGGCATGGGTAGGTAACAATATCTTACTTGACTGACCCACGAGCAAGCCTGACAGTATATTGAAATTGAAATCACAAAGTCAGACTTTGGAGACAAGATGAGTCACCCTAAAACAATGCAGTTTAAAATATCAGGAAAATTCATATTCTACATCATTTTCTCTTAGTTGACATTTGAGACCCAAGAATAATCCATCCTTGAAATGAAATTTTTCTTAGTTCTGGCAGGTGAGAATGACTTCACTAGTTCCAATACATGCAGCCTTGGAAGCTGAAGACAGTGTGAATTCTTAAAAACGGTCACTCCACAGAGTGGGACACAGGCCTTCTTCCAGCTGACTTTAAATATAGGTGGGTATTTCTCAGAATAGGGACATAATCCTAGCTCATCACTACTGTTAGGTTAGTAAGAACTTTTTGTTCAGAACTAAGGAAAATAATCTACAGTTTTTCAGAAACGTGATCCATAATGTTCTAGATGGTAGGGAAAGACCCTCAGTGGGAATCAGAATAGGATTCTGGATTTTCAAAATTGTTTTAACACTTAAGAAAATGTACTCTACCCCATAGCTCTAAGGGATTAAACCACCAACCAAAGAGTACCACATCTATGGGTCCATGGCTCCAGCTACGTACGTAGCAGAGGATGGCCTTAGCTGTCATCAACACAAGGGGAGGCTGTTTGTCCTGTAAAGTCTTGATGTCCCAATGTAAGGGGATGCAAGAGTGGTGAGGTAGGAGTGTGTGAGTAGGTATAGGAGCACCCTCTTATAAATAGAGGGGATGGAGGATGGAATGAAGGGTTTTTTGAAAGAGAAACTGGGAAGGGAAACATTTGAAATACAAATAAAATAACCATTAAAAATATGTCAGGCATCTACCTCCCTGTCAGATGGAATGGATAGAAGGAGAGTTGGAGTTAAAGGGATAACAAGTCTAGTTGAGACACCAAGTACCAACATGTACTGAATTTCTTGGCTTCTCTACTGCTCATATTCCAAACTGGATCCTGGAGAAAGAACAGCTTAGAAAAAATGCTACAGCATTTGTAGCCAGAGAACCTGAAGAACAGTTAAGCAAGGTAAAATCTGGTCCTCCTTTCCCATAACCAGTATCAGTTCAAGACCTGTGAGGCTGAAAATAAATAGTCCCCCACAAATACAGTGTTGGTGGAGAGAATGTGAAAGCCGTATAGCTGCCAGGCGACTCAGCAGTAAGGGGGAGATGCTGCTCACTTGAACACAATGGCAATTGTGCTGTTCAGATTTCCCCTTTCTGGTTCATCTGCTATAGAGTGTTTGCATCAAGCTTGGTTACTATACTTTATATTTCCAGTTCCAAATTTCCCATCTGATCTTCCTTACACCTTATTTCCTTGCCCAAGCTTTCTGCATATTCAAACCCATTTGTAACTATTGACTGAACATCAGTGTGATTCTATCTTATTCCTTTATCAGATCATCCTAGCAGCTGTTCTATAAGTGGGGCATCAATGTGTGGCTTCTTGATCGTGTTTTCAGTTTTTCCTAGAGTTTTTATGAGAATTACATCATATTTACAGAATAAGTTTAGGGAAATTATATCTCCACAATTTTAAGTGAAGGATTAGCTCTAACAGTGGCCTTGAGTTTGGCATGGCTCACTGAGGGGCATTCCTTTCTACTTCAGAGAAGCAATAACATTTCTACTGAGATCTGCATCAGCAAGCTCTCAGAGTTCACATCTTTCAACAGATTCCAACAAAACATATTAACAGATAAAACTGAATATTTCTAGTGCAGGTTTCCTCTCTAAGATTAGGCTCCACATCCCCAGATTCAAACATTAGGCTCTGTCAATCACCCATCAAAACTATTTTTAAATGACATCTACAATGATCATGTCTAGATTTTCTTTGTCAGCAATCTCTATAAACAACACAGCAACAGTTTACATTGCATTTAGTATTATAAGTAACCAGAGATGATTTAATGCATATGTGAGGAAGTGTGAAGGATATATATAAATAGCACATCACATTATACCATGATGCTCTGTCACAAAAGTAGCTTCATAACAGTAGATTTTAGTTTATGCCAGGTGTTCTAGAAATGGTCCTTGTGAGTGCTTTTTCTGTCTCAGTAGGGCTCAAGTATGCATCCAAGCTGTGTTAAAGTGAAGCAGAGGTCTGGGTCTGGCTTCTGACCTGCAGGCCTTGGGTATGTTAGTCATAAGTGCTCATCCTCGTGCAAGCCAAGAAAATGAAGTTCTCTTAAAGTCCCCCTTTAGATAAAAATTAAATTAAAAAATCTGATAAGACCATAAGTCATATGGCCATTTCTAGAAAGGTAATCTAAAAGAACCCTAGAGGCCTAGAACAGACAGGATTTCTATACTGTCATTTTCTATGCATACCTTCATGTCCTAACCATATCTTCCAGTACAGATTTTTGGCATCTATACTCTATCCCTTCTAGAAGGCCTGCACGGTTACTGTCATGAGTCAGCTTTATCATCTGATTTTACTAATTTTATTGGCCACTGGTTTTACTCCATATGCTTGTTTTCTTTATTTTCTCTTTGTTCTGGTTATTTTTTCTATCCTCTCTTGTTGTGGTTTGCAAAAAGTCCTCTGTAGTAATGTATTATATCAAAAGTATTCCTTATATTTTAACAGAATGGTACTTTTGCTGAACCTCACTAAATATTATACCTTGAGGTCACTTAACTATTCTATTCTGATGTCTACTGAGCCTGTATCTTTAAGTTGTCTTTAAAAGAACAATTAGCTTTACTTTATTTGGATTCCCCATGTAATCAACTTTAATAACCTAAGCTAATGAATAGTCAGTAATCTTAAATTATGTATTCTTCCATGCCTCTGAACCAAGAGCAACATATCTAGAAACAAAATAGACTAAAACCAGTATTATAAATGAGTATTCACCATAAGTGCTAAAAATAATATATAGATTTTTTGATAAACAATGATTTTGTAATACCACTTGTTATGAGGGTCAGTTGGGGTTAGTTGGCATGAGAAATTTCATTCTGTACCTCTGCTAAAGATTTATGTAAAGCATTTTAAATTTTTTCCCACATATTGCATTCTATACCGTTTGGGACACAGAGACCAGAACCAGGAACAGACCAAGTCACAAGACATCACTCAGGTATGAATAGACGCAGAATCCTACAACAGAAAGACATGGAACAATAGAAGATGTAGAGATAGAAAAGGAGAAAATTCAAATATTGGCTGGCTCCTTATGAAATGACACATATAGGAAGAACTTTACTTTAACATTTTTTTTCTTAGTGGGACACTGATAATTTATTCATGACTCTGAGTTTATCATTAATAATTAATAATTAATTAATACCTGTCAACATTCCATATTAGGCTGGGCTCCCCTAGCATCAAACAAAAAGGAAGAAGTCCAAGAGACATAACTACAAGCCAATCTTAAAGACGTGTAGTCTCAATTAATATTCTCATATCCTAGAATTATCTAGTCTTGTGTCAAATGACAAAAACCAACTGGTACATACAACATGATGAATTGACTCTCAGAATAATCCTTTTCCCTTCTTTCCCTTACCACAGCCATGAGAAAATAGATTATTGGACCTTGGGTACTGGTGCTGCACCAAATCCCACAATACCCAGAGAAATCCCATCACCCAGGTGTTCTAGCATGCCCAGGACCACAGGATCACAGGAACACAGGCTCACAGGATCACAGGCACAGTATCACAGAGGAAGCTGAACTCCCAGGAGATCAGTCACACTCAGGTGCACTGGAGCTCTGACATACTCAAGGACAACAGGAACTCAGCCACACTGAGAGACTCCAGTTCCTCAGATGGAGCTTGACTCCCAGGAGCTCTGACACACACAGGATCCCCAAAACACAGGTTCACAAAGACAACTGGACCTTGAAAATTTTGACACAACCAGGATCTCAAGACGGTCGGGATTCAGTCAGAGACAGCTAGGGCAGGTAGCATGAGAGACAGCAAGATGGCAAGAGGAAAGTACAAGAACATAAGCAACAGAAACCAAGGCTACTTGACATCATCAAAACCCATTTCTCCCACTACAGCTAGTTCTGTATATTCTATCACACCTAAAAAGTAAGATTCAGATTTGAAATCATATCGCATGATGATGATAGAGGACTTGAGAAAGAACATGCATAACTCCTTTAAAGAAATACAAGAGAATACTACCAAATGGGAGAAGAAATTAAACAAAACCATACAGAATCTAAAAATGGAAATAGAAACAACACAACGAAATCACAAAGGGAGACAGCTCTAGAGATAGAAAACCTAGGGAAAAAATCATAAATTATAAATACAAGCATCACTAACAGAATACAAGAGATCGAAGAGAGAATCTTAGGGGCAGAAGATACTATAGACATCATTGATACAATAGTCAAAGAAAATGCAAAATGCAAAAATCTCCTAACCCAAAACATACAGGAAATTCAGGACACAATGAGAAGACAAAGCCTAAGGAAAGTAGGTGTAGAGGAGAGCAAAGATCCCCAACTTAAAGAATCAGTAAATATCTACAACAAACTTATAGGAGAAAATTTTCCTAACCCAAGAAAGAGATTACTATGAACATAAAAGAAGTCTAAAGAACTTCAAATAGACTGGACAAGAAAAATTCTTTCCATCACACAATATTCAAAATGCCAAATACACAAAACAAAGAATATTAAAAGCAGTAATGAAAAAAAGGTCAAGTAGCATATAAAGGCAGACCTATTACAATTTTACCATACTTTTCAACAGAGACCATGAAAGCTAGATCCTGAGCAGAGGTCATACAGATCCTAAGAGAACACAAATGCTAGCCTAGGGTACTACATCCAGCAAAATTCCAAATTAAAATAGATGGAGAAACCAAGATATTCTATGACAAAACCAAATTTACACAATATCTTTTCACAAATTCAGTCCTACAAAGGATAATAGATGGAAAGCTCCAACATAAGGAGAGAAACTACACATTAGGAAAAGCAAGAGAGTAATCTTTCAACAAACCCAAAAGAACATATTTACACAAACATAATTGCACCTCTAACAACAAAAATAACAGGAAACAACAATCACTATTCCTTAATATCTCTTAAAATCAATGGACTCAATTCTGCAACAAATAACATAGACTATCATACTGGATATGTAAACAGGACCCAGAATTTTGTTGCATACAGGAAATGCATCTCAGTGACAAAGATAGATACTATCTCATTGTAAGAGGCTAAAAAACAATTTTCCAAGCAAGTGGTCCCAAAAAACAAACTGGAGTAGTAATTCTAATATCAAATATAAATGACTTTCAACCAAAAGTTATTTAAAAAGATAAGGAAGAATAGTTCATTCTCATCAAAGGAAAAATCTACCAAGATCCGCTCTCAATTCTAAATATCTATGCTCTAGGACCACTCTGGAAATAAGTCTGATGAGTTCTTAGAAAATTGGATATAGTAATATGGGAGGACCCAGCTATACCACTCCTGGGGATATACCCAAAAGATGCTCCAACATATAACAATGCTCCACTATGTTCATAGCAACCCCATTTTGTAATAGCTAGAAGTGGAAAGAACCCAGATATTCTTCAACAGTGGAATGGATACAGAAAATGTGGAACATTTACATAATGGAGTACAATTCAGCTATTTAAAACAATGATTTTATGAAATTTTTAGTCAAATGGATGGAACTAGAAAATATCATCCTCAGAGAGATAACCCAATCACAAAAGTATATCCATAGTTTTCACTCACTGATAAGTGTGTATTAGCCCAAAAGCTCCAATTACCAAAGATAAAATTCATAGACCACCTGAAGCTCAAGGAACTGGAAGTCTAAAAAGGGGCTGCTTCAGTCCTTCTTAAAAAGGGGGAAGAAAATATCCACAGGAGGACATACACAGAAAGAAAATGGAGCAGACACAGAAGATAGGGCTTTCCAGAGACTGTGGGGATCCATTTGATATACTATCAACAAACCCAGAAAATAATGTGGATGTCAAGACATGCATGCAGATAGATCACTGGTATAGATCACTTTCCTGTGAGGCTTTGCCGGAGCCTGAGAAATATAGAGTTGAATGCTCTCAAATAACCACTGGACTGATAATGGGGTACCAACGAAGAAGTTAAATAAAGAATTGAAGTAGCTAAGGGCGGTTGCAACCCCACAGGATGAACATCAGTATCTATCAACCAGACCTCCCAGAACTCCCATAGATTAAAACACTTACTAGGGGGTGCAGAACAGGGCTTGGATCATCTGCCACCAGGACCAGCGGAGACCCAGAGATTAAGGCCTGGTGAGAAGGGGTTCAGACTAGCCAGGGGGCAGAGAGAACTCTGCCTAGCATATGCGGAAAGGGCTCCCCTGCCCTGCCTGATCCAGGGACCAGGAACCCAACATTGGGTTCTCTGTTCCCAGCCAGTGGATTCTGGGTAAAGAACAGGGCTCGGACCATCTGCCACCAGGAATAGCAGAGATCCAGGGACACAGGCCAGGTACAAGGGAAAGGCAAGAACCAATCACTGACAACAAGATGGCAAGACGAAAGCGAAAGAACGTACCCCATGGAAACCAAGACAACTTGGCAACACTAGAATCCAGCTTTCCCATCACAGCAAACAGGTCAATGAAAAACACTCCAGAAAAAGATGACTCAGACACAAAATCCTACCTCAAGATGATGATAGGGATCCTTAAACAAGAACTGGAAGAAATACATAAAGAATTAGAAGCTTTTAAAGGTGAAACAAGAAAAACACTCAAAGAACTCAAAGAACTAGAAGAAAACAGAACCAAAGAGATGAAAGATGAAGGAATGGAAGAAGGATTTAAAACAGAAATGGACAAAAAAAATTAATTAATTAATTAAATAAAAAAAAAACCACTAAAAGAGACAACCCTAGAAGTAGAAATCCTAAAAAAGAAATCAGGAGTCACAGATGCAAGCATCTCCAACAGACTACAAGAGATGGAAGAGCAAAAATTAAGTAAATAAATAAGTAAACCACTTACTAAAAATACACACTGAGGTATCCATGGTTCCAGCAACATATGTAGCAGAGGATGGCCTTATCAGTCATCAATGAAAGGAATGGTCCTTGGCTCTGTGAAGCCTCAATACTCCAGTGTAGGGGAATGCCAGGTCAGGCAGATGGGAGGAAGTGAGTGTGTGGGGGAACACTGTCATAGAGTCAGGGAGAGGTTGAATGGGACAGGGGCATCCAGAGGGGAAGCTGGGAAAGGGGATAACATTTGAAATGTACATAAAAAAATATCCAATAAAAAAAGAGAAAATAGATTACTATATCTCCCAAAATATGTTGGTATTTGGTTATTTCCACCCCATAATATTTGTCTTGTGATTCTCTTTTGTATAAATATTTTTGGAGAAGGTAAATTCATGGGGCTTTGGTTCCCTTTTTAATGATCTGGGTAGAAGTGAAAAATCAGTGCCTAAAGTAGCATTTTCCTTGACATCTATCTGTTTCTTGTGATCCAAATTTCTCTACTCCCTTTCAGTCTCTGCAGCTCTTTCCTTTCTGCTTTATCTCTCATGATAAACAAGTTTGGAGTAATGTAAAGGCTCTTCAATGTGAAGTCTTTTATTTCCTTCTATAGTCAGTCCATCCTTTATCTTGGTGCTACTATGTCCAGTATTCTCTTTCTAGGGTATCTCACACCAACTCCTACCTGCTTCCCATTTTTGATATGACATTCCTGGATGAGTTTGCCTTCTTGTCATCTAGGTTTAAAGATAAAAAGGTTCTGTAAGTCTGGTTAATGAGAACATTGATTCTTGTACACAGCACTAAAGGCCAATTATCTTCCTGCTGCAGACAAAATGCTACTGAAGTATTGATGCTTTGTAAGGCTTGCATTGTAGCAAATGATAAAAAAGTATTCATTTTCCACTATACCCTACAGTGATTCAAACAAACTTTAACAATACATATTTCAAATGCATTCATTTGTGTAGAAAACTAAATTTATAGTTAAGCTTGGAAGTTACTAGTGTAGTATAAGGCCTACAGTGACTGTATTACCATGATATCTGGAAAAACTAAGGAAGACTGGAATGGTTGACTTATTAGTTTTTCTGCCAATTATGATTCCATAAACAAGTTCTTAAAGTCAGAGCCTACTAAGAATAAAAACAGGCCTTCTTGTCACTGAATAGTGGCTTTCACCGCACTGCTATTCTATGGATTATTTTTTAAAAAGTCAATTACATACTTCCTTGGGAAGGAAGAACAGCTTACCACTTGTATTTTCTGTGGTTGTTTTCTATAGGCCCAGATTGTTCTCTCTGGTCCCAAGTATAGCCTACTTACAGCTGTGCATGGAAGCGTTCCAGTGCCATAGGGTTTGGTATATTCAACACACTAAATCAATGTATAAGCATTGTGTACATCAGAAGCAAACATGACTTTAGGAAGATCAGGTTCAAAGCCCAAGCTATGGATAGTAAATATGTGACTGAGGCTGAATAATAACCACTTAAGTAAAGTCTAAGGGAACAAAAAATATTCATATGAATGAAATGATGGAATGAATTCAGGATTTGAAAACAGGATTCAGTAGCAAGAAAGAAATATTGAAGAAAGCTCAAGTTGAAATTAAAGTGAAATTGAAAAAAATCAACAACCAAATTAGAAAGTTTCCAGTAAAGCCTTATCAGTCGAATAGATCAAATACAAGACAGATTATGATATGAAGACTAAGTAAAAGAAATGGATCATTAAAACAATTAATAAAAAATCAGATAAACAAACAACATCAAAGATTACCTAAATGATTATTCCACATCCAGTACTTCCTTATACTCCCCTACCCCAGGCTCAAGAAGATATCCCCACCACCACTCCACCAGACCTCCACACTCCCTGGGGCCTCAAGTCTCTTGAGGGTTAGGTACATCTTCCCTGATTGAGTCCAGACCTGACAGCCCTTGGCTGCATATGTGTTAGGGGCCTCATCAGCTGATGTATGCTGCCTGGTTGGTGGCTCAGTGTCTGAAAGACCTCAGAAGACTGAGAGTCCAGGAAAACTGCTGATCTTCCTATAGGTTCACCCTCCCCCTCATCTTCTTTCAGTTTTTCTCTAAGTCAACCACAGGGGTGAACAGCTTGTGTCCACTGGTTGTGTGTAAATATCTGCATCTGAGTCTTTCAGATGCTTGTTGGGCCTTTCGGAGGGCAATCATGATTGGCACCTATTTGTAAGCACACCAGAGCATCAGTAATAGTGTAGACCTTGGGGCCTACCCTTATACTATATCCCAATTTGGGCCTGTCACTAGACCTCATTTCCTCAGGCTCTTCTCCATTTTTAGTCCCTGCACTTCTTTCAGACAGGAACAATTATGAGTGAGAGTTTTTGACTATGGAATGGCAACCCCATCCTTCCACTTGATGTCTTTCCTGTCTGAAAGTGGACTCTACAAGTTCCCTCTCCCCACTGCAAGGCACTTTATCTAAGGTCCCTCCCTTTGAGTCCTGAGAGTCTCTCACCTCCAAGGTCTCTGGTACATTCTAGAGGGTCTCTCCACCTCCTACTTCCTGAGGTTGCCTGTTTTGATTCTTTCTGCTGGCCCTTCAGTCCTGTACTCCCCACCCAATATCTGATATTTTTTTCCTCTTTACCTTCCTGTCTCCTGCTCCACCAAGGTCCCTCCTTCCCTCCCCATTCTCCTATAATTGCTCTTTTCAATCTTCCAATAGGGATTGAGGCATCCTCACTTGAGCCCTTCCACTTGTCAACCTTCTTGAGTTCTGTAGCTTGTATCCTCGGTATTCTGTACTAAGGGTGGCCACTGCATGGCAAACTCAATGCCAGTTGAAAGAAAATCAGAACATGTTAAAAAAAAAAAAAAAAGATTACCTAAATGAATCTCAGGGCACAGAATTTAAAAGAACATCCACAAACCTTATCAAAGTATTCAAATAGTTTTGTGATGATGCAAACAAATGCTTTATTAAACTTGGAATGACTATCAATAAACACCCAAGGGATATAAAAGCAAACACGCATGCATGGCTGCATGAACTGATGGAGATGACGCGGCATTTGAAATTGGAATTTAGCAAAGACATAGAAATATTAAATAGAGCTCCTACAGCTGAAATGAAGACAGAACTAAAAAACTAAAATCACAATTAGAAAACACAAGGAGACAGTTTTTAAGTAGAATAGATCAAGTAAAAGAATACCAGGACCCAGAGGCAAAGTAGAGATAAAGTAGAGAAGTTAGACGACACAAGTAAATAGTTAAAAAAAAACAAGAAAGAAATGTGCCAAAAAATGTGGGACACTCTGAAAATACCAGGCTTTAAATTATAGGCACAGATAATAAGAAACTTTCAGGTCTTAAGATCTTTAGCAGACTCATAGAAGAAAACTCCCACAAATTGAGGAAAAACAAATCCATATGGATACAAGAAGCATATAAAACATCAAATAGACAAGAAGCAAAGAAAACAATACAAAGAATCATCAGATCTATACCACTCTTTGGTGTATGTCCAAAGGTTCAATATCATTCCACAGAGGCTTGCTCAGTCATGATTATTGCCATTGCCACTCTATTCCCAATACCTAGGAAATGGAAGTGGCCTAACTGCACTTCACCTGAGAGATGGATAAAGAAAAAGAAGTAATTAAATTCACAGATAAATAAACAGAGATAGAAATATTGAGTGACGAAACCCAAATCCAGAAAGACAAATGCTGCACATTATTTCTTGTTTGCTTACACTACCTCTGAATCTTTATGTGCAAGATTATAAGGTAGATTAACCACAAACAGCAGAAAGCACATAGTTACTGATGTGTGGTGCATAAGAAACAGGCACTAGGGAGAAGAGTAGAGGGATACAGTTGCTGTGAAGAGGATGTGGAGAAAATGGTGGGAGACACGTGGGGAGTAGGGAGGGAGAACAGCACAGAGCAAGAGGAAAGGAGGAAAGAAAATTACAATAACTATATTTAAAATAATATTAAAAAAGCCCTATGGAATTATAAGTCTATGTTTACTTTAAGCAATATATAGTATATGTAGTACACATGTCTATGTATATACATATATCTTTAATTGAAGTTATGCCATTTGAGGTGAAAGTCTTTCCCACAAACAAACCATTAAGAAGAAAACCTAGGGCTGAGCTTGGAAATCGCCTTTCAAGTGTTGATTAGGAGAGTCCAAGTGATCCAAACAAAGGAATCTATTTTTGTTGACCTTGATACCATCCAAAAATAAAAATAAAAGTTACAAAAAGAACCTAAGACTGTGGGTTGTCCTGAAGCTGTTTGTATTTTAATGTTAATTCTACTTCCCCAAGAAGGGCTGCCTATTTGCGTGACTCCAACTGAAGCTTCCTATTTTAATTAGTAAAATAAAGGAAAGCCAGTGACTGGGCAGGGCAAGGGAGGTAGAGAGGGCTGAGAGGTCTGAGGAGTTCAGAGGACGGAGGGGGAACATCAAGGCAACATAGAGCTTCCCAAGGACCAGCTAGACCTAGGTGATATTGATTGGTGTTAAAAAGCTATGAACCTTAAGAATTTTACAGGTCCAGAAAGCTCTGAACACCCCAGACACAACTCACAAACTATATGAAGTTCAAGAAAAAGCAAAGGCCAAAAAAAAAAAAAAAAAAAAAAAAAAAAAAAAAAAGAAAGAAAAAAAGAAAAATCATTATGCTTAATCTTCACACACCAAGAAAACTGACTATTTCCAGGTTGCATTTTGTTTTACATGTACTTTATACTCATTGTAACTAGTAAGATTTTAATGCATACTATCAAACCTTTGAAAAAAATAAGGTACTTACAAAAATGTATTCGCATACTTTTATGAAATTCTGTCTTGTGCTGCAAAGCAGACAGATATAAATCCCATTATGCTAAGTGAGATACATTAGATGAAGAACAACAACTGCAGCATGCTCTCCTCCAGATGTGGAGGCTAAATCATTAATCTGAAAATAGAATAGTTATTCCTAAAAATTGGGAAGAATACTAGGGAAAGACTGGAAGAGAGAGGTGAGATTCCGTTAGTACAGGTTCTCTGCATGTCATGGGCTCTCACAACAAATATCACTAATATGTACAATACACATGTTAAAAAAAAAAAAAAAACAAGGATGGGGACACCACAGTCACATTTCAGCTTCCCATAGGGAGTAACTAAAAAAATGAAAAACAAACAAAAACAAACAAACAAAAAAATAAAACACCCACCACCAACAAAAACTGCAAGGGAGGCTTGAAACCTGGAATTGCTTGTTTGTTTATATTTTGGGATAGAGTCTAATTAAGATGCATATCCCTCATTGTTCTAAGTAAATGTTCCTTATTAATCATATTGCCTAGACATATGGACCACTCAGTATTGCTTGGTACAAATGTTTCTCCGTACAAATAATCGTCTTGCTATTATCAAAGCCATAATATCAAAACAAAAATATATCAAAGCAACAGTAGTGTTACTTTGATAATAGCAAGGTAGGTATTTGCATGTAGTACTGCTTTGATAATAGCAGAGCAAATAATAGCATATGTAGCAAACAAAAATTTTCTGCAGCTGTTTGATTATTCCATGTAAAATATTCTGGGAAGGTTTTGTGCATGCAGATAGTGTATATTCTGAGGTAGAGCAATCCCTCATGCTCAGTGTTGGACAGCGCATCTTAACAAAATTGGACAGGGAATATTCAATTTCAGAACTGGAAATAATGACATTTTCATACTATGTTATTTAGCAAGTTTCTCTATTTACTGTGTTTTCTGGGGGAGGCAGGCAGATGCTGAGTGGCACCTAAAACTACCTGCAGGGGTTGAATGAGTATCATAGTGAAGGTTTCCAGGTGAATCCCTTAGGAGATTTTGAGGTAGAGACAGATATAAGAATTAGCTGACATATTCCCAAAATAGAAACTAGGTTTGGTAGCTTAGGCTTAATTTCCAGATATCTATCATCTAACAAAACATTCAGAGGAAGTTCAATTAGAAAATGCTCACCTTGAATCTTTATTTTATGAATAAGAAAAAAATTATAGTAACTCACAGGGTTCACTCTTAGATAAGTCCTACTAGTTGCTCTTTTTTCGTAGTCTTCGTAGTACCTTCTAGTACTGTGAAAGCTGGTCAGCAAGAAGTTTCTGGGTCAGTGTCAACTTGATCTCCCCATGTTCTATCAACAAAGTGTGTGATGTTTAGGGTCTTATCATCAATTTTGAATGATCGGCCATGCACAATGACAATGCCATGTATTGTTTGGAAGGTTTTCAGCATACTAAAGGTTCTAGCACAGTAAAGGACATTTGTGCAATAGTGGCATAAATAGAATGGAAGTGACCACACTTTTCTGGTTGGGTATAAGTCTCTGTCCACTGGAATAGACACATGGCTTGGACTTTAAATTTAACTAAGAACCCAAGGCTTGGGGGTTCAAGGATCCCAGTCGTATTTTAATATTTTAATATTTTTTCTAAATGAACATAGTATCAAACTGTCTACTAAGTCTGTACACACACACAAAACTATCTGTCTGTCTATCTATCTATCTATCTATCTATCTATATATATATATATATATATATATATCTACCTATCATCATCTATCTATCTATGTATAGTTGATTAGTAGAGGTTTGAGAACTCATCAGACAAGCTTCCTTGTTTGTGTAGTGCTTGGCTAATGGAGAACTTCACACCTGCTCAAAGTAAAAAGAATGAATATTAATGAAACTTAGAAATAATTGTGATATCTCAATCATATCCACTCTTCCCAATATTTAGAGAACACTATGAAGTGAATGGGGTGGGGGATGGTAAGAGCCAGAGAATGTGAAGACAACAGTGTCTTCAGGACATGATAGGACTTTTCTACTCATAGTCATAGCAGTTGTGGTTGCCTGCACAAACCACATAAGAACAAGCAAGTCAACATTCTAGCAAAGGGCATGGAGGGGCTCACAAGTCCCCATCTCTTTTCCCTTTTCCTGAGTGATGATTAACAGTTGATGGTTGCTAGAGGGAAGTCAGCTTTCTTTAAAGGCAGGACTCCTTGCAGGACAATTGTGCTCTAATGGATGGCCCCATTTCCATACACACACATATACTATTAATTTAACTCAGCGAGTTTTTTTTTTTTTTTTTTTTTTAAGAATAAGACATGCAGTTGGGATGGGGTAGAGGTAGGAGATGAATTTAGTAAGAATTTGTAAGGAAGATTTGTGGTGACTATGATCAAAATACATTATTGCTTGTATGAGCATTTTGAAGAATTAATACAATGTGTATAAATGTTATTTATTATCTAAATTTAAAGGTAGATTTATTGATTCTTTGGTTTTTTTATTGATACTTGATGCTAATGCTTCCCTAGCCAAAGGGAGAACTGTAAAATGGTGTTATGTACAAAGCAGGTCATGGCTGTCACACTATGATACAAATAAACATTTCTTTCAGTAATTCCTTTAAGAATTGATTTCATTTTTTTCCACATTGAAAAATAGTTCTATTTTCTTTATAGACCTTTATACAGTTTCATTTGAAGAAGAAAGTGTTTTATAGGGAACAGTTGAAGTAGGCTATTTTAGGATTATATTTTAGCTTGGGTTTGACAATGGCAAGCTGGACTATACCCAGTTAAAGCAGAAAGAAAGGCTTGATTCTAGAATCGTTGTGACATTAGGGAGAGAGTCCAACAGGAGCTGAGATCAACTGGACAGAAACAAAACACTGGAGCATATTGATAGGCTTGGCTAGGCCTGGGAAAAGGCATCAAGGACATTAAAGCTGCACAGCCCTGTAACTGGGCCACCTGTGTGTCCTTGCTTCTACAAGCTTACACAGAGAAGCAAGGCCCAGCTTTAAGAGGTCAGTGTTGGGGGCATAATACAGGTCTGAGCAGAGCATTGTACTAAGTATTCTAGTACCCCCACAGGGACTGGGACAGGAGACAGAGTCAAAGCACATTCTTGGTGTCTGCATTTCAAAGAGAACCTTCAGGATTCCTATGGAGACAGGGTTTGAGACAACCTTCACATCTTCAAAGGCAGAGCAAGGCTGACAATTTGCAGCCTTTACTGTTGCTGGACTGTGGGGGTGCTTGAGACTCTATCTGCCTGCCACCATGTTTTCACTGGAACAAATAGATATCTTTGTCTAGGGCAAATAAATCATGGCTGCACTGACATATCACACAGTCATGTTAAGGATATGGTCACCATAGCAACATGACCCTGCTGGCATCTGAGCTTGTACTTGGTGAGATCTCTCAGTACAGAAATTCAGATGTAATTATTTTATGTGCACAGTTTTCAGGCCTCATCAGTGAATTCTATCACTAGAGGGGCCAGTTGAAAGCAAAAAAAAAAAAAAAAAAAATAGACATTCTCAAAGTCTGATGATGGTTACTATGTATACATGTATGTGCATGAATCACAACTAGTATGTCTTCTCTCTACACACAGTACCTCAGCACATTTATTACTTTCAAATTATTTTTCAATGATTTTCTGCATAATACCAGAGTTAGTACCAGGAAGCTTAATTTTAAAGATAAGAATAAAAAGAAAACAACTCAGAAGCCATGATTGTACCAATAGGATCAGATCCCTGACTCAGCAGCATCTTCTGGAGAAAGTCCTTTTCCTGAGAGACTGCTCCGTGAACAAACAGAAGTCATGTCCCTATAAACAGGAGATTGAAACAGCACTGGGCTGTGCTGAAGACTCCCTGTGTCTGAGATTGCATGGTTGCTCATCATATTGGTAGACAGAAACAGACTTGAGTAGATTCAGCTTCTCCCATACTATGTTCCTCCTTGTTTCCTAGTGGTAAGAAGATGCTCAATGTGACAGGTTTTTCAAGCCTCCTAGGCCAGAGCACCACCACAGCTGCAGGTCTGTATGTGCCCCTCCCTGTAGAGACTCGGTGGACCACAGTTTATAAGCCTTAGGACTCTCAGCCTTTGTTAGTGGCTTATTGCTCTCAGGTTGATGTCTCTTTATGATCCTGTTTTCTAGAGAGCTCTTTGGCTCTCATTTGTGGAATGTAGCTAAAATTTATACTAGTGTACCATCTTCACATTCATGTCTGTTGGAACCTCCTTATCTCCTTCTCTTCCTACCTATAAGTGAATCAGACACATTTAGATATGGTTCTTACCTGCCTTCCATGAACTTGAACAGCGACACCAGAGAGAGGTCTGTGGCTGTCGATGTGATAGCCATTTACTAATGGCACATTTGGGCTCATGAGAATGCAGGAGGCCTGTGTTCTGTATACTTAGGGGGTTTATTATGGTTTTGTAGAGAGTTTGGAAACACATCTAAGCCTCTAAGGTCCACAGCCCTGACCTATGTTTTCCTAAAATTTTTCCATTTATTATTTTATTTCCTATAACTCTCTTAGTTATTTACAAATAAAGTAAAAAAAAAAAAAAAAAAAAAAAAAAAAAAAAAAAAAAAAAAAAAAAAAAAGAGGAAGCCATGACAGGATTTGAATGAATACAGGAATCAATTTGAAATGGTGCAGTACTGAGATCCACTCAGAAGGATGAGGAGTGTCACAAGTTCAAGGCCATCCTGAACTTCAGAGTCAGCTCTAAGCTAACCTGGGATACTTGCTAAAATTTTATCTCAAAATGTAAAAGTTAACAAGAAAGAGTGTTGAGGACAGAGGTCAATGGTAGAGTACCTATCTACTATGTGGAGACCCTGGGATCCACATTAAATATTGCCCAAAATTTAGAAAAATGTTTCATATCACATGTAAAATACTTATTCTTACAGCTGTTAAACTTGAGGCCACATTTAAGAAAAGTTAAAATTGGACAATTTCAATGAAATCATCTATTTGTTTCCATATACATTTAAATTTGGGATTAAGGAGCTGCAGAGATGGATCAGTGGTTAAGAGCACTGGCTGTTCTTCTAGAGGCCCTGAGTTTAATTCCCAGCAGCCACATGGGGGCTAACAACCATCTATTTGATTTGATCCCCTCTCTTTGTATTCAGGACTATATGGAAAATGACAGAGCACTCAGATACATAAGTAATTTTAAAAATTGAGATTGAACTTAACTGTTTGGAGACTGTGCACATTGTTGCCTGTTGTCTTTGAGGTGACCAGTGCTGCCTTTCCTTACGTCTGGTGGAGGGGAGCCCAGAAGCACCCTGGGCAGGGATTGCCACAGTTTAGTTTTTCCTTGCTTCTTCTGTAGGTATAAGAAGAGCTTCACCTCAGCCCATTCTTATAAATGCCTGTCTTAAAAAAATTATAGTCATTGGAGAGGAGGAAATGTCGATTAAGAAATTTTCTTCATAACACTGGGCTATAAACAAGGCTGTAGATCATTTTCTTAACTAGTGGTTGAGGGAGAAGGCCCAGGCCACTTAGTATCACCCTTAGTCTGGTATTCCAAAGTTCTATAAGAAAATCAGGCTTAGCAAGCCACAGGAGCAAGCCACTATACAGCTCACCTCCATAGCCTCTGGATCAGCTCCTGCCTTCAGGTTCCTGTCCTGTTTGAGTTCCTGTCCTGACTTCCTTCAATGATGAAGAGAGATGTGAAATTGTAGACCAAAGAAACCCTCCTCTGGACATGGTGTTTCATTTCATCAATAGCAGCCCTATCTAGAATAGACATAATTTAGTAGTGGAAAGAACAATACTACTTATGATCTGATATGTCTTCGAACTTTGATTTAATTGGGTAGGTCTGGATGACTTCTGTTTTTATTTTCCATAGTCAGCAAATGTTGCTGTGTCTGGGAGTCTTCTGGCACCTGATGTGCTAATCTTCCAGGGTGTCTGACTCTGCTTTCAGATTTACCTTTTCACTTGTGTTTGTGTTCATGGTAGAGACTCTGGCACACCATAATCCATACTCACTTTTTGCAGGGTGTGGAGCTGGATCATGTTTCCCAGCCTCCTTTGCAGTAAGATGGTAGTAACAACATACAAGAGTCTCAGCTAAGGGAATGCAGCTATTTTAAAGCCTGATCTACAAATGCTGTCTCATTCTCCTTCCCAGTCGTTGGATGTATAAAATGGACAGAGAATCACACAAAGGGCAGAGCTGGGCCCACCATAGGTGGGGCCTGTGCTGAGAAGTGGAAAGACTGATCTCAGTCTTAGTAACTGATTTTTTAGAACTTATAAGCTATGATATCACAGCCCCAAAGTCTCAGTGTCTGAGGTTGCATTTCCTAAACCGGGGACCACATTGCTTACTGAGAAGACAGTTACTGAACATATTATTATATTATTTATATATAGATTAGCCTTTGCATATCTGCCTAAATGGCAGGTTTGTTCTCCCCCTTTTTTTATGCATCTAGTGAAGTGGGTAGATATGTCATATATGCATATTTCTGGGTTCTGTTCCAGGGTGGACATCCAAATCTTAGCAGTGGTACTTAAGGGACTTTGAAGAGGATGCCCCAGGCTTGCACTCATATACAGCTCAGGTTTGGACATGAGGAACTGGGAAAAGTAGACTTTGCCTTGGAAGGAAGCAGTAGACTGAGGAAGACTACTGATTAATTTTCTGTTGCTGTGATTTAAAAAGAAAAACTACGACCAAAAGCAACTTATGTAGAGTTTATTGAATTTATGATTCAAGAAGGATAATGTCCAGTATGGCTGGACTGTGGGACAACAGGCATGGTGGCTAGACAGGAAGCTGAGATCATATCCTCAGCCACAAAACACGAGGAAGCATATGACAGCTAGAAGTAGGATGAGATCATAAGTTCTCAGGTTCCAGCCCCAGTGACTTACTTCCTCCATCAAGGCCACACTCCCTATCCCTTCCCAACCTGCACCAGCAGCTGGAGACTGGGTGTTCCAATGTCTAAGTCTATGGGTGATACTTCTCACTCATCTCACCGCACAACTCGTTTTTAAAAATCTTCCATTAAAAAAGAAAAAACAAAACTTTTGTGTGAGAAACATTCTTGTCAGCCATTCCCAATTGAAGGAAAAAGTGTAGCTGTTCTAAAGCTTCATTTTCAGCGGTTGGTCTGCACATTGTTGACTTTGAGGTGCCCAGCGCTGCCTCTCCTTACATCTGGTGGAGGGGAGCCCAGAAGCATCCTGGGTAGAGATTGCCAAAGTTTAGTTTTTCTTTGCTTGATCTGTAGATATAAGAAGAGCTCCACCTGGACCCAATCTTATAAATGCCTATCTTAAAGAATCAGAATCATGAATCAGAAAAAGTAAACCAACATAATTAAATGGCCAGGAGGTTCCCCCCAGCAGAACATATAAGGCAAAGGACCTCACAACGGTAGCCAGCTGGATTTCCTCTTTGCTTATTCCCATTTATCTGGTGTCAGCCTTCACGGGCATCCGCAGCTGAAGCTCTCAATCCACTTCTTATCTGGGTTGTACTTTCATGAACTGCCTTTTGATCCAATAGGTCCTTTAAGATGACACTCTACTTTGTTAACTATTATAAGTGTGTTTGTAGCTGTTTACTGAAGTGCAATAATTTTCTGCTCCATAATGGGCATGTAATTATATCACAGCTTGTCACAGAAATTCAAAGGAAGGTGGGTGGGCCAGGTCATATTAAATATGAATACTCAGTTTTGTTTAAAGGTCCAATAATTCCAATAATCCAAGAATTGACAAAAGTGATGCCATCATCTGCATGCAGACAACAATAAAGGGAGAGCTATGGGAGAAAATATTTGTCCTTTTGTATTTGGCAGGGTGTCAATATCTAGAATGTGTTTTCTTAAAAATCTCAAAAGTTAAGCACAAACACCAAATAATTCAACCAACAATTGGGCAGATAAAATGAACAGATACTTCTCAAAAGGTGAAATGTGCATGGCCAACAGATACATGAACAAATGCTGGGCATGCTTACCTTTAGGAAATTACACTGAGGTTCTGTCATGCCTTTTATAGCTGTCTTTATATCTATCTTTTTAAAGCGTGGTGGAGGGGAACCTACAGCTTGTAGGAGTGTGAACTAGGAAAGCCACGATGGAAATCTTTATGGAAGTTCCTTAACAAAGTAAAAATGAAACTACTGTATGAATGAGCTACACTTCTCCTTGGAGTATGCCCCAAGGCATCAAAGGTAGCACCTTGCAGAGATATATGCTCAAGTTATGAAATTGGCATAGGTATTCATGGGGAGATGAATGAATTAAGACAGTTGGCGCCTATATACAATGGACCTTTATCTAATGGTGAAGAAGAAAACAGTCATTTGCAGGAAAATGGATAGACGTGAAAGCCATCATGTTGAGTGAAATGAGTCAGACACAAAATGAAAAAAACTATATTTTTCTCACATGTGCAGTTTAGAATTTACACACACACAGTCACACACACACACACACACACACACACACACACACACACACACACACACCCTGAAAATATAAAAAAGACTTAGAGCTAATGGGAAGGGGAGGAAAGAAGAATAAAGGGAAGGGTAGTGGTAAATAAATGTGTCAGAGTACACAGTATATAATCCATCCAAAGAAAAATGCCTTTATGAAAGCCATCACTTTTCCCAGTGACTACACACTAATAAAATACTTCAAAGGAAAGAAATAAAAATGAAAAAGGGAAGTGCCTGTCAATCTGGTGGTCCTCTTTCTCTAAGTTACCCTTAGTTAACAACTGCTTTCTTCTGAGTTCATTTCTCTTTATGTTCACTTCTATATTACTGGGTTGCAATATTGTAAGAAAACATGACTTACCCGATTGGAGAATCTGGGTATACTCATACACCATTGATTGAGTCACAAATTGATATTTAAACCTCCATCACCAGTGAAAACATTCATTTCTATGTGGTTTAAAAAAATCTCTAAGAACATCTGAAAAGCTGGTTTCACTGCCTGAAGAGCCTCTCATGGCCATATAGAGGCCCTCTGCAGGCATGCTCATGACTATAAGGGAGAATAGGCAAAGTCTTACCTGGAAGACTTTAAATCTTTAGTTGTTTAAAAGAACAAAATAAAAAATCAGTGTTGTAAAGAGCTCAGTGTAACGAACCTGATAGTAGTTGGATGGCTAGTGACCTCAGAGAAAAACACCATTAAAAGCAACATTAAAACCCCATGGTTTCTTGGTCCTCAGGAATGGTCCTACAAACTGAATCTACTGTGTTGGAGGCTGCACTATGCCACCCACCTATCTTTGCTCCTCTTGGATATTATGAGTCCTACCAAAACCAGAGGGGCTAAACATTATTTCCTGATGGCACATGTGCTTTGATATCTGCCTGAGTTTGTCTCATTAAAGGCCATTCTTGGTGTTCAGGTGAAGGGTATACCCCTGAGTCTCAAATGTACTCAGATGACACACATACTCATAATACCAGGTTATTCATTCTCATATCCTTACTACCAAAAGACTTGGAGTTCTTCTTTTATACTGCATTCAGAAAGTGCTGTGAATACTTAAGTGTCCCATGAAATTAACTATTAATTTCTCTTAACCATTTCTATATACCCAGCGATAGCTGCTCTACAGCTCATCTTGTCTCACTCCAGAATATTTAAAATAGATTACCCATGTGTTCTCAAGATCCTACCCTTTTAGTGTGCCTGCTGCTTTCTAGGGTACAGGTCTTGGTAATATTTTTCTATACTGTTTATGTGTGTAAATTTGCTTCAGGCATGAGATGCCTTTCTGACAAAACTATCTTCACAAAATAATTGGCTTGAGAAATTTACTGAGAAAAAAATTTAGAAAATTAAGACAATAAGATTGGGGCAGAGTCCCACTTCTCATTGGCTCTTTGATAAGTTTCTTCTTGTAAGTAGCATTGTCAGGCTGTGGGCATGACCTTGAGTCACTGCAGTTCGGTTTCTGAGCAAGAGAACGTGCTGCTTCAAATCAAACCATGGAGCAAGGGAACAGCCCAAACACCCTATTGTTATTGTTTTTGGGTTTGTTTTAGTTAGTTAGTTAGTTTTGCTTGGAGTAGTTGCTCTTGACTTCTGTGGATTTGTCACATGCACTGGTGACCTCAGTCTGACATTTTGACAGATTTTAAAGTACTTTCTGGAAAGCGAACCCTCTCAAAAAAAGTAATTTTCAATAGATTAAGTGCTTACTATATTCAAAGAATGGCCTCTCTCCCAGACTCCACATAATAAAGGCTGTGGAGATGTGAGAGGCTGACTGGAGGTATGAAGCCACACTTGAAGCTTTTGAGTTCTTTTTCTTTTCCTCTTTTTTTTTTTTTCATTTTGCATTCTGCATTTAGATAAGTATGGTCAAGTCCCAGGTTTTTCCTGGACAGACTGGTGACAGAGCCTCTATGACCAGAGGAATGACTCACTGGAGTGAATGATAAGGTGTGTGCAGTCTTTCCTCAAGGAATGCCAGCTGTTCTGATATCCCATCTTTGATCACAAGCAGCAGGCCAACAGCTCTCTAAGAAGAATGAGTTAATGTGCACAGCATGCCCTTTGTTGCCCAAGCACAAGATCAATCCCTGACTTAACATAAGAGGCACTGACTAGAAGCTACAGGATTGTGTTCCACGGGAAGTAGACTGTGAGGACAAGGTCTCAGACTCTCCTCCTGTGCAATGCTCGTCCAGGAGGAGCAAGACTAAAACATGAAGTCTCAATTCCTAACCTGCATTAGAAAAACACACTTCCTGTGGACCAACCAAACTGTGATGTAGAAGCTTCTAACATAAACTGAGCTATTATCCCATGATGATTGTTGATGATAATATTACTTTCATTTTTTTTATTTGCTTCATTTCTGTCTTGTTTTTGTTTTGGGAGACAACACTTATCCATGTATCCTAAGACAGTCTCAAAGGGTATTGTCCTAAATTGTCTGATTAATAATGATTGAGAATACTATTGTATGCCAGGACTACCAGCTGTGTCCTATTTGGGCAATAGTATCTATGGCAAGGGGACCAACATTAGACTTTCAGATAGTCAATCTCAGCTCCTAAACATTGATTTCCCTAGGATAGTCTCCAGTTCTTCCCTAGCCCTGTTAAAACACCTTAATGATTATAATATAATTACAACACTTTTCCTTTTCTTTTTCTCCCTCCAAACCTTCCCATATGGCTTTCCTTGCTCTCTTTCATATTTATGGTCTCTTTTCATTAATTGTTATTGCACACACACACACACATACACACACATATACACACATATGTATATATATGTAGATTGTCCTGAAGCTGTTTGTATTTTAATGTTAATTCCACTTCCCAAAAAAGGGTTGCCCAGTCACATACTCAAGAGGTGATATCATTGGAACCTTCACATTTTAATTAGTAAAATAAAGGAATGTCAGTGACTGGGCAGGTGGAGGGAAGTGGAAAGAAGGCAGAGGTCTCAGAGGTCAGAGGACAGAGGGTAGAGATCATGGCAACATGGAGCTTCCCAAGGATCAGCTAGACCCAGGTGGGATTGATTGGTGTTAAAAAGCTATTAACATTAAGAATTTTACAGGTTGGTGTCAGTGCCCAGGGCACAGAGAGTTCTGGACCTAGTGCATGGAAAGCCCAGACCCCCAATTGGTTCAGGGGAGCAGGAACCCTGGATTAGGGAGTTGTTATCTGCCTGGAAAGCCATCACATGCAGACCAAATGCTCAGGCCATTTACCACTTGGAACAAAGGAGATCCAGGGACACAGGCCTGGCAAGACTGTGATGAGAATAGCCAGGGTGCAGAGTGGACTAGGCCTAGTGCGTGGTAGGTGCAGCTCTCCTGTTGGTCCAGGGGAACAGGAACACTGCCATAAGGTACTGCAGAACAAACAATCAAACCATTTGCCACCTAAAACAGCAGAAATCCAGGGACACAGGCCAGGAACACGGGAGAGACAGGAACCAAACACTAACAACAAGACACATATAATCACAGACAACAAGATGGCAAAAAAACTTAGGCAATGGAAACCAAGACAACCTGGCAACATTAGAACCCAGCTTTCCCATCACAGCAAGCAGTGGAATGCCAAACACTCCAGAGAAAAAAGACTTAGACCTGAAATCATACTTCAAGATGATGATAAAGATCTTTGAGAAGAGCGTGAATAACTCACTGAAACAAAAATAGGAGAAAAACCATAAAAAATAGAAGCTTTTAAAGACAAAACAGGAAAAACAATCAAAGAAATCAAAGAACTAGAGGAAAACAGAACCAAAGAGATGAAGAAATTGAAGAAGGAATTTAAAACAGAAATGGAAACATTAAAGAAAACAATAAAAAGACAACCCTGGAGGTAGAAAACCTAAAAAAGAAATTAGGAATCACAGATGCAAGCATCTCCAACAGATTACAAGAGATGGAAGAGAGAATCTCAGGGGCCAAAGACAACATTGAAAATGTAGACAAAACAGTCAGAGAAGATGCAAAAGCAAAAAAGCGCTCCTAACCCAAAACGTACAGGAGATCCAGACACAATGAGAAGACAAAACTTAAGGATAATAGGAATAGAAGAGGGAGAAGAATATCAACTAAGAGGCACAGTAAGTATCTTCAATGAAATCATAGAAGAAAACTTCCCTACCCTTAAGAATGAGATAACCATGAGCATAAAAGAAGCCTATAGAACTCGAAATAGAGTGGACCAGAAAAGAAATTCCCTCCAACACATAATAGTCAAAACACCAAGTATCCAAAGCAAAGAAAGAATACTAAAAGCAGCAAAGAAAAAAGATCATGTAACATATAAAGGCAGACCAATCAAAATCACACCCAAGTTTTCAACAGAGACTATGAAAGCTAGAAGATCCTGGACAGACATCATAAAGACCCTAAGAGAGCACAAGTGTCAGCCAAAGCTGCTATACCCAGCAAAACTCACAATCACCATAAATGGAGAGAACAAGATTTTCCAAGACAAAACTAAATTTACACAATATCTGACCACAAACCCAGCACTACAATGAATTATAGGTGGAAAACCCAATACAAGAAAGGAAACTACACCCTAGTAAAAATAAGAAAATATCTAAACAAGAAAACCAAAAGAAGAAGGACACACAGGCACAATTCTACCTCCAAAAGCAAAAATAGCAGGAAACAGCAACCACTATTCCTTAATATCTGTTAACATAAAAGGACTCAATTCCCCAATAAAAAAATATAGGCTATCAGACTGGATACATAAACAGAACCCAGCATTTTGATGCATACAGGAAACTCATCTCAGAGACAAAAACAGACACTATCTCAGAGTAAAAGGTTGGGAAAATCTTCTAAGAAAATGGCTCCAAGAAGCAAGCTGGAGTGGCCATTCTAATATTGAATATAGTAGATTTTCAACCAAAAGTTATCAAAAAGATAAGGAAGGACACTTTTTACTCATTACAGGGGAAATTTGTCAGGAGGAACTATCACTCCTTAACATATATGCTCCAAATACAAGAGCACCCATATTCATAAAAGAAACCCTACTAAAGCTCAAAAAAATACATTGCACCCACACAATAATAGTGGGAGATCTGAACACCTCACTCTCACCAATGCACAGATCATGAAAACAGAAACTGAACAAGGAAACAGTAAACCTAGCATAGGTTATGAACCAATTGGAATTAATAGATATATACAGAATATATCAACCTAAAACAAAAGAAAAATATACACCTTTTCAGCACCTCACAGCAACTTCTCCAAAATTGACCATATAATTAGTTACAACACAAGCCTCAATAGATATAAGAAGATTGAAATACTTCCATGCATCCTATCAGATCACCATGGTCTAAGGCTGCTCTCTAATAACAACAAAGACATCAAAAAGCCCATATACACATGGAAATTAATCAATGCTCTATTAAACGATAGCATGGGTTAAATAAGCCATAAAGAAATTAAGGATTTTCTAGAATTTAATGAAATTGAAAACACAACATACCTAAACCTGTGGGATGCAAGGAAAGCAGCACTGAGAGGAAAACTCATAGTTCTGAGTGCTTCCAAAAAGAAACTGGAGATAGCATACACTAGCAACTTGACAGCACCATTAAAAGCTCTAGAACTGAAGGAAGAATATACAGCCAAGAGGAGTAGACAGCAAGAAATCATCAAACTCAGAGCAGAAATTGAACAAATAGAAACAAAAAGAACCATTTAAAGAATCAACAAACCTCGAGCTGGTTCTTTTGAGAAATTAACAACATTGACTAACACTTAGCCAGATTAACTAGAGGGCAAAGAGAGTATCCAAATTAACAAAATTAGAAAGGAAAGTGGAGACATAACAACTGAAACTGAGGAAATTCAAGAAATCATCTGATACTACTACAAAAGCCTATACTCAACAAAGCTGGAAAATCTGGAGGAAATGGATGAATTCCTAGACAGATAACAGATATTAAAGCTAAACCAGGACCAGGTAAACCATCTACATTATCCCATAACACTTAAAGAAATAGAAGCAGTCATCAAAAGTCACCCAACCAAAAAGCCCATGTCCAGATGGGTTCAGTGCAGAATTCTATCAGATGTTTATTGATGACCTAATAACAATGCTCTCCAAACTATTCCACAAAATAGAGTCAGATGGAACACTACCTAACTCATTTTTCAATGCCACAATAACCCTTTTTTTCCAGAACTCATAAAGACCCTACAAGGAAAGAGAACTTCAGACCAATCTCACTTATGAGCATTGATGCAAAAATACTTAACACAATATTCAGATGACAACAGCTGCTGTTGAGGATGCAGAGAAAGAGGAACACTTCTCCATTGTTGGTGGGTTGTGTACTGATACAACCACTCTGGAAATCTGCCTGGTGTTTCCTCAGAAAATTGGACATAATACTACCTGAAGACCCAGTTATTCCACTTCTGGGCATATACCCCAGAGAGGCTTCTACATACAACAAAGACACATGCAACACAATGTTCATAGGTGCCCTATTTATAATAGCCATTAGGTGGAAAGAACAGAGATGTCCTTCAGTAGATGAATGGATTCAAAAATTGTGGTACATTTACACAATGGAGTACTACTCAGCTATCAGAAACAATGACTTTATGAAATTCCTCAGAAAATAGATTCATCTAGAGAATATCATCCTGAGTGAGGTAACCCAGTCACAAAAGAACCAACATAATATGTAGTCACTGATAATTGAATACTAACCCCAGAAAGCTCTGAACACCCCAGAAACAACTCACAGATTATATCAAGTCAAGAAAAACAAAGGTCAAAAAAAAAAAAAAAAAAAAAAAAAAAGCAAGCCCCAGTCCTTCTAAGGGGGAAAAAGTGTATAGCACCCTCTTAGAGTGTGGCACACCTGGACCTCAAATCATTAATAATCCAAGAACTAAGATAATAGCCTTGTGGCATTTTTCCTTATTCACAGATCAGTATGCCTAATCTATTCCCAACAAGAAATCTGTTTCCATGTTAAGTTCTCTCCTACATGTACTTCCTGCTTATGGTAACTAGTGGGATTTGTATGCATGCTATCAAACCTCTAAAAGAATTAAGTACTGACAAAATTATGCATATAATGTCATGTCAAATTGCCTTTAAAAATCTGTAATTGTATCCACACCCTCTTTTTATGAAAATAAAGTAGTAAGAATTAAAAAAATAGAGAGTGTGAAAAAAAAAAAGGAATTTTACAGGTCTAATATCTCATATAGAAGTGCAGTTTGCATCTTTGTCTGTTTGATGCAATCTTGTTGTGTAGAGGGTTTGTGGATGGAGAGTTGAATATATAAACCTGAGTGAAAAGCAATCGGGCTGTAGAGTTGAGTTTGTGTTGAGTTTGGGGTAAAGGAACACAGGGGTCGGAGGTGATAGGCAGGCAGAGGAAGACTGCCAAGAGAAGGGAGTTGTGGGGTCAGGATTGGGCCATGGAGACTCTGACCATTGGGCCAAGCAACTGAGATGTGCACAGCTCTGTATCAGGGTCTGGCCTGAGGAGTGAGACCTCAGGGCCAATAAAGAGATAAACCAGAGGCTGAGCAACTGGTGGGTGGGAGACCTGGGCTGCCAGGGAGCAGAGAGATCTCTGCGGAGTGCACACGGAAAGTGCACCCCCAACCTTGCCCTGCCCTGCCATGCCCGATCCAGCTACCAGGAACAGAAATTTCGAACTTGTTTCCACCCGGTGGCGAATTCAGGACACAGAGGGAGCCTGGCCCATCTGCCACCCGGAACGGCAGCTCGTAAAGGCTGAGCAACTGGTGGGTGGGAGACCTGGGCTGCCAGGGAGCAGAGAGATCTCTGCGGAGTGCACAAGGAAAGTGCACCCCCTGCCTTGCCCTGCCCCGCCCTGTCTGATCCAGCGACCAGGAATAGAACTTTGGAACTTCTGTTCCCACACAGTGACTCTGAGGCATAGAACAGGGCTCGACCCATCTGCCACCTGGACCAGTGGAGATCCAGGAACACAAACCAGATACAAGGGAAAGGCAAGAACATATCACTGACAACAAAATGGCAAGAGGAAAGAGAAAGAGTATATCCCAAGGAAACCAAGACAACCTGGCAACACCAGAACCCAGCTCTCCCATAACAGCAAACATTGGAATTTCAAACACTCCAGAAAAGAAAGACACAGACCTGAAATCATACCTCAAGATGCTGATAGAGATAATTAAACAAGAACGGGAAAAAAAGCAAAAAAATTCAGAACCTTTTAAAGAGGAAACAAGAAAAACACTCAAAGAACTCAAAGAACTAGAGGAAAACAGAATCAAAGAGATGAAGAAATGGAAGAGGGAATTTAAAATGGAAATTGACACAATAAAAAAAACACAAAAAGAGATAACCCTAGAGGTAGAACACCTAAAAAAGAAATCAGGAATCACAGAAGCAAGCATTTCCAATAGATTACAAGAGATGGAAGAGAGAATCTCAGGGGCAGAAGACAACATTGTAAACATAGACAAAACAGCCAGAGAAGATGCAAAAAACAAAAAGCTCCTAACCCAAAATGGCCAGGAAATCCAGTACACAATGAGAAGACCGAACGTAAGGATAATAAAAATAGAAGAGGTAGAAGAGTATCAACTAAGAGGCACAGTAAATATCTTCAACAATATCATAGAAGAAAACTTCCCTACCCTCAAGAATGAGATGACCACGAGCATAAAAGAAGCCTTCAGAACTCCAAATAGGTTGGACCAGAAAAGAAATTCCTCCCGAAACATAATAGTAAAAACATCAAGTGTCCAAAGCAAAGAAAGAATACTAAAAGCAGTAAGGGAAAAAGGTCAGGTAACATATAAGGCAGGCCAATCAGACTCACACCTGATTTCTCAACAGAGACTATGAAATCTAGAAGAGCCTGGACAGACATCATGCACACCCTAAGAGAGCACAAGTGACAGCCCAAGGTGCTATACCCAGCAAAACTATCAATCACCATCGATGGAGAGAGATGAAGATATTTCAAGACAAATCAAAATGTACACAATATCTAACCACAAACCCAGCAATACAACGAATTATAGGTGCAAAACCCAATACAATGAGGGAAAATGCAGCCTAGTAAAAACAAGAAAACTCCTAAACAAGAAAACTAAAAGAAAAAAAAGACACAGACAAAACTCAACCCACAAAAGCAATAATGGCAGGAAACAGAAACAACTATTCCTTGATATCTATTAACATAAATGGACTCAACTCCCCAATAAAGAGACATAGACTATCAGACTGGATACATAAACAAAACCCAGCCTTTTGCTGCATACAGGAAAATCATCTCAGAGACAAAGACAGAAGCTCTCAGAGTAAATGGGTGGGAAAAAAACTTCCAAGCAAACAGCTCTAAGAAGCAAGCTGGAGTGGCTATTCTAATATCGAATAAAGTAAATTTCCAACCAAAAGTTATCAAAAAAGATAAGGAAGGACACTTTTTACTCATTACCGGGGAAATCTGTCAGGAGAAACTCTCAATCCTTAACATATATGCTCCAAATAAAAAAGCACCCACATTCATAAAAGAAATCCTACTAAAGCTCAAAAAATTC
The DNA here is from genome assembly GCF_963924665.1 of Micromys minutus. Classification (NCBI taxonomy): domain Eukaryota; kingdom Metazoa; phylum Chordata; class Mammalia; order Rodentia; family Muridae; genus Micromys; species Micromys minutus. Next base: position 60,256,181 of record NC_137972.1, read on the forward strand.
ATTTCACCCCACACAATAATAGTGGGAGACTTTAATACCCCACTCTCACCAATGGACAGATCATGGAAACAGAAACTGAACATGGACACTGCAAATCTAGCAGAGACTTTGAACCAACTAGAATTAATAGATATATACAGAACATATTATCCTAAAGTAAAAGAATACACCTTCTTCTCACCACCCCATGGCACCTTCTCGAAAATTGACCACATAATTGGAAACAGAGCGAGCCTCAATCGATATAAGAAGATTGAAATACTCCCATGCATCCTCTCAGATCACCATGGTCTACAGCTGGTCTTTAATAACAACAAAGACAACAAAAAGCCCACAACGCTCTGTTAAATGATAGCGGGGTCAAAGAAGTAATAAAAAAAGGAATTAAGGATTTTCTAGAATTCAACGAAAACGAAAACACAACATACCCAAACCTATGGGATGCAATGAAAGCAGTACTGAGAGAAAAATTCATAGCCCTAAGTGCTTCCAAAAAGAAACTGGAGAGGGCTTACATCAGCAACGTGACAGCACAGCTAAAAGCCCTAGAACAGAATGAAGCAGATATACCCAAAAAGAGTAGACGGCAAGAAATAATCAAAATTAGGGCAGAAATAGACCAAATAGAATAAAAAAGAACCATTGAAAAAATCAACAAAACCAAGAGTTAGTTCTTTGAGAAAATCAACAAGTTGGTAAACTTCTAGCAAGACTAACTAGAGGGCAAAGAGAGAGTATACAAATTAACAACATCAGAAAGGAAAGTGGGGACATAACAACTGAAACTGAGGAAATTCAAGAAATCATCAGATCCTACTACAAAAACTTATACTCCACAAAATTGGAAAATCTGGAGGAAATGGATGAATTCCTAGACAGATACAAGATCTCAAAGTTAAACCAGGAACAAGTAAACCATCTAAATAACCCTATAACACCTAAAGAAATAGAAGAAGTCATCAAAAGCCTCCAAACCAAAAAAAGCCCAGGTCCAGACGGGTTCAGTGCAGAATTTTATCAGACATTTATTGGGGATATAACACCAATATCCTCCAAACTATTCCAAAAGATAGAATCAGATGGAATATTACCTAACTCATTTTTTGAGGCTACAATAACCCTCGTACCTAAACCACTCAAAGACCCTACAAGGAAAGAGAACTTCAGACCAATCTCACTTATGAACATTGATGCAAAAATACTCAACAAAATCCTTGCCTACCGAATCCAAGAACACATTAAAATGATCATTCATCATGACCAAGTAGGCTTCATCCCTGGAATGCAGGGATGGTTTAACATAAGGAAATCCATCAATGTAATCCACCATATAAACAAACTCAAAGAACAAAATCACATGGTCATCTCACTAGATGCTGAGAAAGCATTTGACAAAATCCAACACCCCTTCATGTTAAAAGTCCTGGGAAGAACAGGAAACCAAGGTCCATACTTAAACATAATAAAAGCAATATACAGCAAACCAACAGCCAACATCAAACTTAATGGCGAGAAACTTGAAACAATCCCACTAAAATCAGGGACTCGACAAGGTTGCCCACTCTCCCCCTACATATTCAACATAGTACTGGGAGTCCTGGCTGGAACAATTAGACAGCAAAAGGAGATCAAGGGGATACAAATTGGAAAGGAAGAGATAAAAACATCACTCTTTGCCGATAACATGATAGTGTAGTTTTGTGACCCCAAAAATTCCACCAGAGAACTCCTACAGCTGATAAACAAGTTCAGCAAAGGGGCTGGATTCATAATTAACTCAAACAAATCAGTAGCCTTCCTATACTCAAAGGACAAACATGTGGAAAAAGAAATTAGGGAAAAGGTACCCTTCACAATTGTCACAAAAACTATGAAATACCTTGGTGTGACTCTAACTAAGCATGTGAAGGACCTGTATGACAAGAACTTCAAACCTCTAAAGAAAGAAATTGAGGAGGATCTCAGAAAATGGGAAGATCTCCCATGCTCATGGACTGGAAAGATCAACATCTTAAAAATGGCCATCCTACCAAAAGCAATCTACAGATTTAATGCAATCCCCATCAAAATTCCAACCCAGTTCTTCATGGAATTGGAAAGATCAATGTGCAATTTCATATGGAATAACAAAAGATATAAAATAGCTAAATCCATCCTCAATAAAAACAAAAACATCTGCGGGAATCACTATCCCTGACCTCAAGCTATATTACAAGGCAATTTGCTGAAAACTGCATAGTACTGGTACAGAAAAAGGCATGTGGATCAATGGAATAGAATAGAAGACCCAGAAATGAGCCCTCATGTATATGGTCACCTGATTTTTGACAAAGGAGCAGAAAACATTCAATGGAAAAAGGATAGCCTATTCAACAAATGGTGCTGGTCCAACTGGCACTCAGCATGCAAAAGAATGATAATAGACCCGTTCTTATCTCTTTGTACAAAGCTCAAGTGTAAGTGGATCAAAGATCTCCGCATTAAACCAGATACACTGAAACTATTAGATGAGAAAGTAGGGAAAACCTTAGAACACATAGGCACAGGAGAAAATTTCCTGAACAAAATACCAATGGCTCAAGCTCTAAGGTCAAAGATAAACAAATGGGACTTAATGAGATTGCAAAGTTTCTGTAAGGCTAAGGACATCGTCAAGAAAACAAAACGGCAACCAACAGAATGGGAAAAGATCTTTACCAACACCACATCAGATAGAGGCCTAATATCCAAGGTATACAAAGAACTCAAAAAGCTAGACACCAGAGAATTGAATAACCCTATTAAAAAATGGTGTACAGAGCTAAACAAAACGTTCTCAGTTGAGGAAGACTGAATGGCCGAGAAACATCTGAGGAAGTGCTCCACATTCTTAGCCATCATGGAAATGCAAATCAAAACAACCCTGAGATTCCACCTCACACCAGTCAGATTGGCCAAGATCCAAAACTCAGATGACAGCAGATGCTGGCGAGGCTGCGGAGAAAGAGGAACACTTCTCCACTGTTGGTGGGGTTTCAAACTAATACAACCACTCTGGAAATCAGTCTGGCGATACCTCAGAAAATTGGATATAGTACTACCTGAAGACCCAGTTATTCCACTTCTGGGCATATACCCCGGAGACACTTTAATACACAACAAAGATATATGCACCACAATGTTCATAGCAGCTCTATTTATAATAGCCAGAAGCTGGAAAGAACCCAGATGTTATTCAGAAGATGAATGGATACAAAAATTGTGGTACATTTACTCAGCCACCAGAAACAATGACTTAACCAAATTCTTAAGAAAATGGCTGCATCTAGAGAATATCATCCTGATTGAGATCACCCAGTCACAAAAGAACGGACATAATATGCAGTCACTGATAGTGGGATGCTAACCCCAGAGGCTTGCACTCCCCCAGAAACAACTCACAGACTGTATGAAGTCCAGGAAATAAAGAAAACAAAATATATATATATATATTTACAAAACAAGAAGACTTTCATAATTTCCATGTTGTGTTTTGTTTTGCATGTACTTTACGCTCATTGTAACTATTAGGTTTTCAATGCATACTGTCAAGCCCTTGAAAAAATCAAGTACTGACTAAAAATATATTCACATAGTTTAATGTAAAAATTATTTTAATATCTGAAAAAACAGTACTGACAAAAATGTATAATTTTAAGCAAAAAATGTTTAAAATCTGTACATTTATCTTTGTTTTGTAAAATAATGTCATTTAAAAAATATTTGGTACTGGGTATGACAAAAGAGCAAAAAAAAACAACAAAAAAAAGAGATAAACCGATTTTATATTTTTAATACTTACTGCAACATATACATATATATGAGTCCTGCTCAGTTGGACTGAGTCATTTAGTTTTTAATACCAGTAGGTGTGCTCTTCCCTGGAAAGGCTATCTTTCCCAGTCTCAGCATATTTTGTCTCTAGTTATTTTGTGCAGGCTTGAGGCTTTTCTCATCCACTTTGGCATGCCTTTTGTTGTTGTTCTTCTTCAGCTCATGCTCAGTCATGTTGGTGAGACGTCTTGGCATAGCCTGGTACTGCATACCTACCCAATTGCTCAGCACTAATGAAGTTATGGACGTGGAAGGAGGACCTACAACTTTTCTAGGCCAACAGAATACCTAACAACAATCTGCAAGCATTTGTTTTTATACCCACAGATAGGTATAGACTTTACTCTTTGTCAAGGAAATGTCTCTTTGCAACAGAAATAGATCACTACAGAAAACCATAACAATCAAAATGTTGCATTGTGAAGCCCAGTTTCAATCGCTATCACTGTAAAACACCCCATGTAAGGCTCAGTGAACACTGTGGAGGAGCAGGCAGAATGATTGTTAAGAGCCAGAGGATCAGGTCGTTTGTTCTGAAACTGTATCTCCCAGTAATGCCGTTTCATTTCTGGTTGAAACCACTCCTGTGCTGCAGGTGAGACCTGGAGTCTGGCACAGCCATCTTGTCTTGAATGGACTGAAGTTTCCTGTTTGTCAGGATTGGCTTGAGGGTCTTTGTGCATTAGCTTTGGCAAGAGTGGAGGAAGAAGCTGCCTTCAGAAAGCTAACCATTTTAACTTTGTGGCCATAACTATCCTGGCCTGGTGTAGAATCTACGAATACATTTGGATCCCAAGACATGTCTGTCTGAGAGGGACAGTTGGTGTCCCTCATCCTCAAAACCAGCAGAGCCCTCCCAGTTGCCGCTCAAACTAGAAGGAGCTGCACTTCCATATTTCTGACAACGTGTGCATTTATTTGCATCAGAAGTACAAACATAGGAATCCAAAAACAAATACAGAGGGCGACCCAGCCACGAGGCTCAGGTGGCTTCTGGCTGGGTTTGGCCCTGAGGGCTCGGCGGGGTCGCGATGTGCAAGGCAGGGCGCAGTGCCGCCGGGGTCCCAAGGCACGTTGGGCACAAGGGCACCCTCTCTTCACTAGGACACCAGTTGCAGGGTACAGGGGAGTCGCCGCTTATTTGCTGGGGAGAAGGGACCTGGAGGACAGCAGGACATCCAGGGCTTTTGCAAGTCACTGGTGTGGGGCCAGCCTCTAACCATGACTCCACCTCTGTAAGGGGCCAGCGCTTGGACAGGACAGGTCACCCTTCTCCCAGCCAATGCCCTCTATAGTCCTCACTTGCTCAGAATGGATGTCAAAATGCTGAGGGATTCTGGAATCAGCCTACCTTGGGCTTTATAGGCGGGAAGAGCTCCAGGCAGATAATCAACCTCACACTGTTCTGCTTGGGACACGGCCCAGGTCCATGAAAGGTTTACTTGGCAGAATAAACTGCATACTCTGACCCCTAGGCCAGGCCTTATCTAGGTTGATCTGTGAATAACTACATTGCTTCCCAAATAAACGCTGCAACACCAGTGCACCATAGAACTATGGAGAAACACTATCAGTATATCAGATAAGCCTGGTCACGGTACACAGATAATCAAGGCACCCAAGTAACTTGGTGGTGCTTTGATCAGACATCTGATCTTGATTTGCTTTTTAAAGAATGGAATCCCATATTTTGGGGAAATACAATGATTGTCTCTTACTCTATCTGGGCCCCTCTCTTCCTTTTTCTTTCTTCCCCCGTTTCCTGTTTGCCTTAACCAGTTTTTGCCTTACTAAGCTAACATGCTTTCACTAGGATGCTATGCTCCTCAGTGTTTCAACTAAATTTGGGGCAATGGATAGAGTAACGCACACATTAATAGGTTGTTCAGTTTTACCACTGTACACAGAAACACAAAAGCACACATCACTGAGTGTGAACAAAAGATACCCCATCACTTCCAACGAGATACAGGTCAGTCCCTGAAAATTGTCACTCTTCTAAAGCCTTTCATGGAAAACAAAGCAAAGCTTTGCTGAGACCAGGAGCTGCTTCTAAAGAAGACGTATCTGTACACAAATTTGTCAGTATGGAAACGTGGCTCACTAGCACAATTGGCCTTTGGGGGTGTTTCCATCATTATTGTAAGCTGAAGAAAAGGGGGGTGGACAACAGTAAACACTTTACTACTGTATATTTAGACTAGAGTAAATAAAATGCCAACCAGATCGGCAGTAACTCCTGGACCCAAAGACAAGGACAGACACAGAATGATAGTTTCTCTGGGCAACAAAACATACAGCTTTCTGAGAGTGCAGCTGTATTAGAAGAAGAAAAGAGTTCCTAGCCAATCAAAATTTTACATAGAAGAAAATGACTAAAAATTTCCAATAAGGCAAAAATGAAAAGAAGTAACCGGAAAATAAACACTTTGTGGCATGCACTCCTCAAAGGTAGGGAAATCCTTCAACCTAGGCAGATGAACTTCTGAGGAATGAACAAAACTTTGCATTCTGTTCCAGTATTATGATTAAACTTTTTAAAAGCTTGTCACCACTTTAAAAAAATACATGTCCTAGTTTTTGTCACAGCCTATAAAAGACACAAAACCTTTGCACTGCATTGGTACCTATAAACTAGAACATGGACAAAAGCCATGATGGAGGTCTTCTCAGGTCTTGTCCTACTGTTCCTTCATATCGAATGGATAAGTTGGAAAGTTCAGTCATCATGGTTATGAACATTTTCTATTTTTAATTATAGAAAATGTTACTTAAGATTTTATTTGTTTCTAATCTTTCTCCTTTTCTTAGTTTTCTTTTTAAAGATAACCCTGAAAATGCAAGGACACAATAATGTGGCCAGTTAACCAATGGTTACTTGTGACTATCAAGGTTAGATAGAGGGTTGGGCAGTTAGTTCTTCTCAATGTGGGGTTCTGTGTGTTGGGGGCCTTCACAGAAACTTAAAAATTGATAAGAACCCTTCCTGTTAAAAGCCTGGGCAATTATTGATAAAAATCTGTCTCAGTAAATAAGAATTATTTCAAAGCTATCATCCCTTGTCCCTGGCAATCTCAATCCCACAGTGGGAAGACTTCTAAAATGTGTCTTGAGAATCTTTCCAGATGATTTCTGTGAACCAGGACACAGCTTGATGTTTTCATAAATGATGGCAGGAAGTCTGGGTTCCCAGGACAACTGACAAGGATATTTATAATTGCCTATCCAGCCATCTCTCTGAGAGATGCTTTTGTAGGTGCAGCACATCCCTACCAGAAGGACTTGCCCGGCTCTGCCAGGAAGCAGAACTCAGCCCATTTGAGGAGAAAATCAGAAGGTGGACCCATGTCACCCTTTCTTCAGCCCATGCATGACCTCTTAAGCCTCCATATTGATTCTCACAATGTTCATAAAGCTATAGGGTAGGGTTAAAGTTCTTTTGTTCCCTAGAGCGATTTTAGAGTTCGCTATATAAAGTTCTAAGTATTCAGAAATAATCAAAGATCAATGGTAAATGGGCATTATCTTTTATGAACGGAAGCTAGGGACAATACCATAATTTTGAGACATATGGAGGGGACTGTAAAAGCCATGTTGTGAGCACCTGATTTATGAAATGCGTATTTAAGAAATGTGAACACTGGCTTGGTTATGTACACTTATTGGGACTTGAGTGAGCAGGGCAACCAGGAGTAATCAGGGTCTAAGTTTGTTATAGGAAGAGTAAACATTACAGTCACTGCTCCATATTTGCAGGGGGCTGGCTCCAGGGTTCCTCAGGATAACAGAACTCTCAGATGCACAGGTCCTTTGAATAAAGTGGTGTATTATATGTGTAGATACTACACATATATTTCTCTATACATCCAACCACCACAGGATGACTTTACAGTTGATTGACACACTGTAAATTTGATGTCAGCCTCTGTTACTCTCATATTTAGGGAAATAATAGCAAGGAAAATGCCTGTTCATGCTAGGTACAGAGACAAAAGTGGTTGACATTCTTGATGGTGGTTGAAATCAGATTTGGAGTACATGCTTATGAAAGTCAGACTCTACTTGTTTGCAAAAATAAAAAGAGTATCTTTAAATATTTAGAAAAAAAATCAAAACAAAGCAGGAACCTGCTCAGTTTGGGAGGTGTTGTTGTTGAAAGTCAATTGGTCCTCTCTACCTGTTCAGATGAAACTACTTGCAGAGAGAGAGAGGCCATCCTTTCCGCACAGTAACTACTCTTGACTCAGCCTGTGTAATCGGTTCTCTTGGCTGGAACAACCTTGTACCATGTTTAGAGATGTGGAAAAGGAAGTGCTTTAAAAAGATGCTTAGCTGAATAGGTCAAGCAAAGCAGTTTACATATGCCTCAATTACATAAAAAAAAAATCAGACTTTTCTTATTTTGGAAGTGGATGTGGTGTGTGTGTGTGTGTGTGTGTGTGTGTGTGTGTGTGTGTGTAAGTGTGTGTGTGTGTCTGTCTGTGTGAGTGTGTGTGTGTGTGTGTGTGTATGTAAATATATACTAGTTCACATAATATAATCTAACAAAACCTGGTGAACTCAAAGCATGGGGAACTTTTCAATGACCAATGAGAGTTCAACTCAGAGTTTAGCACTGCTTTATGTAAGCTGGTTTTAAGACTAGAATTTTATTTTAGGAAAAGTGACAAAGAGGTTTAGAAGTCTTACAGGGAATCGTAGGACAAAAGCAACACTCAACTAAAAGATATTTTGGAAGCAAAGGAATAGAAACATCTTCTCTTTTAACCTTAACCAAATTCAATCAAGCTTTTATCATGGGATTAGTATTTTATAAGCTGAAGAAATTTTAAAAGGAGGAAGTTGAAACATCCAAACTTCAAGGCTCTAAAACCATAATATACTTTAAAAAAATCAAAAAAAATTCTTATTGTAGGAAGGTTTCTGTGTTAGCTGTTACCTTATCTTCTCAAGGCACAGTTTGTTTTCTCTCCCTGTTCTGTTTTGATCCATGTTTACAATAGGTGGAGAGATTAGAGATGAGACTGTCTATCTTGGGCACTTCATTAGTATTCATGAACCCATTTCTAAATGCTTAGAGAACTGGAATTGAATACTGGTTCTAGATAGTCTTCGACCCAACGGTTATCACAGATCACTTGTAGCCATTTGAAGGAAGCTCAAGAAAGACTGTGACTAAGACATTTGCTGTGTATTAGCATTTTGTTTCCTGCCTTCCTATTTCAAAAGACCTTTCCATATAATTGTGTTCTATAGTTCCAAACAAGTAATCTATCAGGATAGATGGAATTCAACATATATATATATATATATATATATATATATATATATATATATATATATATATACTGTACTTGGCATGATTTTTTTTTAAACTCTAAAAGAAAAAAAGAAAAACACTAAAAAATACTTGCCAAACCACAGACAGATTCAAGCCACATGATGCCTCCAGGACACAAAAGTGATAGAATGGGATTGCAATATTGGGGAAAAATTACAATTCTCCAGCTTTCAAATGAAACCTCCAGGTTAGTATGTGAGACAAAAATGACAAAGGAGGCAGAGGTGTTGTCTGTTTTGTCTTCTAGCCCTTTGGATAGAGTGGACCTCTGCTTCTTAGCTTTGTCAAGACAAATTGATGTGAGTTGGGATTACTACTGGTCACCTGCTTCCACAGTTTCCAGATGTGCCATTGTGTAGGGCTATAACAAACATCTGAGCATCTTTTACTGCAGCAACATATTACCCGGCAAAACAGTCTGGTATGGTGCTAATCTGGGGACTTAAAACCACAGGTTCCCACAGGGAACTGGGAAAATGGCTTGTGATTAAGGACAAGCATTTCCATGTTTGAAGAGTCCATAAAAGTCTGCAATTACATCTCATCTGATACAAAGGTCAAGATGCCTGGTTGTCATATAAAGAAATGAAAATCCTATTTTTATTTGTGTATACTTAAAAAAACAGTAAAATTTAGTATGACTACAGGAAGTGGAGATTTCCAGAAAAATGAAAAATTGGGGGGATTTATGTGTTTTTAAGGCATATTTTTGGCAAATTGGAGGCAGTGCTGGCTGGACTTAGAGTAAATTTATTAACACTGTCCTCCACCTAGCATCTGGGACACCCTAGAGAATCTGTCAAGGCTTTGAAGATGCATTCTACTTGAATTCTACTGCTTTGTAAAACACCTTTTTAGTTTTTCTCCATCAATCAGGATGTAGTTTAAAAGAGAGACAGTCACAGTTTTCAGTATAATCCACAGTGGTTGGGAATCTAGAGTCTTTTTTTCAAATGGTCTCCTCAGTCTGGAGTGCTTCTAAGAATGAGGAATACGGTAGCACCTTTGAAATGTAGGTCATTCAGACCACTGCCCAAGCTTTCCCCAGCTCTACACACAAGAACAGAGCAGAATGGAGCATTTTGGAGGCGATATGAGTTTGTGCGCCCCACCCATGTCTCTCTTAATTAAGGGAAGCTGGTGTCTAAGGAGGGGTGCATTTATCCCTCTCCTCTCAGTGTACCAGATTCTCCTCAAAGTTTACCTTGTAAAGCCCCCAAGCAATGGGCAGACATACCTCCTGTTTCATCTACTAGAATGGATTATCCTGGGAATTCTGACTGACACAGATGATTAAACTTTACTAAGAAACAGGCACTGGTGTGCTCTTGACATGCATGTTGGCTCTTTCTATGCTTTGATCATCATGGCTGAGGTTGGGCAAGAGACAAAGGCAATGACAAGTTTCAAGACAAGAGGCAGCTGTGCGGCGGTTTGTCTAAGGTAGCAGGCAGTCCGGCCCGATAGCAGATATTTACTGGTTTTTCCTTCAGTAGGAGAAGAGGACTAGAAAATTTGGTTTTCCCAGAACTTTTAAAATATAACAGGTTAAAATTCTCGATCTTTTTAGAAACTCTGTACTGGTAGTGTTTGCAACTGTATGTGTGGCTTGCTCTTTGTCTTCAGTGCCGTGGGCACCTCCAGGGTGGGCCTGCCAAAGACGGGTGCTTCAGAGACACTAGTGCACTAGGTGCAAAACTTTCCAACAGAGGAGACATTTCATTTAAACCATTATCTTCAGCTTATTCTTCATGGTATTTATTATTTTAATATTTTCAAATTGAATTTTCTAGCTAGAAGTCAATTGGCTTGAGCCTTATGTATTAACTATCAAACTAGTAGTTTGTTAGTAGAAACTCAGAAAGAAAAGACTGAAAATCACACACACATAGATAGCCATTATTACCCTTACACCTGACAGGTGTGCCCGTTTTCACATCTACTTCGTGTGCAACAGTACTAGAAAGAATTAGCAAAAGTATCTAGTTTCAGTTTTTCCAGTCTCTTCCATAGCATCATCTTTTCTAAAACACATTTAATAAATTGTGTCAGGTCAGCACTTTAATATGATCTATTTGTACGATGCTTTGCTTTTTCTAAGTAGTCATATGGTATGTATAATAGAAAGTGACAACTACATGATTTTCAATAAAATCAATTCTGCTTTTTGGGAGAAAAGCACACAAGGATTCTACTGTGGACACTGTAATAGTGCCACGACACCGCTGATAAGTGGTCATGTGTGCATCTTACCAATAGAGGGTATTCCAAAAGAGTCTTAGGCCCAGAATGCACAAGAACATCTGACCATAGCAAAGAACTGATATCAAGAAGCAAATTTGTTTTGTGTTATAAAAATATCAAAAGAGAATTGATTGTGGGAGTTTCTTTGGGATTTTGCTATGCATCCATATTTCAAAGTATAAAACAATGTTTTTGCTCATCAAAATGTGTAATTGACAATAACCATCACCCATTTTTTTTTCAATCTAAAGTTGGTTTGACTTGAAACTTAATGTTCATGATTATATATATGAATGTCTATGTGATTTAACATGGTAGAACACAGTTTCAAAACAAAGGCCTACCCTCATTGTATGTCTTTTCATGATGAAGACGGTTACTGAATCCCTAACAATAATATAAGCTACCCTTATTGTCTGAGACTGAGTATAAAACATAGCTCTTTGAAAAATGCTGAAATAAAATGCAACTGGTCCAGAAACCCAATAGACAAATACGGCTGATTCTTGGCAGTCTGTAATAAACCACTCTTTTGTGAGAGTTAGAGACAAACAAATTTTAAAAATCACATTTTCCTCCACAAATGGAAACATAGGAACACCTCCCAGGTGGGGAAGGAAGGGTGCTAGTTAGAAGGAGGCCAGCTTAGGACAACAGTGTCTGAGCAAACAGGCCTCACTGAAGGGACCAAAGCAGACCGCAGCTCAGGCTAGATCTCAGAGAGAGGTCACCAGGAGTGCATCTCTCCTAAGGGAGATCCTGTATTCACAGGCACAAAGGGAAGAAACACGATTGTAGAGGGTTGGAAACAACCTCTGGGTATTTGTTTTCATCTCTTACAGGTGTCCATGGTAACTGGCAGTTTCGGTATCTAAAGCCATTCATAAATATCAAACTGCCAGCTGAAGAAGGGATTAGCAAGAATATCACTTGAAAATGCAATTGCTTTGCGTGTGAGTGTGTGTGTGAGTGTGTGATTGTGTGTGTGTGTGTGTGTGTGTGTGTGTGTGTGTGTGAGTGAGTGAGTGAAATATTTATAAGGAATACTTTCCAGTACTTCCCATGCCGATGAAAGGTAACACAACAAACTGGAGTAGTGTCCTTCTCTGCTACTTTTTGGTTGGTCACTACTTGTCTGGGGATGGTGGAAGGAAAACCATGAACCAAATACTCTTCAGTCACCCTTCAGAGCAGCACTTAAAGATACAGGTATCCAACCCAATAGACCAGGTTGAACAGCAGGAAGGATGTTGGGAAGAAGACCCGAGAGTAGGAGTCCAGCTCAGAGACGTCAATGTGGATTCGGCCTCTTCTCCAGGAGCCAGACTTGCACTCCTCATAGCAGCAGAAGAAGCTCTGGCAGTCTTTGCCATCCAGACACTCATAGACGCAGGTGTCCTCAAACTCCTGCCAGTACATGGAATTGTTTAATGTGATCATCACGGGCGGTGGGGGCCTCATATCCAGGAGAGAATAATTCTGCAGGCACAACAATAGCAGAGCAATCAAAAAAAAAAATGCAAGTAAGGACAGCCTGAATTACACTAAACAACAGATGCTACTTCTGTCTGCTACTAGGCAAGATGGATGCTGGCCACGCCCACCACACTCTTACCCATTATTGGGCACAACCTGTTTATTGAACCATTGCAGCTCAGTGAACAAGGAAAAATATGTTTCTGTTTTGAAACATGTCCCAGATTTTGGAGGAGGAAGGGAAGTGGATTTTTCAAAATGTATTAGCCATTTTAAATCTCAGTTCTGCTACCTAGTAGCAAATATGGATACATCATAGATCTGTTCCTTAAATAGTACATGAATATTAGGGTATAGTGATAAATATGGAACCTATTCAGACTAGCTGGTGCTAGGCTATTCAGTGGCAGGTGTTATGTGCAAAACTGGAGAAAAAGCACTGTTACTACATGTGATCCAGGCAGAAATCATGACCACATGTAGTGTGAATACTCTTCACTCCCAAGCTCTCCTCATGTCTTGAAAAAGTCAGTGTGGGAGAAAAAGGGAGTGTTAAAGACATTTTCTTTTTAGGACAGAGTGGAAGCATCCAGCTTGAAAGGGTCTTCCAGTAGAATCCTTAGGTTTTGAGACAGCTGTCAACTCCTCAAGATCTATTGCCCACACTCTACACTGAGTTCCATTAGGAATTAGGGAGAAGTGTTGTTTAGTCTGACTACATAGGAGGCAACTGGAAAGACTTACCTGCATATGAGATAGTTTAGCGGTTTTGTTTTGTTCTCCCTCCCTCCCTCCCTCTCTCCCTCCCTCCCTCCCTCTCTCTCTCTCTCTCTCTCTCTCTCTCTCTCTCTTTCTCTCTCTCTCTCCCCCTCCCTTCCTCCCTCCCTCTCTTTCTTCTTTCCTTCCTGCCTTCCTTCCTTTTGAGAAAAGCTCCTATGAAAAATAGACTACTCCACCCCCACAAAATGTGAGGCAGGAGAAGCCTTCTTTTCACTTTTCGACTAATGTTGGCTACTAAGACATCCAGCCTGTAGCTACTGGGTTTTGTTACCCACCAGGAATGGGAAGTAAACTCCAGCTGCTGAAGACACAATGTACTTTAGATGCAAGGCCCAGAAGTTCCTAAGCTGGAACTAGCCTGAAAGCCTCCTCCATGATGAAAATATTTCATGGGACCAGAAGTATCAGGTGAGCTTCTAAAGGATAAAAGGATCCAATGGTTCTACTTAGATATAATGTCTATCAACCTCAAAGTTGAACAGCATGGCATGATATGGTAGGGTCACACTTGGGTGAACATAATCTTTGCTCAACAAGAGAGAAACCATGTTTGCTACTGCAAGCCTAGCCAATTACCCAGGGCTAGTTAATTCATGAATCTTGAAAGAGGACCTACAACCAACAGTTTACCAAACCAGCATTATCACTAACAATATTCTAAATAATTTTCTTTCTTGTCCACAAGTAAGTGGAGTTCTCATTCATTATCACAGGGATTTCTCTTTGTAACAAATGGATCTATACAGAAAGCCACAATCCATCAAAATGCAGTCACTTAGCCTAAAATGGATCTATATTCCCAAATCTAAGGCTTGGGGATCATTGTGAAAAAGGAGCAGGAAGAATTTAAGAGCCAGATAATCAATTTGCTGTGATTTGTGTCTCCTAGTAATGGCACCATCTATACCAAAAGGTCTTACCAACATGACTGTCATGAGATGAACTGGCCAACATCAATAAACATGCCAAAATGAATGGTAAAAAGCCCAGGATGTCTCAACCCTAAGAACCACTAGGAAATTTTGAGAGTGGGAGAAATAGTTTCCTCAAGAGAAGAGCATACTGATTGGTTATCCAATACCAATGGTTAGCCTTGAAACATACATACCAGTCACATTATATAGACTGAGCAGGTTATACTCAGGAATATATATTTCTATAATTTACATATACATATAACATAACTAATGACAAAAGAAGCCATGAATTTGAAATAAAAAAGAAGGGGTGTATGGGAGAACTTGCAATGAGGAAGGGGAAGGGTAAAACAAGTTCTATAACCTTAAAAATAAGGGCTAGCCTGGCCTGGATATTATTATGCATCCCAGGCTGGCTTTCCTCTCTCAGTCTGCTGAGACCACAGGCCTGTATCATGGTGCCCAACTCTAGAAGCACATTTCTGAGCAGGTTGAATAGGTGATTCCTATGGCCATGGTCATAAGCAGAAGGCTTTGCATCAGTGTTCACTGGAAGTTTCAGAAGCACTACTGTGTAGCAACTTCTATATGCTCAGCAGCATAAGCAGAGGTGAAAACTGGCTAAGTTCAGCTCTGGTGAGGATGTGTGCTCTCTAGCTTCATTATTATGAAGCCCAACTGAACTGTGTACCAAAACTGTGATTATCCAGTGCATTTGAGGAATGTATGCCTTTCTGACAAGCTTTATTTGGTAAAATTTATCTTCATTAGACTATAACTCTATTAAAGTCTTTCTTTCATATGAGCTTTGACATTTCAAAGCCAGGCATTTACACACTCAGTTAGATAGTTAACCCTATGCACTATGTAGTCCCTTGGCATGGTATGAATGTGGAATGTGGGCTGTGGGCTGAAGAGACAGTGGGTCTGGAGGGAAGACTGTAATCCAAGCTGTACATAGAAGAGTCTCCAAGGATAGAGACAAATCACTAGAGACAGTGACTTCAGGGGTTGCAGGAAAAACAGCAAGGAAGGTTCTTAGGACACAAGGAATCTCAATTTTGTGTTAGAACTTAGGGAAATGAAGCAGTGGGCTGTTGAAACCCAGTAGAAACTCCGTGCAGTCGTCAGGAGTGCTCCAGGATGTGATTGCTTGGGAATTTTAAATGAGTTTCATTTCACAAGACTGACCTAGAACTGAGACGAGGAATAGCCCTCCATGGCTGCATTCTGTGCCATGTAAGCACTTTTACCCATTGATTCAAGTATTCCAAACTACGCCTAAGAGAGATGTAATGAATGCTTCTTCCTTAGCCCAATCAGTGTCCAACTGCCTCCTCTTTCATCATGTGTATGACACAACTATGTAGTCCATGGACCATTGCTTTTCACATGCCTGTGACAAGCATTAGCCTTGAATTAAAGAACTGACCCACAGGGCTGTGTGAGCATCTTACTCCAGCCACACATATGTTCCGGGCTCTGTCCTCACCCCTCTAGAGACTTATAATTTAGGTTTCAAGGAAAAATTAAACAAGAGTTGAAATAATGATAATTTTAACAGTTGAATGCCTTCCCCACCCCTTGCTCTTTATATGAGTGAGCCTTAGTATTGTTTTCTTTCCTACAGTGGCACCGATTGTTGTGAATTGACTTTATAATTTCTCTGAATTAAAGAATTCTGCCCCTTTTTTTGGTAGAATAATTTCTATACCAAAGACATCATTATTTTCCCTTAACACCGAGGTCTCTGGGTGTGTGTGAAGACACACTCTTGGGGCTTCAGGCTATTAACTCAGATTTTTGTCTGTCACCCCCAGTCCTACATTTTCTATGGCCTTGTCTAGTAGTTATTGGAAGCATTTTCTGGCTTCTTGGGGCTGAGAAAATGCTTGCCCACTAACTACTCTTTTGCCAAAGCCTCATGATACATATTTGTGGTGTAACAATTATATATTTCTTCCCCATAAAAACTGGTTGAGATGCACAAAATTTAAAATGTCATTCATTAAGAGCTTAGAAGCCACCTGTATGACACATTCGGTGTAATTAATGTGTGGACACAAGTCATAGTTCCACATAAAGATGGCACGTGACAAAAGGTAGCCAGATCAGTGGTTTAGAAGAAAAATTTCTAAGTTTTCATTCCATTTTCTTTCTTATTAGCATATAAAGGAGTTGATTTCTCCATACTCAGTTTTACTTGTGAGCATAAAGTGAGTCGATATTTAGACACATAATATCTCAAAAGTGCTCAAAAGAGATTGAGGGAGTCATGCTATTTGTAGGGGAAGGAGGAACATATGTGGCTGGTAACTTAGTAGAACATGAAATGACATGGCGTGAAAGCTAGAATAAACATCACACTATAAACTGCTGGCTAATGTCCCCAATATACTTGCTATGTAACTATAGGCATTTCAGTAGGTCTAATAAAATGCAATATGCATGACAATTAATGTAAAGTCTGGCAGATTGCTACTTAAAATATTCATAGAGTCTGGGGCTGGAGTGATTAAGTTTCTTAGTACGCATGAATATCTTGGATATCTATTCTAGCCAGAAACATGCATGTTTTATCAAGGAACTCATATAGAAAGTTTAGGATGTTTCTCCCACTTTTTTCTTGTCCTAATTTCCATGTTTTAGTTATAAAATAATTTTAAAGGCTCAAATGCAGCACTCATTTGAATTCAAGGCACGCATTTATAAAGAACATGTGTTTCAATGTAATCTTAAAGTTCTAAGAGGTATCGGCACCTGTAAAGTTATACATACAGAGGGTGCTTGGAGGCTTATTCGATCAGGAATCCATCTTGTCGAATCTGGATGTAATAACTGCAGGAAAAAAAAATCAGAATAGGAAAGAGGCCATGGAACTTTGCAGTCTTGAAGGCTTGTCTACTCTTAGCCCTGTCACCAGTACCACTGACACAGGAGAAGTAGGAAGTATCCCCGCCTTGTTGCCCCATCCACAGGATTATCTCACTTTCTAAGATCCTTAAGGACACTAGAGCATTTGAGAGCACATTCACCCTAAACTACCCTCCTGCTGCAACTGAGCAAACATTGGCTGTCCCCACCACTCACTGATGTCTTCTTCTTCCTGATGGTTGGCTTTCGACAGCTTGAATAGTAGTTGAGGGTAGCGTACTCCATCAGTGCAGCAAAGACAAACAAGAAGCACACAGTCACGAAGAGGTCCATGGCAGTGACATAGGACACCCGAGGCAGGGACTTCCTGGCAATGGTGCTGAGTGTGGTCATGGTTAGCACCGTGGTGATGCCTGTGGAAGAGACAGTTGTCAACTTGTAAGAGATCAGCACACCAGATAGAAAGGTCTAAAGTTATGTAAACATAGAAACAAGTAGATTTTGATTGTGACTCTAACTGGAGTCTCAGGCAGGTGATATATGTCAGTTGGCACTAGACATTTGCCAGTGGTAGAGCATCAGGCAGTCATCTCAGTCAGGAGAGGAGCAGCCAACACCACAACATGTAAGGTGAGTTGAAGATCAGGAGGAGGCAAGGTACAGTCAACACTTTTCCTAATTGTATTTCAAATCTCTGGTCGGTTGTAGGGACATAATGGCATCCTACATCAAGGAACACATACAACCAGCTGATAGATTAAAACAGATTTCAGTAATTCTTTTCTTGGCACTTGAAATGCGTTTAGATGATGTTACAGCCTATCACCTTTCTGTATGCCCTTTCCTGCTCTGCACCCCATGCTTGTGGTCTGCTTCATACTCTCTTCCTGCACACTCTGTAAACTTTTGCCTTCTCCACCCAGCCCTAGGGTCACCCTTTCTGAGATGCCTTCTCTTAAAACACTCACCAACCAGCTTTCACATTTTTCCACTCTAGTTTATCAGTTGTAGCTGGGATAATCTAGAATTTTACATCACAGAGTTATTAATATTTAGAAAACATCATCATATTTCATTTTGTGTTTCAATTGTTCAGCTTGTTTTCCTGTGTTTCTTATTTCCTGCTGGTCTAAGAGTAACCTCAACCACTTGTAAAATTTCTTATGTTTTTTTTTTTTCACATCTTTAAGGCCATGTGCTTGTACCTGAAGTCTCTATGATGCCTTTGAGTGCACATCACTCTGTATAGTATATTAATGACCCTCTAACCAGGGAGTTATTTCAATAAAATAACTTTTTATAATATGTAGGCACATTACTTATCTTTACTTTCCCATGGTTATAATATAGTTTTACTGAACATTTTCTTTAAACAATTAAAAATTGTTAGGCTACATTAGATTCCCAATGCCTGCAGAATTCAGGCCAAGAGTCTATTTCCTTCTGGCCTCCTAGGTTTCAGTAAAAAGCCACTTTTATTCCTCCAACCTGTGATGCCTTATAGGCAGGGTCATGTCTTTCTTCTCTATCACTTTCAAGGATTTTTCTATTTTTGAGTTTCATTGTGATTTATCTTAGCTTGAAATTCTTTAGATTTATATCTTGTTTTGAATTTATTTAGTTTCATGAATATGCACATCTGTCTGCTTTTTGAAAAGTTGGAAAAATATTTAGCCATTATTTTCAGTCTTATTGGCTTCTTCTGAGACATCTATAACAGAAATATTAGGTTTTATTTCTCAGCAGTTCACAAGCACTGAGTTCAGTGTGCTCATATTTTTTTCAGCCTATTTTCTCTTGTTGTGGCTCAAATTGCTCTTGATTTACACTGAAGACCACAAGGTTTTTTTTTCCTCTAGCATGCTTTGTGAATTGTATCTTTTAGTACAGTATTTCCTTTCCTAAAAGTGTATTTGGTTCTTTACTGCCCTGATGCTGTCTTGCTGAGCTGTGTTTCTCTTTTCATTTACCTCAAGTGAGCTCATCAAGGTAAACTCTTGCTGACATATCAGAAGCCTGCTCAGATAATGCTCACATTTTTGTGACCCCAAAACAGGCACACCTTATGGTATCAATCCATGGCTGCTGACTGTATTTTTTGGATATTTGGGGATTTGGCATCTGTGATAAAAAGTAATAATCTGTAGTGATTAAAAGTCATAATTACAGCATGCTTTACCAGAAATCTTTAATACAAAGACTCTTATGTACAGTCAAATTTTCGTAGAGCCCCATATAGTTTTACCAAAGCTACATGGAAAAGATTTATACTGGAGAAGATATCGCTCTTATATATAACTAGTAAACCTTCATATAGGTGTTTAATGTTCAAAAACTAAAGCACATATGTGTACAAATATATTTTATGACACAAATATTCCTGTTTTTTTCATTCAAAGTATTTGTTTGAGAATTTTAAAATTTTGTCCAATATTAGATTCATACATTTTCCTCTATAATTTGCACAGCTTTGATTTTACTAAGTGTGTTCTGTAGTAAAACTTTTTTTTATTGTGTGTGTGTATATGAAGAATCTGAGCCATACACAGATTTCTTGACTTCTCTATCATTAAGAAAGACATAACTTATTAGTTCATTTCCTTGTTATTGACTAAAAACTTATATATATATATATATATATATATGT
Source organism: Micromys minutus (assembly GCF_963924665.1). Taxonomy (NCBI): domain Eukaryota; kingdom Metazoa; phylum Chordata; class Mammalia; order Rodentia; family Muridae; genus Micromys; species Micromys minutus. The sequence continues at coordinate 60,276,312 of NC_137972.1, forward strand.
ATATATATATATATATATATATATATATGATTTCAGTGCTGAATTTGTGCAATAGCAAATTAAACATTCACTTAAAAACTATTAAGAATCTATTAAGATGTTTTTATAAATGTCATATATAGATAAATATAAATGAGGAAAATATATGTTCTAGAGAATTAAAAAAAAGAGTGTAACATCAGATTCCTCCTTTAGCAGGATCTTTGATATTAGTAAATTTCATGTTTCTGAGTCATATATCAGACCATGACAGAATTTGTCATGCAGCAGACTTTCAATACAGAATTTAATGTCCTAGGATCATGTAAATACTTTATTTTTCATTTTAAACTGGGACATTTTGCACATAAGAATGGTAGATTCTCATGCAAATAAGAGGTAGATACACTCTTAGCTAGAGAGCTTCTTGGTCATGGTGTAAAACTCTTGCACTTGTAATCTAAATTTTCAAAACCTTCAAAAAATTATGAACCGTGTGTCTGAGGCATGATGCAGGCTTCAGAATTTATGGTGGTGCCAAGGCCAGTATAAAAGTGGGCTTGGGGTCTGCTTCAGAGACAGGGAGGAGGAAGAGTTGGAAGCATGTATGTTAGGACTTAAAATTTGCTGCAGCCAAAGTAAATCAGCAATCCACTGATGTTACTGTGTGACTGCTGAGAGCGATATACACTTAGAGGATGCTGGGGATGCCTTCTGTCATACAGCACCAGTTTCACTGCAGCCAAGAGTTCTTATGACTAGGCAAACTGTGATGACCAGAAAAGTTACATGGCAGGTCATAATCCCCCATGACATCTTCTAAAACAAAGTTAACATGGTTGAACTGGGCAGTTCCACTTACATTCACCAAGGTCCTTGACTCTTTAGCCAACACACTCCATCATGTTTCTTATATGGAGCTCATTTTAAGAAACAACTCATTGTCTAACAGTGAAGAAGTACTGAGGATTTGAATAGTCCATACAGGCGAAGAAACAAATTTTATAAAAGTCAAATATTTGAAACCTCCTTGGCAGAAAGATACCTATGCTTCTGATATAAACTTCTACAAAATAAAACTCCATTAAAAATTGAATTATTTTTTATTTAAGCAAAACTAATTCTAAAAACATATTTTTTCTTCAAACATTTTTTTCTGATGTTTTTCTTTTTAAAAATTGGATATTTTATTTTTTTACATTTCAAATGTTACCCCCTTTCCTGGTTTTCCCTCTGCAAAACCCCTATTCCATGCCCCCTTATCCTGCTTCTATGAGGGTGTTCCTCCAACCACCCATCCACTTCAGCCTCACAACCCTAGAATTCCTTTATACTGGGGCATCAAGCCTTCACAGGACCAAGGACTTCCCCTTCCAGTGATACCAGATAAGGCCCCTTCAGCTCCTTCAGTCTTTCCCCTAAGTCCTCCATTGGGATCCCTGTAATCAGTCTGGTGGTTGGCTTTAAGCTTTCAAATGGAGAAAGAGAAACAAAAGCCTAACTTGAGTACTAAAAATATTAGCCTGGTTCACATTGGTCTTAAATCAATTACATTTGAATTATCTTCAGTCAAAAGCATTTTGTGAATGTTTCTGTATTTAAGTTATACAACATGGTGAGTTATTTATTTTTTGCAACTTACCTAATGTTGTTCTTGCTGGTGTTGCATCTTTTTTGATCCAAAATGACACCCAGGACAGGACCACAGTCAGTATGCAGGGGATATATGTCTGAATAGTGAAGTATCCCATTCTTCTACTCAGTTCAAAATAGATAGTCATGACAACATAATCACCTGTAGTAACATAAATATTTCCTGAATCAAGGTTATATTCATGGATTAAAGTAGCTTAGGGAATTTGTTTATAGTTTAATTTTCAAACTCAATTACTTGAATGAAAACTACAAGTACAGCAACATCAACTGGGAAAAGTATCAAATGCTGGTGCTGTTGAACTGTACCATGCCTGTGGCTTTGTAAACATTCTACTGTGCAGTGTAAAGGGCACACTAAAGCATGTTAATGTGTGAGGTGTTAGACATGTACATCTACTCAATGGCAGGTACTTTGGTAAGGAATTGTTACCAGAGACCATCTGCATGTTACATAACTTATACCAAGCTTCATAGGAAACTTTTGCTTTCAAATAGATTTAGGGTCATTCTGAGGCTTTATTTTCTTCAATAACAGCAGAAATTAAACTTATTCTTTTTCATTTGTTATAATTCCATTACTTTTTAGAGATTGGCACATGGTATTGTTGGTTCTGCCCCACTGTGTCATTGAAAGAAGAAGACACTCTATAGGAAGCTCTCATTCCTACCCATGTCTTCAACATCTTCTTTTAATTTAATTTAATTTTTATTAATTATTTTCTTCATTTACTTTATATTCTGATCACAACTTCCTCTCTCGCCTCTCTTTCCTATTCCTGCCTTTCCCTTCCCCCACTCCTGCTTCTTCTTCATAAAGAATGGTGTCCCATGGATATCAACCAGCTTTGACATACTATGCTGCAGTAAGCCTAGATGCATCTTCTGCTGAGGCTAGATAAGTAATCCCATTTAGGGGCCAGGGATCCAAGGGCAGGTAATATAGTCAGAGACAGCTCCTGCTTTCCCTTTAGGAGTTTCATGTGAAGACCAAGCTGTACAACTGTTACAAATGCAGTGGGCCTACGTCTGTCTCATGAATGCTCTCTGGTTTTCAGTTCAGTCTCTATGAGTGTTAGTGGGCCCAGGTTAGTCTGTAACTTTTCTTGTGCTGTCGACCCCTCTGGCTCCTTTAATTCTTTCTCCGTTTCTTCTTCTGGATTCACCAAGCTTCATTAAATGTTTGGCTTTGGGTCTCTGAATCAGTTATTTGCTAGAATAAGCCTCTCTAATGATAGTACAAGAATAAATATAAAACACACACAACATTAGCAATAAAACACACATAAAGATATTAAGACATGCGGGATTCAGAAGCAGGGCAGTGATGTGAGTGTGTCTATAGAAAAGAGAAGCATGTTTCCTGCAGTAACACGAGGCTTGCAGTAGACATAGCTCCCGAAATTGTGCAAGTGTATTAGTTATGTTTCTATTACTGTGATAAAACACAGCAACCAAAGTGCCTTATAGAATAAATAATTTATTTGGGCTTATGTTCCAGACTCATATAGCCTAGAACAATAGATTGAAGGCATAGCAGTAGGAGCCAAAAATAAGCAGAGGAAATAAATCAAGTATGATTCAAGTCTTTAAACTGTCAAAGTCTTCCCTTGATGCCAACCACTCTCTGGGAAGTGCCACACCTTCAAAGCCTAAAAACATCACTGGGGGGGGGGGGCAAAGTAATCAAATGACCAAGACTGTGGGAGGGGGTCATGGAATTTAAGCCACCAAGACAGGGAAGGGAACTCTATGGAGTTTTCAAAGCAAACAAAACCAGAATAAAGACTCTATAAATGAACCTCAGCAAGAAAACCTCTCTTAATGAGAAAAATAAACAAACAATCAAAAAACAAAAAAACAAAAAACCCACATTTCTCAGATGTATAGAATCTGAGAGAATTCTTCAACATTTGACTTGGTCATGAAAAATTGGCAAGAGACACAATTCAAAGATAAAAGATCAGATTTATTCAAACACTTACATTCATGAGGAAAAATTGTTAGAAATCCAATAAATAGTTTTATTACTTTAATTTACTGATTTAACAGATAACTGCTTCAAGGTAAAATTATGGTTCTATGTTTTAGTTGACAACACAAGAAAGAGAATAAGACAGTAGTAACTGTCTAAGAGTTTCAGAGAAGATCTTGAGGGTATTCTGTTCAAAAGCCTTTATAGAAGTTCCACATTAGCAAATGCAATCTGGAAACAAACTCAGAAGGTCAATGTATATCATACATCCTAGTAAAATTGCTAAGCTAATTTAGAATCATCATAAAGAGGAAGTCAATGGAAAAGGTACAATGGAAGCACAAAGATGCTTCACTGAATTTTAAAGCAGTGAAACATAGAAAGAAACCAGAGCTAATGGAACACATAAAAGCTAGGACAGTACACTTTATTCCAGCCCATCAATATTCAGATTATGTACTAATGGTCTAAACACAGAGAATAGCAATTCAAGATTAAAGTCTATGAGATGTGAAAGCCACTTCAGATAAAAAGACATAATTCAGCTAATAGTTTAGAAAATATGAAATAGATACAATGCCAGTTAAGAGCTAGTATCACTCTTCTGAAGACATAAGGATCCAGAACATGCACTATAACAGGAATAAAGAAAAGTGATACTTGATGATAAAAGCAAAGATTTCTTCCCCAAGAAAAAGACAATAGTCTACAATTCTTATCCATGCAGATCCAAACATATGATTAAAATTAATATAGAAATATGTAAGTTTATTTCTCTCTCTATACATATTACATAACACATATTATATATTATATATTTTATTATATAAAATATTATATAATACATTTTATATATCTTTCTATATATGTTTATATAGTATATAACACATATATTATATATTTTATTATATATAATATATACTTATATATTATACATATATTTTAAATAAATTATAGTGTATATAAATAATTTATGATAAATATCTTTATATATTGTATATAGTAAATATTTAATATATACTATATTTATATAATATATAATATAAAGTAAAATATATACACTCATGTAGTATTTTATATATTATACATATAAATGAAGTGAGAAAATTTAGCAAGTCCAAGTTGTTAAAAGAACCTATCATTGGGAAATATAATAATGTCTAGATAATATGAGAAATAGTAAACATAATGCAAAAACATTTAAGATTATAAATCAGGAACTTCTAGGAAAGTGACAGACTATAATAGTATTGTGTATCTATGTTTTCAATAAAGAAAAAGAGTCAAAATCCAAATGAGATAAAGAACTCTGGAAATTCATGAAAATGGTGACTGAAAAGTTAGAAGTTTTGAGAGTGATCTGGGCAAATGGAAAGACATGAGTGAAGCTGAACTGAACTCCGGTGAAGTAACTCACTGTCGGGAAAAGAAAGAAATGTCTCACCCAGAAAGGAGGCCATGGGCCATGATGCAGAGAGAATGGCATAAACATCAGCCCATAGCCCATACAAGTGTTGATCCAATTTCAAGTCTTGGTGAGAGTCATTCTCCCAACAGAAGTACAAAACACCAAAGATAATGAGCACAATCTTGAACAAAACTAATACTATGAGAGTCATCATCATATCTGACTCCAAATTACAGTATAGATACATAATGATAGGATCAGTATGACACTGGCACCAAAACAGATGGGTGTTTGGGTGTGTGTGTGTGTGTGTGTGTGTGTGTGTGTGTGTGTGTGTGTTTGTGTGTATAATTGAAGTCCCACACATAAGTCTATGCAGCTATAGTTTCATGAGATTTGAAAAAGATGTCAAAGACATACAGTGGTGATTTGAAGATGCTTGGCCCATGGAATTGTACTATTAGGTGTGGCTTTGACAGAGAAACTTTGTCATTGTCGGAATGCACTTTGAGGTCCTATGATGAAGTTCTACCCAGTGATGAAGAAGTCCTCCTACTGGTTTCCTACAGAAGACAGTCTCCTCCCAGCTGCTTTTGGACCAAGATGTAGACAGACCTCTCTGCTCTTCCAGCATCATGTCAGCATTTAGGCTTCCATGCTTCCTGCTATGATTATAATGGACTAAACTTCTGAAAATGTAAGCCAGCTCCCATTAAATGTAATCCTTCATAAGAGTTGCCTTGGTCATGGTGTCTCTTCACAGCAATAAAACCCTAACAAAGACATACACATTGGAGGAAAGACAAAAGTCTTCCATAAACGATGCCAGGAAACATGGATTCCTATCATGCAGAAAAATTAGAGTGAACCTTTATCTGCACAGCACTCAAGTTTAATTATTTAAATAGATCAACTACCTCAATCTTATACCTTTAAACTGTTAGAGGAAAAATAGGAAATCAGCTTCAACTTATAGGCACAGGTATAGACTTCCAGAATAGAACCCTATTAGCAGAAGAAATAAGACCTGCAACTGATAAATGGGCTCTCAAGAAACTGAAAATCTATATAGAAAGGAGAAGTTCAAGCATGTGAAGAGGGAACCTAAAGAATGGGAGAAGGTAGTCATAAACTGTACATTTGACAAATGATTTATATGTAATATGGGCAAAGGGCTCAAACAATTCAATGATTTAATTTTTTCTTTAAAGCTGAGTAGAATTTCATATGTGTGCACAAGTGTGTGTGTGTGTGTGTGTGTGTGTGTGTGTGACTTCCATTTTTCATTCTTTTGTTATAGGAAACTTAGGCTGTTTCCACTCCCTAGGTGCTGTATATAAAGTGGAGCTAGATGAAATCTCAAACTTGTTTTCACTTGCATTTCTCAGATTGTTTAGGTTTTCTGACATTTTAAAAGATATTTCTTAGCTGTGTGTATTTCCTTCATTGAGAACTTTCTATTTAGATCCATGGTGATGTTTTTTTCATCTTGTGAAATTTGTTCTTTTTCTTTTTGATTCTTTGTTTTTGGATATTTTCTTAAATCCTGGATAATAATAATCTGGTATCAAATGTATTTTTAGCAAGGATTCTCTTCCACCCTGTGGGCTTCCATTTTGATTTCCTGATTGTTACCATTTCTTTAGAGAAGCTTAGCTTTGTGAATTCCCATTGTCAGTTGTGGATCTTAATTCCTAGGGACCCATCATTGTAGAGTATGCTTTATAATTTTATTCTAGCACCTTCAGCCTTTCAGGTTTCACACTGAGATCTTTGACACATTTGAAATTTATATTTATGCAGGTTTATAGATATATTTAAAAACATATCCTTTTTATAATACTACATATATGGATATAGCTGTATTTAGATATCACATAGGGTAATAATGGTTCCTGCAAGACTCATAGCCTATTTGACAAAATCCCCTGTACCAAGCATGAAAACCTCCTTTAAAATTCAGGTCAGATGGTACAAAAATCCTAGAACAATATAGGTTATTTTCACTGCCTCTCAGAATTTGAAGGTAAAACTCAATTGCTGAAAACAACACATGCTATGGACATAGAGCTTGAAGGAATCAAGCGAGAACTGACCTCAAAACCACTTCTCTAAGCCTGACTCTCACTGTATCAGAAAGTGTTCTGTGCGCTGCCATAGAAAAATACTAGACAATAGCTGTAAACAGCTGCAAAGTCTATGAAGCACAGCAATGACCAAGTTATCCACAATCATGGCACCTCTATATTGAGGTAACCAACTGCCTTCTAGTTGTACATAAGGCTTGCTAAATAGGAGTAAATTCATTTCTGGTACTGTAAATCTCGCCAGCTTCTATGGCTGAAGGATCATGAATTTGAGAGGTGAACCTACTGTTGCTATTTTCAGAAACCATTATAATTTCTAATTATATTCTAAAGGGTATCCTTCAGCCCACAGATAAGTGTTGCTCTCACCTCTCATCAAAGCTTCTTTTTGAAACAACTGGTGACTACTAAAGATCTATAACTGGCCAAATTACAGATAAGTGAACATTGGGTGCCTAGCCTAAATGGGTTTATCTACAATGTGACCAGTGGGAAGGAGTGTGTGTACAAAAAAAATGTACACACTAGAGGACCAAGAACCTGCTGAAAATTAGTGTCTTCTCAACACAACAGGATAGCTGCACCCTCAAAATTTTGACAAGATGGCTGCTGAAATACGATCTTCATAGGGGCAATATCACTCATGATGTCAGTGTTAATGGGCAAATTTTCAAATGCTCTATCGCTAGATAAAAACAATAGGCATTCAATAGCTGCTGAGAGATGAACAAACTGTTTTCTCCAGGGACAAACTCTCTGATAGGGTAATTAATCCAATGGTCAGCCCTAAACTCATGTATATGCAAGCAACATGCGTATGTCTTTAGAGAGAAATAAGCTAAGAAACAAAAATTACAGAAGAGGTTATGAATTTTAGAGGGAGTGAATGGGGAAGAAGTTGGAAGGAGGAGAGGTCAGATTGGAGATGCTGCAAAGACTATACACAAATATGAAATTCTCAAAAAACTTCAAATGTAAAAAATGGGCTACATATGGGACTGAATAGAAATTTTTAAAAGAAGAAACACAGTCTGCTAGCAATCATATTTATAGGTGCTCAATACCCTTAGCTGTCTGAGAAGGGCAGATTAAAACTACTTTAAAAGTCTATCACACTCCAGTCTGAAAGACAATAAAAATGCAAATGACAACAAATATTTTCATGGATCTGGGGAAAGCACAACACTTCTACTTGACTAGTATGAGTGTACACAAGTGTACACAAGTGTATCCACAATGGAAATTAGTCTAGATGTTCTCAACAAATACTTAAAGTAATTGTCTTTGAAAAAAATAATCATAGCAGCTTTCCTGAGAGAAGTAGCATGATTTTACACATTTTAATAAAAAATAGAAACAAGAAAAGTTTATCTAGCTTATTTAGTTCCATCATACTTAAGAGTAAAATCAGATATTTTTCCGAAAACTGTAGACTAATATGCTTCATTTATATAGACACAAACCTCAAAAACAGAATAAGAACAAATGTCCTCTGTCTCCCCACACTATATGTAAATACAGCAAGAGAAAGGGTGTCATTCTAGGATTGCAATCGTGGTCACACTAAAAAAACAGTTGATGTGGTATAGCATATCAACCTATAAATAGAAACCATTGTACAATCATTTAGGGAGTCTATAAAAACTGAAAATAATTTAAGTATAATTTCTCAGAAAACTATCCTACAATGAGTATCTTTAAAAAATATAAAATTGGATATTTTGAGCTTTCTGGGGCTAGAATCCAATTATTAGTGACTGCATATTATGTCTGTTCTTCTCTGACTGGGTTACCTCACTCAAGATGATATTTTCTAGTTCCATTCATTTGCCTAGGAATTTCATAAGGTCATTGTTTCTGATAGCTGAGTAGTACTCCACTGTGTAAATTTATCACAATTTCTGTATTCATTCAGCTACTGAAGGCCATCTGGGTTCTTTCCAGCTTTTGGGTATTATAAATAAGGCTGCTATGAACATGGTGGAGCAATGTATTCTTATTATATGTTGGAGCATCTTTGGGTTATATGCCCAGAAGTAGAATAACTGGGTCTTCAGGTAGTACTATGTCCAATTTTCTGAGGAACTGCCAGAATACCTAAGAAAGAACTCACATACCATATGAAGCTCAAAAAAGAAAAGACAAGAAAAGAAAAAGGCCAAAAAGTGGAAGCCTCATTCTTTCCTAGAAAAAAAAAAAAAACAAAAAAACAAAATAAGTGTATAGCACCCTCTCAGAGTATAGTACAGCTAGACTTTAAATCATTAATAATTCAAGAGCTAAGAATGTAGCCTTGTGGCAATTCTTGGTATTTAAGTAGCATTATGTTTAATCTTTACACACCAAGAAAACTTTGACTATTTCCATGTTATGTTTTGTTTTACATGTGCTTTTTACTCATTGTAATTAGTAAGATTTCATTACATACTATTAAACCTTACAAAAAGAAATTTACAAATACATTTTATGATGCTACTATAAAAAACTTATTTGCACACATGTAGAGACAAACCAACAAAAGTTGTAATTAGCTGATTTGTCTATTCCCACTCCTTTATTATCTTCTTATTGCACAGGAAGGCACGAATATGTGTTATCAAATAACGTAAGAGATCCAATGGATTTCAAGAATAAAGACCAAGTCAGATACCAGAATTGCCCCTAAGAATTATGAGTTACCCAGGAGAGAGGCATGCAGATCTCTGTCTCTTTGAGGCCAATCTGCTCTACAAATCAAGTTCTAAGGCAGCTATGACTGTTACTCGGCAAAACCTTATTTCAAAAACAGACAAACAAAACCAACCAATCAACCAAAAGAGAAAAAAAATCACATTTAATGTCTGGAGGTGGTGGGTATGTTTTTAATCTGATCACTTAGTAGGCGGGTGGATCTCCATATGTTAGAGGCCAGGGTGGTTTATAGAGCAAATTCAAGAACAGCCAGAGCTACATAGAGAAATCCTTTCTCTAAAACAACCATCCTCCCACACAGGAGAGGAATTACAGATCAGGCTAACAAAAATGTCACTTAAGTGACTTACAAGTGATGCTGAGATATGATCCTATAGAAAACGATGAGAAGTATCTTCTATACAAACATATAAGTGCCAAACTGAGTACATTAATGAAAAATTTTGTTGTTCCATATACTAATGTGTCCTGAAACTGTTCAAAATAATAGTGGTTGGTCATGAAACGAAAAAAAAAAAAAAAAAAAAAACAAATTATCACAGTTGTAGAAAGGCTCAACATCCCTAGTCATGAGGTAAATGCAAATCAAAACAACCCTAAGATTCCCCTCACAACAGTCAGAATGGCTAAGATCAAAAACTCAGGTGACAGCAGATGCTAGTGAGGATGTGGAGAAAGAGGAACACTCCTCTACTGTTGGTGGGGTTGTAAACTGGTACAACCACTCTGGAAATCAGTCTGGCGATTCCTCAGAAAATTGGACATAGTACTATGTGAGGACCCAGCTATACCACTCCTGGGCATATACACAAAAGTAGCTCCAACATCTAACAAAGACACATGATCAATCATGTTCATGGAAGCCTTATTTATAATAGCCAAAAGCTGGAAAGAACCCAGATGTCCTTTAGTAGATGAATAGAATCGCATTCCGGTACCCCAAACCTCCTGACAGCTTCGAGAATTCTTGGGGCAGCTGGGTTTTGCAGACTCTGGATACCCGGCTTGGCTGAAATAGCAGCTCCCCTGTATCCACTGACTAAGGCAGATCAACCCTTTAATTGGACAGAGGAACAGCAGCAGGCTTTAGACGATATAAAATGAGCCTTGCTCTCCTCCCCTGCACTGGGCCTCCCCGATATAACTAAACCCTTTGAGCTCTTTGTTGATGAAAAAAAGGTTTTGCCAAGGGAGTGTTGACTCAAAACCTTGGACCCTGGAGGCGCCCAATAGCCTATCTATCTAAAAAGTTAGATCCGGTGGCTTTGGGATGGGCCCCGTGCTTGAGAATGATTGTTTCCATCGCAATCCTGATTAAAGATGCCACTAAGTTAACTCTGGGACAGTCTCTCCCTCTCCTGGCTCCCCATGCCGTTGAGTCCCTGATTCGCCAGCCCCCAGACCGCTGGCTGTCAAATGCTCGCTTGACCCACTACCAGTCCTTGCTTCTGGACACAGACCAGATCCGATTCAGAGCAGTGGTCGCTCTTAACCCGGCCACGCTACTGTCCCTGCCGAGAGGACCTGCATCCCATGACTGTCAGCAAATCCTCGCAGAGATGCATGGAATTTGACCTGACTTGGCTGATCAACCTCTGAAGGATGCTGACTTCACCTGGTATACAGATGGCAGCAGCTACCTACACCAAGGAGAGCATCGGGCAGGGGCCGTAATAACAGATGATACCCAGGTAATCTGGGCCAGTACACTCCCTGGGGGCACATAGGCGCAATGGGCAGAGCTCATTGCCTTGACCAGGGTGCTTCAACTGGCAAAAGGTAAGAAGCTTAATGTATACACTGATAACAGATATGCCTTTGCCACAGCTCACATGTACGGAGAAATATGTAAAAGGAGAGGACTATTAACCTTAGAAGGAAAGGAAATTAAAAACAAGACTGAGATCTTGGCATTATTAAAGGTCCTATTCCTCCCTAAGAAGCTGAGCATTATGCACTGCCCTGGAGATCAAAGGGGTAACATCCCAGAAGCGAGGGGAAATTGCTTGGCTGACGAAAGTGAAAGGCAAGCTGCTCTCGGACCACAAATTCTACCCATAGCTACTGGAGCAGGGAAAGATACCCCCCCAAACCACCCACTGGGATTATGATAAAGAGGACCTAGATGTCATTCAGAGGATAGGAGCAGACTTTGACCCGCACCAGAACCAATGGACATATCAGAAAAAGACTATAGTGCCCGGCAAAAAGGTCCAAGACATAGATGAACACCTCCATAAATTGACCCATCTGAGTGCAAAGAAAATGAAAATGCTTCTAGAGCAAAATGAAGAAAGCCAGTACTTCCTTAACAAAGATACCATATTACATCAGGTAGCCAAATTTTCAGGGCCTGTGCTCAGGTCAACTCAGGAAAAGCCAAAATCGGACAAGGGACCCGCTGCAGAGGACACCGCCCTGGGGTCCACTGAGAAATAGATTTTACTGAAATTAAACCTGGCAAATATGGCTATAAGTATCTCTTAGTCTTTATAGATACCGTTTCAGGATGGGCTGAAGCCTTCCCCACCAAACATGAAATTGCTAAAGTAGTTATAAAGAAGCTCTTAGAAGAAATTTTTCCTCAATATGGGATGCCGCAGGTAATAGGGTCAGACAATGGGCCTACCTTTGTCTCTCAGGTAAGCCAACAAGTGACCAGGGTATTGGGGTTAATTGGAAACTTCAATGTGCTTATAGGCCCCAGAGTTCAGGGCAGGTAGAAAGAATGAATAGAACAATTAAGGAGGCTTTGTCTAAATTAATGCTTGAAACTGACTCTAGAGACTGGGTGCAACTCCTGCCCCTGGCCCTCTATCGGGCCAGGAATACCCCAGGCCCACATAGTCTGACCCCCTTTGAAATATTATATGGTGCACCACCACCAGCTGTAACTTTTTTTGATGCTGATATTTCTGCTTATGCTACCTCCCCCTTTATGCAAGCCCATCTACAGGCGCTGCAGCTGGTGCAGAAAGAAATCTGGGGACCGCTAGCTGCCACCAACCAAGAGGAACAGAAGGCACCCCTGACTCCCCACCCTTTTCAGATTGGCGACTCTGTTTGGGTAAGGAGACACCAGACCAAGGACCTTGAGCCTTGATGGAAGGGACCCCACACTGTGCTCCTAACCACCCCCACAGCGCTTAAGGTAGACGGAATTGCAGCTTGGATACAGGCCTCCCACACCAAGGTGGCTCAACCAGTGCAGCCTGATGATCACCTGAATCTGAGACCAACATGGAAGCTCCAACGCTCTCAAAACCCCCTAAAGATAAGACTAGTTCGCTGTTAATGATTACCCTTTGCGCCCTGCTTGCCACCTCTATCTCTGTAAAGAACCCCCACACTCCAATGAAGTTATCCTGGCAGGTCATATCTCAGACAGGAGATACCATAAGCTCAACCTCCCAAAGACATACCTCGGGGACCTGGTGGCCTGATATCCAACTTGATCCCGAGCATAATCCTGATTCCCTATCCGTGTTAGAAGAATCCACCCATACCCAACGAACTGTGAGTATAGGATGTGCCACACATTGGTCCCGGTGCCAGATGAGATTAACCCCCTTCTATGTCTGCCCTTGAGATGGACGAACCAGATCTGAAGCTAGGTGGTGTGGGGGACCAGAAAACTTCCATTGGCAGGCCTGGGGTTCTGGGACAAAGGGGACTGCCTATTGGAACCCTACATCTACTCTGAATCTAATTATGGTATCCAAAAATCATTCTGAACCCACTAATTGCCCCCAAAGGGGAAGATATGTATCAGGATCTAAAAAGACATGTAATAAGGACTCCTCTTGCAACCCCATACTCATCTGCTTCACAGAGAAGGTAAGGCAGCTTCCAATGGCTGACTGGATCCGCGGGAGAAGTTGGGGTCTTAGGTTTTATATGTCAGGGTGGGAGAATGATTTCACTTTTAAAATCTGGCTCCAAAGCGAGAGTATATCCCACCCAATAGGCCCAAACCCAATCCTCCCAGAACAAAAGGTGCCCTCCAAGCCAGCAACACCTCGAAGGACACCTATAACAAAAAGAATTACTCCTACCCCTACATAAACCAACCCAACAGAGATGACTGTCCAGGGGGCTGCAACTTCCACAACATCCCCAGGAACAGGAAATAGGCTCCTCAACTTAGTTGAGGGAGCCTACCAGGCCCTCAATTATTCGGATCCGGACTGGGCCAGAGATTGCTGGTTGTGTTTAGTCTCTAGACCCCCATACTATGAAAGGATAGCCATTTAGTAACACCCTCATGGAGATGGAGGGAGAAAGTATGGGGTGTGGAAGAGTCAGAGGGTAGACCAAGAGGGGGATAAAGTCTGGACTACAAAAAAAGTGATTAAATTAAAAAAAAAAAAAGAAATTATCACAATGAGCTCCCACAACATTAAGAACATGGAAGCATCAAGGATGAAAAAAAGTATATGTACAGTAGAAATGAACTGTGGAGCTGGAGATGTATCTGTCTTTAAAGTTAGAGTCCCATTTGCACTTTAGAATGTGTGAAGGTGTGAATATAACTGATAGGTGCTGGTCAGGAATCCTGAAAGGTATAAACTCATAATGCAAGGATCAAAGGCAACTGACCAGAGATAACTGGGAGTGTTTGTGGATTAGGGGATTCATCACCATAAAGGGCTCAAATAACCTCCCATTGACACAGCTTCACTATAATACTAAAGGAATCAAAATCACTGGGAGCATCTTCATTACAAAAAACTTACATTTGAAGATAAAGGCTTTAAAACAAAGCTCAAAGTCAGAAAGTACAAACGCTTTTGAGACTACAGTAACAGACCAGTTATATGTGACAAGATAAACAGATTCATGGGGTAGGATAGAGGTGCGTACACATGGGACTGGCAGATTTGTCTTTTTAATTTTTAGGTGATCAACAACTTGTCTATATGCATGGAGCACAGGGCATCCTCCTATTATATATAGGTACGCGTAATAATCAAATTTGATAACTGGCACACTATAGCTGGGTTTTTATTATTAAATTCAAACAGAAGAAAGGCACTCCACAAAGGGAGCTGATCTACCCTTCTCTGATCTTCCAAGAAACTCAAATTCAACAGCAAAGAGGTAAACAATGCAATTTTAACATGTGTGAAGATTAGACATCATTAATTAAATGGGGCTCATACCTGCAAGAGCAGAGAGACTAAGGGAGAGAATCAACTGTGGGTGAGGCTGTGGAGGAGCATTCATACTAGACAGCCTTTTAAGACCATAACAGACAAATGCATATACAACAGATGATTCAGGAACTGCATTCCAGGGCAGAATGACTATAATATGTTCACACAACATGTACACACCTATGATCACAGGAGCTTTAACCCTAACAGCCAAATCAAGAACCATCCCTGACTCCCTTCAGCAGGTGAATAAGAGACTGGTACACTCATTAACCAAAAGGAATAATTAGTTTATATTGGGTGGTTTCAATAAATCTCCAGAAAATTATGCTGATCAATAAGAAAAAAAAATACCTTGAAGTTGTTTTCTATTATTTCATATATAGAGCATTCTCTGAGAGACAGTTAGAGATGAAAGAATAATGATGACTGCTGAGTGAACAGAAGGTCAGGATGTATAACACAAATATGTACCAGCAGAGCTCTGGTGACAGAAATGCTTTGCATGTTGTCTGGGTATCTGCCATCAGACTGACACCCTTTCTTCCTCTCCCCATTACTCTCCAGAAAAACATCATCAATGAGCAACTGGGTAAAAGGTTTATTAGATATCTACATTTTATTTATATTTATTTATTTATTTATTTATTTATGTTTGAGGATTTAATGCATGTATGTAATATATTTTGATCAAATTTACTCTTTTCCTTTCCTCCCCCTTTTCTCCCTGCCCTCTCCACAATTTTTGTCCTTCTAGATTCATATTCTCTTTTAAAGAAAGAGCACTTATTATGACCTGTATTAGCATCAATGGAGGAGCCTCTACTTGGGCATAGGTAGCTTCTGAAGCAGGTACTTCCATATAAGATGTGGTAACCCCATATCCCTAAAGAAATCAGATTTTTCTCTCCCCTTACAGCCATCAATTAGAATAGCTCTTCAGAAAGAAGTGGGACTTTGTTGCCTTCTTCTATGTGTACTAAATTTGCACCTGCCTTGATCTTGTGCAAATATAGTCTTGGGCACTTTGAATTCACTTCTGCAATGGTCCTGATGATTCCCGAGACTTAGAAATGGGGACATGGTATCAATTTCCCATTAAGAGATGAGCACGCCACACAGCCTTATTTGCGGTTCAACTACTTACCTTCAAATATCATTTGTCTTTATAGATAGGTAATATTGCATTGAGTATGCACCATACTGTTCTTATGGATTCATCAGGACAGGTTGTTTTCCATTTTCTGGCTATTGTGAACAGAGAAGCAGTGATGGTGGTACCAGCACATATTTCGGTGGTAGGGTATAGAATCCTTTGATATCCCCAGGAATGGTTTAGCCAGACCATATGGAGAATCTATTTTTTGCTTTTCCAGGAACCTCCACACTTACTTCAATGGTAGCTGAAACAGTTTGTACCCCCACTGACAGTATATAAAGCTCCCCATATTCTCATATTCACTTAGGTATTATCTAGCCATCTATTCTTTCTTAAAACTGCATTTTAATCAATAATCCCTTCTGCATAAAACATTCTTTGAAAAACACCACATGAGTCAAATCAGGATATAAGTGTAAAGTATGGTTAGCCAGATGTAATGCCCTTGGATATACATACTCAGTGAAAATGAACACAGGATTATCAATGCTTGCCATTCAGAGTTTATGGCAAATAAGGTTAGCTTCTTTGATCAGAATCATCTGTTTTAGAATACAAGTCCTAAGCTCTCCTACCTTGAATTTTCCCTGGTTTAAATATCCTGCTACTGATGGTTGGCAATGGCTTTCCTGGCACTGCCTTCCTTGTTACTTGGCTTCTGTTGAGCCAGAACATTGAAATAAAGCCTTCATGTGCTTCAGTGACTGTTCAAGAAAACAGGCATCATCACCCTAGACTTGGCATTTCCTCAACACAGTACCACAGGTCTATACTTAAAGATGTTATCAATATGTGTCAACTAAAAAATGAACTAAAAAAACCCCTCAACCATCCAAAGTGTCCTGAGGTACTTCATATACCCAAAGTATGGGTCTTGTGTGTAGGTAGAAATGCCAGGAGAATGTAGATGAAGAGAGCAGGGTTGGAGAATCTACCCAATCTGTACTGTAAATCAATGGTAGACTACAGGCATACTATGGGAATGTCCTAGAGTCAATTTCAGAACCAAGCCAAAGAATAACTATGTTCAGGTCATAACACTGAGATTTTTTTTTGTAGGCAACAGAAACAGAGTCTGTTCAACTTCACTATCAGCAATGCCTATCAAGACACTCAATTTAAATAGATTGTATGAGGATGATGGGTGTCTTCAGGCCTAGAGATCACTGTATCTAAGGCAGGGGCTTAAAATGCCTTTGAAGTGACTGGTATTGACTTGAAGAAGCAGCCTCAGGATTAGCTGGATAATGATTGCGCAGCTGTCTGCAGGGAACAAGACTGGGTGATCTGTGGGCCCTGCTTGGCAAAAGAACATCACAGTTCACATCATGACGGATGCCTGCAGTTTTCAGGACCAAAAAAATGCTAACTTATTCCAACCTTTAGACAGGTAAAATTGTTCCTCGTTTTCTAAGTCTCTCAAGCTAAATTTAAGGTAATTTTTTCAAACAGTTTGTCTTTCCTTATCAGATTGCTGAGTTGGTTTTATGGCAGATATTAATATTTATAACTCAAATATTTAACACTTGTAGACATTCCAAATCCAGATGACCAGACTTTGAAGCTGAACTTTGAAGATCATCCATGTGTTTGATAAAAGGGAATGGGTCTTAAAACAAAAGCAAGTTCAAAGTAGGTATGGTTTTGAGGATTTCACACAGGCAGGTGGCAATTAGCACGATGGACATTGCTGAGAAAGTGTCTTCTGAAAATGGAAATTTAGGATTTGACTCACACTGAGAATTGGACCCCAGTCTTCTAGAATAGCAGCCAGTGCTCTTAACTTCTAAGTCATGTCTCAAGCTCAGGATCCGACTCTTCCATACACGTTTGTATGATGCCCTCACTATGCCTGCAAACCCACTTGTCTCCTCCCTGACTCTGTATCTAAAAGAAGTGATTCCCCACCAATGTCAGTGCTTCTCAACCTTCGTCATGCGGGGGCCGTTTAATACAGGTCCTCATGCTGTGGTGACCCCCAACCTAAAATTATTTATGTTGTTACTTTACCACTGTAATTTTTCTACTGTTATGAATCTCAATGTAAATATTTTTTGAACTAGAAATTTGCCAAGGGGTCTGTGACTCACAGCCTCAGAACCACAGCTTTGGATAAAAGCCTAAATGGCTTTGAGGCAGCAGGGTGACCAGAGCTGTTTCTGCATAGGTCCAGTAAAGCCCTGTGTTAAGTGAGTTGTCCATTATTTACCATATCCCAGTGAAGGGTGAGGTCAGGCTCCCAGATTCATTATTCATTTATAGAGATTCATGCCAGGCCCTGACCTCTAGGTAGCATTGCCATGATTTCTAATTAATATTCAACACCAGTCAATTCTGGGGCATCTTCCATAAAATTCAAGTCTACATGTCTGCATTCCCTTAGTCTCTATTCTGTATCTAGCATGCAGCAAGAAAGATTGTTCATGCCAGAGCTTCACATTTTGTGTGTGTGTGTGTGTGTGTGTGTGTGTGTGTCTGCATGTACCTAGACCTTCCTTACTGTATACTTTGGGTCTTTGTAAGAACCTGCTCACATTCCGATGTACCTTTCAGGCTCCTTTCTTGGTTTGCAGCATTCTAAAATTAGTCCTTTATATCAGATGAGCTCTTAGAGATTCTAAGACTGTTTTAAGGTGCAATTATGAGTATCGCACAGTCTTTCATGAGACATTCAAGAGCACTGTGATGTCGTGAAGGGCAGTGTTTACCATTACTCTCACTTGCCAGAGCACTTGGTAGATCTTTGTTTTCTAAAGCATAGCCAGCCAAGGCCTGGATTAATGTGCAGTGGAGGAAGTGACTTTGTGTACTCATTTGTGTGAGGTCTTATTTCATGGAGGAGTATGTGGATTTAAGGCAGAGCCATGAAGATTGTGCTACCTGGGTTTCAGTGAGGCAGCTCAATGCTGTGGCTTATTTTTCTCATCTGAAGTGAGCATAGCGGCATTGCTATGAATCAATGTGTGAAGTGCCATCAGTAGATGCCCTAATCAAAGGACACTGTCAGCGCCTATTAGCTTCTGTGTCTCTTAATACTTTTCAGAATGCAGAAGGAATGAAACACATGTTTTGCACATTGTATATTCTCAAAATCATGCAGCTTCTTACTCAGAAATGAATGGTCTGATTAAAATATTACCACTTGTCAAAAGGTAGTTGGCTTTTGAAAACAAATGAGAGCCCAATCCTCCAGCTAGAACTGCTCATTTAAGTTGAACTGGTACCAATAACTTCCGAGTTTATAGCTACTGGGCTGTTTCTAGATTCAGAGCTACTGTTGGAATACTGTGAGCCTGGAATGCTGGTCATGCTGGCATTAGGAAACAGTTCACTCTGCATTGCAGCTTGTCTTGGTCTCCTTTGGGAGATTTTTCTCTCTCTAAACTACCACTTAGAATACAAGTAAACTCTTCATTAAACCCGAGTTTGCTGCATCTTGGAATTACTCTCACTTCTTTGTATCAAACTGAATCTCATGAATGATAAGCAGTGTATTAATACTTATTAATGTATATGTGAAGTCTATCTCAAGACACAATGTTGGTTATCTTGCGATGCATGGTGGAATCATTTGGGAATGCTTAATGATATGATAAGGGTTAGCCTTATCATAAAGGAGCAGTTTTGTTGGGTAAAATGTTCTGTGGGAAGATACTGCTTTCCTCGGTTATAGTGAAAGATGCAGACATTTCACACAGGACTGTTGTTGTTTATTCAGAAAAAAATATTTTGATGTAGCATCATAAATTGAAAGAGAGGTCATGGGTACAAGAGTTGTCACATATGTAATGTGTGTGATTTTGGTTATGACAGTAGATGTCAAAGGCCAAATGTCAACTGACTAAAAAAATCAGAATTGGATGTGACACAAATGATTAAACATCAACAACAAAGTCCTGTTCATTTGTTGTTGCTGTTTGCTTGTTTCTGTTTGTTGTGAGATATGAAGTCCAGGATGACCTTGAACTCTTACTGATTTTCCTGCTTCTGCCTTCTGAGTGTGGAGATTACAGGTGTGAGTCACCATACCTGGCAACAAGTTTTTAAACTGGAAAGAAACCGGAAATGTTGGAGTAGAAAGAATTGTCAGGCTTTCTTTAGAAGCCAGAACAGTGACAGAAAGGCCATGTGAGTTTGCAGTGTTAATTAATAACTAATAAATATCAGGTCTAGAGGAACATAATATGAAAGACTGCTCATCAGAGGTAAAGGGATGGAGAAAAAAGAAAGACAATAGAGGAGGCAGAATCAAGTAAAAGAAAGGACAACCTAAGAAATAAGCCTGGAGCAGCACAGCTCAACACAGATGCCTTCCTTGAGTTTATAGGAAAATTAGTTTATAATAATAATGCAAAGATTAGCACAATGAGGTAACTGAGCCAAGAATATTGATGTAGACACTTGTCACTCAGAATAGCAGTGAGCCCAGCACATAGCAGCAAAATTTCAACACCATCTCTAGATGATCATAGCAATGGAATAAATACAGACAAAAGGAACCAAAGAACCCAGAACTAAAACAAAGGCATGACAGCCAAAGCTGCCTTTTACACATCTACTGGGTTCAAGAGGCAGGACATAGGATTTGAAATAAAAAGTAAAGATCAATTTAATAAACAAGAAATTTTGCCTTAAACAAAGAAGACCTAACTATTTTATGGCTATTAGAACTCTAAAACACTTCCTTATTTGTTCTTTTTAAAAATGAAAATAGAAAACATGATGCTCTGTGAGTAGGGAGTTGAGGGTGGATCTTGGAGGAGCTGAAGGAGGAGCGTACATATCAAAGTATATTCTATAAAATTCTCAAATAATTAATAAAAATATTATTAAAGGTATAAGACAGTCACCCAATCTGTTCCTTAGGAAAAACTTGCCTATTAAGTGGTTATAAAAAAACAAGGATGCTACCTTCCTTCACAAAAGCAAAAAGTACACATCATCATGAAATTAGCACAAAGTTTTATAATGATGAGAATAAAAAATATAAAGTACAATACAATATAAGCTTGTCTCATTTATGAATAAATTTATAGACCAAGTTTAACTGAAAATTATTTTTATGTTGTTAACTATAGAGTTATCTAAAACAGTGGTAGAGGCAATATTACAATAGAACAATGTCCATAAGCCAATGCTGAGGTGCTTAGGGAAGAGGACAGGCCTTTAACTGGCCAATCGCATAGTCTCTGTTTGAGGTCTTTGTATTATATTTTTTATGTTTTTTTTTTCATATTAGAGTTTCCTATCCTTTGAATACCACCTAAACACCTACAAAGCTTTGAAGGAAGGAACTACAGTTCAGTCATGATACAGTGAAAGAATACAGATTGATGAAGGCATTCTCAAGTCAGGAGAAAATAGTGGGATAGAAGACCCAAGGTGCTGCATGAAACAGTAACAGCAGATAGTTAACTATTGGAACAAGGGGAAAATTTAGGAAGAGCACAGAGCCATTGAATTACTCTCATTTTTTTTTTTTTTTTTTTTTTTTTTTTTTTAAAGGAGCAAAACACAACTTTAGAAAATAGACTTGTTAAAGTTAAACCGGCATTCCCAAAATTTAAAACTGACAAAAAGAACAGTGTAAGCAATAATTTTACACAAAGCACACTATGAGTGAGGAAGTCTGAAAGCACTTGTCTCTGAGAGCTGGCTGATATGATTTGAGGGACTGATAATGCTGGAAGCTGGTCTAGGCAAGTGACTGGGCTTGTCAGTTCCCTCCTGAACATAAATGCTCTACAATGCACCATCACTAGACCAGTATATTCAGTGACCACTGTAGAACAATACAGAAATAGAAAGGCAGACAAAACATAAAGTGTCTACCCCACAAGATCACTCTTTTGTGTCCCACCTGAGGTACTGCATTTTCTGGTCACTTTACCTTAGTCTAGGATCCTGAGATAAAAATGACTATGGTACCATGTGATGCAGTTACTAAGTCTTCTTTTACACATAAAAATGTCAGGTATTATTTGTACTTAAAAATTACCTAAGAATGGGTTCATAGTCTAAAACTATTTGTATAACGTGTTAATTATAACGAGAACTGGAAATACTTGAACTTGGGTGAAGAAAGATAATCACTACAAAGTACTAATGTCAATGTGACACCAATATGAATACTTGACAAAAAAATTTTTTAACACATCCTCAAAAACATCTTCAAGGGACTTAAAGTTCCTGGAAACAAAAGGAAAGAGAAAGCCCAAACAGAGAAATAGAAGACAGAAGAATCAAATGATAGCAAGAACATTAAAAACCCACTGGATGAAGGAGAGGTCACTGGAAAGAACTGAAGTAGACACATTTTTCTTCTCAATGGTTTGATAAATTATGTTAGATGGTTCAGGCAAATCCTGTGACTGTGTTGTGTATTTGACAGGACAATCAAAGTAGCACTAAAGTACTTGGAGGCTGAGCATTCTCTGTCATCAGTTCCAGATGTTGGACGTGAAGCTAGAGAACTTGATTTTTCTGTGGAATTTTGGTCTTTGGGGGTCTGAATATAGCCTGATTATTCCCTATGAAATGGGAATATTTACTGTGTGTTATGTATGTTGGAAGCATGTAATTTTTTTGTATAAAGGTACTCATAATTGAAGACTTTCTTGAGTCTTGGATGAGACTTGAACTTCAGACTTCTTAAAACATTGTAATTGTTACATGCTATGTGAAATTTTGAAGTCAGATTATATTTTGCATTATAAGATGAATGTGAGACTCTGTAAACAAGGAACAAAGAGGTAGAATTTAAAGTGTTGTGTCTGGGTATCAAGTTGACAAGATATGCACTTGTGATAGTTACCAGCAATTGTCCACTTGGTGATATCTGGAATCCCCTAGGGGACAGGACTTTGGGCATACCTATGGTGGATTAGTATGATTATGTCAACTGAGAAGGGAAGACCTGATGTATGTGACCAGTAGAGAATCCTGGGTTAGGATCCTATACAAGTTGTATGTACGAATTCTTGTGAACCACGAATTGTGAGAATTAAACTTGGGTCCAATAAAAGAGTAACAAGTGTTCTTAAGCACTGAACAGCCTGTCCAATGCTTTAAGTTACTTTATCAGGACCCTGGGTTAGGATTCTGTACTGCATAAAAAGTTAGGTAAGCTGCATACAAACATCCCCCTCATCTTAATTATAGCTATGGTAAGTCCAGTTGCTTCAAGCTCTTGCTATCTTGACTTTCCTGCTATAATAGAGCATACACAGGAACTCTGGGCCAAAAGAAGCTTCCATTAAATTACTCAAATCAGTCAGTTTGTCACAGAGATGAGGCATGTAACTAAGATAATACAACATATTACCACAGAAGCATGCAAATGATAGCATAATGAAACCTGAGCATGAGAGTGAGAATCAGACCCTCGAGTCATGGTACTGACCCCAAAATGTTCGATCTGTACTTATTTGACTTTCTATTTTGAACCTCTTTAAAGGATATAAATTAAACAAAGTGATAATGCTATATTTTTGGGTTTATACTTTAAATAAATACATACATACATACACACACATATGTATATACATAATACAAATGATCACTCTGGCCCTAAAATGGTGAAAGGAAATAGAAATATGCAAGATCTCTTATCATAATAGATGCAGTTTCTTATCAAACTAATACTGACAACTTGATGCTTATTTGGGAATCTCCTCCAGTTACGACTGACAACATAACTTAAAGCATTGTAGAGGCTGCTCAGTGCTTAAGAAGACTCGTTGCTCTCCCACAGGACCCAGGTTTAGTCTCATAATTGGTGGCACACTTATAGCTGCAGCTTCAGGGGGCAGTTACATCCTCTTCTGGCTTCTATGGGCACCTGTACATTCAAAACATTCATAAAGACATGTATTTATACCTTAATAAAAACGAACTTTAAGACATCTTTAGAAGATTGAGGGAAAATGAAAGACAGTGAAAGGTTGAAGTAGAATGTGATAAAAAAGGAAGAAGGACACGTGACTTATGGGTACCATAGAGGAAAGTGGCAGGCATGGGTGACATCACATTGGTAACCCTAAATGGAAATGAATCAAGCAATCTAATTAAAAGACAACATTTCTGGTTTCTAGATTGCAACTTAATAAAAACAATCTATATTAAAAGATGTAAATAATTTGTATTGAATAATAGATCATGATAAAATTATGGGCAAAAGTGAAGTCTCCAAACTAGCCATTTCAATGTATATGCCAGACATTATAACGACAGAATATCTGAAAGAAATTTGATGGACCAAGGAGACAAACAAGCCATGGAGTGCTTGACATTTCTGTCAACAGTTGATAGCTCCCCAAAAGCAAGGAAACTGCCTGGGAGCATTATCCTATTTCAGGCCTCTCAGTCTTTGGAATGTTGTTCACCCACAGTGTAAAACAATTTTTATCCAAATAGACTGGGGAAAAAAACAGAGAAAGAGATTTGTCATCACAGTGGTCTCTGTTCACAACGGAATCTAAGTTGAAATGGAATCAGTGTAGAAAGGTTACTGAGAGTTTTCCAAGTACTTTGTCAGTATCCATGTGAATGGCACAAATGACACAGTAAAGACACCAAAGTAAATGAAAATAAGAGATATTAAATCCAAGAAGAATCTGGGAGTTAGAAAGCTGCTTAAAATTAATAAACGAAGCTTCTATTTCAAAATACTCCCCCTCCCAAAGCTGAATGTAGTAGAATGTGGGAAATAATGGAAATCAGTGATGTTGACAAAGAGATGACTTGTCCCAGGATCAAAGAAGTAGAGCAAGGACCACCCTTTGGAAAGTAGGACTATGGATGAGAGCAAGAATCAAATTGTTTACATCTGCTGGGGTTATGCTCAAAGTGATAGATATAGCTGGATCTTGAGGAAGAGTGATACCCTATGCTTGTATCTGCTTTACTTATAAGAAACCTGAAACTGGAAACAACCTGGATGTCCCTCCACTGAAGAATGAATAAGAAGAATATGGTACATTTATATAGTGGACAATTACTTAGCTATTTATATATAAAAAAAGACATCATTATGAGTGAGGTTATCCAGACCTAGAAACAAAGTACCCACTTATAAATGGATAATAGCTGTTAAGTCAATGATAATCAAGCTACAATACACAGAACTAGAGAGGAGAGCTCTGGGGTAGGGGGTGCATGGACCTCCCTGGGAAGAAGACCTGCTCTTTTATGAAGAGCAAATGAAGGGGGATTTTGGGGATCAGGGAGGTGGCGGGAACTGGGAAGAGTTGAGGGAGGGGAGACTGTGGTCAAGATGTATTATGTTAAGTAAAGAATCTATTTTCAATTAAGAATTAATTTAATTAAGATTATCTGTGTTATGAAAGGTGGATTTTAGGACTCAAGGGTATAATTATTTTAATGAACACCTTTGCCAACAAGATGTGACCATTTTAATTAAATTAACCATGAACCAATGATCAATTTGAGATATATATATCATTTGAATAGTCCTGTAAGAATTAAATTAAATTTATAATTAAAAAATTTTATGAAGACAAATTTAGGGTGAGTTTATTTCACAGATGAACCTGCTCGGTGTTTAAAGAATAACATTCCACTTCGATTGGTTGTGCATCTTTGATTTCTCTAGTGGTCTTCATCTATTGAAAAAAGAAGTGTCTTTGATGAGAGCTGGAAACTAATTTATTAGTCAGTATAAGGAAGATGTCTATGTACTGTTGTTAGGGATAATGATGGTTTATTAACTTAGTGGTTGTAGGTTCTCTTCCATGACATCAGTAGTGCTGAGTAGTTAAATTGGTTTCTAATACAAAAATGCAGAGTTGTGGAGCTCTAACCCAATAGATATATCTACAAACATCCTCACATTGAAGGCTGAGGAAACTCTACCTAAGTTGTAATAGGTAAGATTGTAAGAAGAGGATCAGGGAGTTTGTTGTGAGACTCTGTTTCCTAATAATGTCAGAAGCTACACTTATGAAGTCTTACAGTCTCACCAACATGGCAGTCTAAATATGAGCTCAATAAGGATGAAACCAGTGGATATGGCTAATGCATGGGAAAAATCCCAGGAGCATCAACACTACAAAATGTACTATAGGCAACTGAAGAAAGCTGCGTGTGGGAGAGGTGAGCTTCCCTGGAAAAAAAGCCCACCAATTGATTGTTCAGTGCCAAAGGATCAGTCATCTCTGGAAATATACATAAAAGTATCATTGTGTGTTCTGAGGAGGTTATGTTTAGGATATATATGTTGATGCATATGCATACATGATCAAAAATTAATGAAAAAAAGAGGTCCTGAAAGAGAGCAGGGAAATGTATATGGAAGGTATTAGAAGAAGGAAAAAGAGAGAAATGTAATTAAATTGAAAGCTCAAAATAAAAGTAGAAGTAACACTAATTCTACTTGATCTCTTCTAGAAAACATCAAGCAAAAAATTTTTTTTTACTTTACAAAGTCATCATTATCCTTACCTCAAAACCAGGGAAAACAGAAAACCAGAGATACATATCTAGTTCATGAGTATAACTATTTACCTCTTAAAAGCCAGCAGATATTTGTGATATACACAAGATAATATAATATATACATATATATGTATATATATAATCAGTGAGACATACCAACATACATAAAATAATTATATATGATGAATAGATGAAATTTATTTCAAAGACTTGAGATTGGATTGGTATTTGAAAATCCACCATGTTAAAAGGTAAAAAGAAATAAAAAGAAAAAGAAAAAATTGCATGAATATAACATTTGATTTAGACAAAGAATTTGAGGAAATTAAATATTGTTAATTCACAGTACTTCAAAAGTCACTGTACCTGGTAACATCCCAACTAGAAGCAAGGGCTCCCCCTCAGGCTTCTTATCACACCAGCCATAAACAAGCCCTTTGTTTCCTTCTCCCGGAGACATCAGTGCCAACTGTTCTTTATAACTGGACAGAATAAGAAGCCCTAAGCCTCTACTACTGTGATGCCCTGCTCCAGCTGGAAGGGATTGACATCAGATCATTCACAGAGCTGTGTATATTGATAGAGTCTGAATAAATGCAAGTACATTGCTAAAAACATTATCTGAGTCCTCAAAAACCATTTTTCAAACTTGAGAAAAGAACAGGTTCCCCAGTGGAAGAGTTATAGACTGAAGGAGCTGAAGGGATTTGCAACCCCATAGGAAGAACAATATCAACCAACCAGACCCTCCAGAGCTCCCAGGAACTAAACCATCAAGCAAAGAGTACAGGTGGACGGACCCTTGGCTCCCAGCCTTGATTGCCATCACTGGGTGGAGAGGCCCTTGGTTCTGTGAAAGCTTGATGCCCCAGTGTAGGGCAATGTCAGGGTGGGGAGGCAAGAGGGAGTGGGTAGGTGGGGGAGCACCCTCACAGAAGCAGGGGGAGGGGTGGAATAGGAGTTTCTGGAGGGGAAACTTGGAAAAGGGATAACATTTGAAATGTAAATAAAGAAAATATCCAATAAAAAGAAAGAAAAAAAAGAACATTTTTAGAATTTGCTGAAAGGTTGTTTTAATTCTATTTTCTTCTTCTTTCTCCTTTATTCTAAAACATTTGAGGAAAACATTCTATAAAATTTTTTTAAGTTGAATTAATAATACAAATTTTATGAAAGTACTTTCACTTCTACATTGATATACTAATCTATCTGAGTTATTCAAACAATATTTTAGAACACATCTATGTAACATTAGTGTGGTTATTACTATGAGGAAGAATTTATGGATGTTCAATCTCATTTGAAAAACTATCATCTTTACACATTTTCTACTTTGGAGTTTGTGAAAAGATAACATTAAATTTTTATATAAATATCACTTATAGTTGAAGAAAACAAAATTTTATAAACATTACATATATTTTAGCAATGAATCAGGGATTTCAAATATTTTCTGTGATTGTAGAGATTAGAAACTTCAAATTACAAACATTTGGAATGTATGATTTTAGAAGGTGTTCATACTCCAGAGTTGTCAGGAGATGATCTTTGGAATTTTGTGGTTTCATCATATCCACAGCCAACAAAGAACAGGCAAAATTATGAGTCTCTTCCACCTAGTAGTACAGTAAAAGCACTTTTCCTTGGTTTAAAGTGACTATTTTTTCTTATTAAATAAAGCTGCATCCTTTTCTTTAGTCTCTGTACAATTTCTGGATTGAAGAAACAGAATCTTGTGGGTGAAAGATATGCCAGGGCGTTTGGTGAATAGTACCAGGTGAATTCAGATATATTGTTGTCACTGGCTCCTTTATCAATATAAGAGGAACTAAACACAGTCTGGGAACATTGTCTGTTCTACATCAAGCAAACAAACTTTAAAAGCAGCACTGCATAGAATCCACAGAGTGCTCTGTAACCTTTTCTCTAAAACATATCTTGGCTTCAGTAAAGGAAACAAATCATAAAACTTTAGGAAAGGGTGTCTGTAGGTTGACAAGATGGTGGAGGCAACCAGGATGTTTGTCACCAAACTTGGTAAGGTAGTTCGGATCCCTGAAACCTACAAAGTAGAGGTTGTATTCCAATTTCCACGTGCACACTGTATTGTGTGCACTCACATATGTGCTCATACAGACTGACACAAACAGGCAAATAAATGTGTTGAAATTTAAGAGATCTGGTCCAGGAAAGGACTGGGATTAAACAATCCTATAGCACTATTCTGCCTCCCGTAGACTTAAGCCTTTCCACAGCAATGTTGATAGGTTGGTGGGCAGTCACCAAGACTAATCATTTTTTATTGTTCTAGGGGCCGGTGGTATTAATTTCACACCATCTTCAGATTTCTCTCAGAATGAAGCCAAGACCAAAGTGTATCCTTTTGTTAACTCTCTTTATCTGCAAATTTATTGTAAAAGAAAAAAGCTGTTCCAATGCACCAGATCCCTCTGCTTAAGACACATGGAGGGAGACGTGTGGCACTCCCTGCTAAATCTGCAAGTCTCATTAAAACTGCTAGCTACTTTGCATAAAAGAAGTTTTGTTCTAAGTTCAGCATAATTAGTCCTGATAAAAGGGCTGATCACAACACCGTGTAGTTCTGGATAAAGCTCGTACCTTAAGAGTTTCACAAGTTGATTTAAAAAGACTTTGAGTACCAGGGAACAATGGATAAGACCAACAGAGTTTGATAGCAAGACTTTGAAAAAACAAAATCACACGAACCTTATATCAATGGAGAGAAAAATAAAGAAGAAAATGACTGGTTTGGGCTTGTCAGAATGGTAAGAAAAGCTTGCAGGCCCAGGCACAGCGGCGCTTCCCACGCATTGGAGGTAGGAGCTTGCAGCAGTGGGAAATCTTCCTGTCCTTGTGGTTTTGCATTTAAGTGCTTTTGCTGGCCTAATTAGCTTGCTAGGTTCCCTAAAACCTGAGGGTCGGGTCCTGTAAGTAAAGTGAACTCTTTCTTACAGTGCTACTATGTTAAAAATGATTGGCATCACAGCCAGAGCCTAAACTCAGGCTAGGCTCACAGGGAGCGTGCTGCTGGAAGCCATGCCTGCGAGCCGCCAGGCATACCTTCCCCGAGGAATAAGGACACTGGTACACACTGTGCTGGTCGGAGGACTGAGCAAGGAACAAACAAAAGGCACAAAATGTTACAAGCAAATATTTTTGTCTCCATGTTAAGTATAAAAATTAACTTAGGTCTGGTGGTGAGACTACTTGATTAAATTTGAATTTAAAGGAATACATATGGTAATTTATGAATTCAGTCATTAATTTTTATCTTCTAGTGAAGAGGTTCAATATACCAAGCAGCGGTTTCCCACTTACCTTCGTGAATTATGAAGGGAGAAAGACTTGGTAGATTTTGAGCTTCTTCCCCTCTCTATCTTATAGCGAAAGAGACTGTCACTATTTTTAGAATGATAACTATGAACCTAGAGTGATTTATATTCCAGACTGCATTGAGGTAAACGTGAAGAGAGTAAGGTTTCACTTTGTTCTATAAGAGGTATTTAAACACGTATTTCTATTCTCATTCAAGTTATAAATCTCACCATATATCCTGGTTAAATTGTGCCTCGCTGAATTAAATTAGCTAGCAGCTACGTTAATGGACTATTTACTAAAGAAAGCTAATGCATAAATGCCTCGACTCTCCCTCACAGCGAGTGCGTTCGGGCAATAACAATAATGGACATTATTTCCATTTGTGGACGACATCTATGCACTTGACATATGTTAGTTCACTTAGATTCACAATAGCTACAGAAGGAAAAAGCAATTTCCTTTTCGTTTGTTATGGTCACAGGAACTGTCAGAAGCTGCACTCTGAGGCAGAGATCTTTACCTAACCCTCCCCCAGAGAGAATTCACTCTACACATGCAGGAAAAGCAAGTCAAACAAGACTCTTTCATGATAGCTTATCTTCGTCTCTGGTTAACAGCCCAAGAAGATGTAGCCACAAACAGATTTTACTAAGTTATGTACAACTTAGGCTTGTGCATTGCACACATGCTGTCACCGTTAAACCCTTTTCCGTTCCTGGTGCCAGGTTACACTTTCAACAATTTAAACAGACATAGGACATTTCAAGTTTGTCTACCTGGGCAGATGGGAGATTCTTAGAGCAAAGATATGGCCAGAATTGTTTCTTAAGTACTCCAGTGTTCTGTTGCCCAGCTGGCTGGATTGTGCCTTTCTTAAGAGAACTGGAGCCTTTTTAGTAGAGCAGAACTTTATAATGCCTGTCATCCTATGCTGCCCCCATGAGCCGCTCCTAAGAGGCATGCTCTTTGATAGGAGAAGGGCCTAATGGCTTGTTGTATGTCAGCCAGCATCTTAGAGAAATAGAACCTAATTAGAGATAAATCTTGGGGACCAAACAGACAAAGAAACTATCTCAGCAAGCCTACACTTTCATTATGGTACAGTTATTTTCTTCATATGGTTTCTAACAAGCTTTTTTCAGTGTACTATTTATCTCTAGTCAGATTGGAGTAAGTGCCCTTCAGCTAACAAACAGGGTCCGAGGACTACTGATGCCTCAGTCATACTGGAGGCAGAACACCTTAGCTAAATCCACCTTCGTGCAACTTAATGTTGCCCAGGCAAGTTTAACAGCAAATACTTTATTGTATCAATTTCATTACCTCAATTTTCTCCTGCATCAGTACCAGGACAGCTCATTTGTCATGGTCACAGGGACTGCCCCAGGCCAAATACCCCATAAGTGGCACATTGCAGTTCAAACAACATATGACCATCTGGCCCTAGGGGCCAACGGCTGTCCTCTGTGCTTACAGTAAGCAGCTGGGGAAGCATTCTAAAGCTTTATCTTCAGCAGCGGCTGTGTCTACAACTTCATACACACAGTGGTTTTTCTAGACCTCTGAGAATTACTGTGAGTTGCTGCTAAAGTTAAAGCATGAATAAACTTCAGAAATAGCTGTGCACATTAAGCTGTGATGCTTTAGTCATTGTGCTGGAAGCTCTGCCTTCCCTTTGACTGGCAACTGGCCTGTCCCTGGGACCCTGCCGGAGACTGCCAATGAAACCTATGCCAGAAGAAAAGATATTAAAGCAATTAATTCCCGGCCCTAGGCTTCTGCTTGGTTTCATCATCTGAGGGGACAGGGCATTCGAAAGCCTGGCTTCTACAACCAAGCTCCTTCTCAGCTTCGGAAGGTGGCTTTTATCCTAGCTCCCTGCAGGATGCTTCACCACAAGCCTGAACCTGTCTTGCATAGCTTCCTGCAGCTAACACCCCAACGGATCATGCACCATGTCAAAGACCACTGGATGCCATGACTATATTGTTTAGAAATGTTAACTAACGGTGCTGGACAGTTTTAGAAGTTTTGATACAGCCAGGCGATGGGTTAGCTTTGATGTCTTCGAAGGGGTGGTGGCTCATTATGAGGCTCTCAGTACCAAACTCTTTCCTCTTGTTTCCGTTTAGTCTGAAAGCATTAGTTTTCCTTTATTTCTATTGGCAAGTTTCCCATATGTGAGATTCTCTGATTTGTTCATGCTTAGAATTTCTAGGTATGGATGTTGGCATGCATTCTGGTATAAAGTCAGACATCTTTGTTAGTTTTGCTCCTGTCTTTTCCTCTTAAGACTTAAAGACACATTTGAGGCCTGTTATTTGGCACTCTACTGACTTTCCTTGCACTCATCTTTTGGATCAGACAGTATTCTTGAGCATGCAAATTCATGTTTTCTATGTGTTTAGGATAATTCTTTTTCCTCTTTTATCTAGATGTCTCTGAACTCCACTCCTGGAACTCTGCCTTCAGATTCACATTTTTTTAAAACCAAAGTTACTTACAGGAAAGTACACATGTTATCTCACCCGCTCATTGACTGCTTAACTTTATTACTGTTTAGATGTGATGTTTCCTACTGATCAGCTTTAGAGTTCATAACTATACATTTTTACTTCTAATTTTGTTGCATGATATTTTTGCATCTTAAAATTTAAAAATTCTGGAGCTTTTATTTTTAAATTTCTAAATGGTTATATTTCTTGTTTTGTTTGAAAATACTGTTCTGTGAAATTATCCATACTTTCTCTTTTAGTACAAGTTCTCAAATGTGGACCAGACTGGCCCAGAGATTCATGCTGCCTCTTAAGTACTAGGGCTCAAGGAATGCCCTACCACACCCAAGTCATCTTCTGTTCTTGTAAAAATAGCTTATTTCTATCCTAAAGCTATTATAGAGTAACTTCAGTGTTTTAGTCATCCTTATTTGTTTTTTCCTTGGGTTTTGGTCAGTAGACAATATGCATTTTTTGTGTCTCAGAACTGGGAAGGCACGGCCTGAAGCATCTCTCTCCCTTCCTGCTTTCTTTCAGTTGACTCAGAGAAGTTATAATCCTTCATACATCTTACCTTTATAATTTACACAAGTCTACCTCTCTACTGTAGCACAGAGACACCAGTAAGAAATCTTTTCCTTTTGTCTTTTACCGGCTAGTTCTTCAGGGCCCCAATGAATACGTATATGTCTCTGATGCAACTTTTCAATTAGATATACTTAAATTTTAATCAATTATAAAAGCTGATGTATTATTCTAGTCATCAATAAAATAATTTATTTTGGGATTTTAGGAGCAAATTATATTCACATTAGCAAATAGCAAGATCTTTAGAAAATCTA
Source organism: Micromys minutus (assembly GCF_963924665.1). Lineage (NCBI taxonomy): Eukaryota > Metazoa > Chordata > Mammalia > Rodentia > Muridae > Micromys > Micromys minutus. Next base: position 60,309,551 of record NC_137972.1, read on the forward strand.
ATTCTAACTCCACCTTACACCTGCTAGAAGAAATTCAACTAATAAATACCAAGTACAAAAAAAAGGACACAGAAATAAAAATATACTAATTTAGACAGACCACTTGTCATATAATTGGCGATATATTAGGCATAAATGATTACAATGATACTAGTTCTCAATGTATCAAAAAATCAAAATTGTCTTAAATTTTACAATAATAAAGGAAAAAACTAGAATGTATTAAAGGACATTTTTCATCAGCTTCTTTTCTATGTGAGTTCTTAGTGACACCTGAGTTTCAGGGAAGTCAGTGAAGCAGAATCTGCACCATTGGTATAAAACAGATTCATAAGTCTCCCAGCCCCAAGCATTGCAGTTAGGGTTACATACCAGCCAGTCCTAAGCAACTTGTTAGGTGCATAGATATAACACCTCCACAGACTTTATTCAAGAAAATAAATCAGTTCTAATACGGTCCTGGATGCTCCTTGCTAAGACTCATTATAAACATGCAAATGGCAATCCATCAGGGCTCGCCTGGAGTTTGGGACACAGCGGATCAAGGTCAATCTTCCCTGTTGGTCTGAAAGTTGACTTCACTATGCGTTCCTACCTGCAGACGTAGTCACAATTTCTGTGGTGTTTCTGAGGCCCATGAAGTCAAACTGATAGAGCCGCCATGATTTCTGATCAGCTGCCTCAACTGAATTTTTCCTCCAACGATAAATCATTTCTTCTTTGGGGTAGCCATCTAAAAGCAGAACATATATTAGCACCTGCAAATTAAGATTCATAGACTATTGCATCAAAATTTGTTTATGATCACCTTTTAGCACTTACAATTTTAAGTCCTGTTTTTTTTAGAGACACAGAAACTCCAAAAATCAAAGGACAAATGGCTCTTGACACTTGCCTTTATGATGAACCAAGAATTACTTGGCTAGGTGCCTGGTCATGTTTCTAGGGGTGCAGTAAGTAGGACTATGTTTCTTTAACTTAACCACGATAGGGAATTAACCTTCCCAAGGAGGTGTTTTCCAGTGTTAGCACAAGTACCAACATTATCATCCTGGCCTAAGTCCAATACCTAAGATTTATTATTTGCACTGTGCAGATGGCCTCCATAATATATATATATATATATATATATATATATATATATATATATATAATTTCATGTATGCTTATACATATATAGATTCTAGTGAATTTTCCTTACATGGGCTGATGATGCTTTCTCCAAGAGCCAAAGGCCACCTAACAAAAATTCCAATATCAGCCATGAGAAGTCTTCTTTTGAATTGTTGTTCAATACTGTCTGTCTGGTTCCAAAATAAAGCCAGTTGTTGTTGCCCTTGGTTACCTCTTCAGAGGTGGAAGATAAGACTCTATTGCTGAAGACAATACATAATTAATAAGCATGGTCTAGAAACCCTACTGCTGGAATTGACCTGAATATCTCCTTCTTGAGTTCCAGCTTTTATGATATCAGAAGGCATCATGGAAGCTTCTAAATAAGAAAAGCAACCAACAGTTTTAGCCAACCATGATGCCTATTAACCAATTCAGTAACTGGCATGGCACAGTAACCCTAAAAATGCAGTAGTGGTACACATAAATTGGAAGTAACAAATTGTTCACTAATTAATCTTTGGATCCACTCACCAAGAGAGAAACTATGCTTGGTACTGGGAACCCAGTTAACGATCATGGTAGTGGAGTAATGATTATGGGAGAAGAATCTCAACTGTTAACTTGCTAAACCAGCATAATCCCTAACAACAATTTATAAACATTTATTATTATACATACACACACACACATTTGTAACTTAATAACTTTTAAGTACCTTTAAAGTACATTCACACAAATTGACCTCTTCATCTCTGTCTATCATTCCATCTATCTATCTATCTATCTATCTATCTATCTATCTATCTATCTATCATCATCTATTATCCATACCACACATAGACATGTATCTCCAAAATTATCTTTGTTTTGAAATTACTTTGTTATTTAGAGAAGTTGTTATTTTGTAAACAATTAGAAGGATTTATATATCACTGTTTTCTACACATTCATCCCTTAACCCGCTAACAGCAACTACATTTGTAGGTATGTTTGCTATAATTGGTCACCTACACCTATAGACACAGAATTATCAGCCAGAACCCACAGTTCACATTACATACTCCACACAATAGATTTTTGTCTAGTCTTTGGATAGGGCAAACACATATGGCATGTGTTTGTCACTGGTATTGTATCCATAGTCCCATGGCCTAGAATATCATTTGTCTTCTTTCTATTCATACCACAGTTCATCTGAAAACCATGGATGCCTTTATTGATTCCTTCTCCCTGCTTGTCTTCACCAACTTGAATTTCATGCTGATCATGGGGAGATCTCTACTCTGTTCTATCTGCTCAAATGTCCTTCACTTTCACTGATGAAATTCTAATTTTGAAGTCATTGTACTTTTCAGAGCCAGGATTTCTATTGAGTTCTTTTAAATAGGTTCTAAATTTTAAATAATTTTATGAGATCTGATTATCATATTTTCATTTAATTATTTAGATATGATTTCCTATAGATATTTCAAGGTGTTTAGTAGATTAGATTTAAAATTTTTACTACTACATATAATGTCTAGGAAACTTTAGTGATGTGTGAGGGGTTGCACATGTGAGTGTGTATATGTTCATATATGCATGGGCACTAAGAGACCAGAGGACAATCTCAGGTTTTTTTTTTGTTGTTGTTGTTTTTGTTTTTTCTCAGAAATCAGAAACCATCTGTCTTATTTTAGGAGTTGGAATATCTCACTGAACTTGCAACTCACTAATTCAGCTAGTCTGTCTGGCCAGAAAGCCTTCTCAGAAATTCACTGGTCTCCCATGTCCCAGTAAAACACCTATTTTAGGCACAGCAAGCACATCACTAAGATATCTCCCTAGCCCTTCAACAAAAACTTCTATTCCAATGTTTTCTTTTCTTTTGTAGGTAGGTACATTTTTTCTATTCTTCCCAGGTTCTGTAACCTTTTTAGAAACTAGGCATTTAAAATATAGTGTTTTATATTAATTGTTCTAAATTTTCATACCAGCAACCAATACATTTGGATCATATATACGTTTACTTTTTCCTCTATCTAGACCTACCCCCACCACCTCCCAACTTTATGTCTTCTTTTATTATTATGATGTTTTATAACCCTCTGAGTACAGTTTTATTTTCTAAAAAAATCATGGGTGTGGGATGTGGTTTTTTACCCTCTCTTCTGAGGTGAGACAGAGCCTCCAAAGGCTGTGCTCAGGGCCTGCACTCACTACTGCTCTCCCCGGCCTCACTTGGTCCCCAGCTTCAAGTTCTTCAACTTAAGTGTGCTGGTACGTGTACTCACATCACAGAGCACACAATGGCCAAACCCAAGGCCTTAGGCACTGATGCCCTTCCAAAGGCTTTGCTGACGTGATCTTTGTAGAAATTCAGATGACCACAGCTTTTCAACAAGTATCAGCAAGCATTTTCTGTGCTTTACAAATCAGTCTGTTAGTTATACCTTTCCTAAAATCTTTCTCTGGTAGAACATTTAAAAAGAGACAACTTCCTACAAAGTAGTCTTGATAGCCAGAATCTCCACACCAAAGCCATTCAGGATTGGAAGTCATAAGAATTTGGAGCCAGAATCCCCTTCCAAAGCCATGGTGCAGACTGTCACCAAACCGAGTGAACAGAACCTTAATGGAGACATCCCATCTGTATATCCTTTCTTCCTCTCGACATCTTGACATTTTATGTATGATTCACTGAATTTAAGTTTTTATATAAAACTCACTGTGGATATCTATATTTATTTGTGTGTGCTCAAATAAGACAAAATACCTTCCTAAAACATGTTCAGACAAATACTTGTGAATTAAGTTTGTGCCACTCCAACACACACACACACACACACACACACACACACACACACACACACACAAACACACACACAATTACATTTAAGGACTGAACAGGCTTTCCTTACTTTGCATTCATGCTACGTAGAGCCTACAACTCTGAGTAAGGCCTATTTTCTCTAGGGTCCTAAGTTCATGAGTTCAACTGCTGGGCTAGGGACTCTGAATCACAGGCTCTGTCTTCCACATAGTCATGGTTATCGGGGTTCACTGTCATAACTCAGAGGCTGGCCTCTCACAAAGCTTGAGTGAGCATTGTCTTATCTCCCTCCTTGTGTGTTCCTGCCCCCAGAGCTCTCTTCTCTTTGAGGACTAGATTCTGAGTTCTATAGTATGATTCCAGTAGGGTGAGACAGCCTATTCCAGTAGGGTGAGACAGCTTCATGACTGAAGCCAACTAGATGGTAGTTTTGGTTTGAGTTTTTGCTTTTCTTAAGGCAAACCTTGCTGTGTTGTTAAAAAGACTGACCTTATCTGCTCAGGGAGGCTCACCTCCCTGCCAGCCTCTCCTTATTTCTCACTTTAATTTGTTGTTCCTTATAAGATATTTTTTCAGTCAAGGTGTTTCTTCTGACAGAACCCCATGCACGATATTCACAAATACTGCTTGTCAAAGCTTTAGTTTTTTTTAATTTTTCTGTCTTTGCATTTTATTTTTGATGTGTTTTTAAATGTCTGTGGTTAGAAATCTTCAATATTCATATCAGACTGTCTGCCATTTCTTTCTTCCCTTTGCTTAGCCTCACAGTGTGGTTACTGAAGTCAGAAGCATGACCTTCCCTGCCTCCTACGATGGAACATTCCATCTTAGCTCCTTAGTGTTAGTTTTTGAAATAAAGCACTTTCCAATTTCTGAAGCACTATTTAGAAAAGTCTAAGATGCACAGGAGAGTTGACCCAGCATCTTAGCTTATTATGTCTTACTATAAGGACATAATTGAAGGCAGAAACATTAAAACTAAAACAAAAAATGTTTATTTAGCATAGAGTTCTGGAAACATAAGAGCTTGGTGGTAGAATCAGCTTTGAGTCGGGGGCCCCGGAGCATAACACCATGTGTTGACACATATTCTGGAGCAGTGGGGGCACAGGCAGAGTTGGATGAAGTCACTGTAAGAAGCAAAACTGAGTTGCCTTGCTTTTTAATGATCCTCTTTCAAGAGGGTCAATCTCATTCTCTGAGCACCAGAACTCATTCTCTCAGAACAGTGCCAATCCCTTCAAGCATCATCTCCAGTGATTCACAACTGAGCACCAAGGCTCAGGTTTGGATGGAAACACAGCCATTCAAACCATACACATATACCTTGTGGTAATTTAACAAATGCCCCATGCTTTCATTAAAATAAAAGGATTTTGTTTTTTATTTTAATGTGAATTAAATGTACAAGTTACCCAATGGACTCGTGTCTTGGACCATTAATCCCCACATGGTGGCAGTATTTGGGAAGGCAATGGGACCTTCAGTAAGTAGAGCCTTGATGTGGGAGGTGGACAACCAAAGTCAGCCTTAAAGTCTGAGAGACAAACTCCACTGTTGGTACACTGTCAGCTTCTTGACTTTGGATGCAACCTGGCATGCTCTCGCTACCAAGCAAGCATATAAACCCTTCCTCCCTTATACTGCTTTTATTCCCCAAGTATTTTGTTGTAAGAGTAAAAATGTAATTAATTTGTTATGGTTTTATTTCTGTAACTGATAAAATATCCTTAACTCCCTAAAAAAAAAAAAAAAAAAAAAAAAAAAGTTGAGAAAAAAATAGGTTTCTTCAGCCTATAGTTTCAGGTAACAGTCTATCACTGAGGGTAAGTCAAGGCAGGAACTTAAGGCAGCTAGTCAGATCCCCAGTCAAGAGCATAGAGTAGAAAATGATGTCCTGCTGATAGAATGATGCTGACCCCAAAGGGCTATGTTTTCCTATATCAACAAATAGTCAAGATAACCCATAAGAGGCATTCCCTCAGGCCAAAGTGATCTAGATAATTTCTCATTAAGACTCCCAAGGTATTTCTAGATTGTAACCAATTGACAGAAAAAAAAAACTATTACATAATTCTAAGGTCTATGGTTTTAACAAATATCACAGATGTGGATGAATGCTTAATTGTCAGTCAGTTTGTGAACAGGAATATCACTTAGCATCACCATAGATGATCATTGTAAACTGATAAATTTTACATTTTCTATCTTTTCTCTTCTCTACCTGTAAAAATATATAAAAAATAAGTTATTTTCTTAGATAGCACTAAATATCCAAAATTCAGCATTCATAAGAAGTAAAGCAATGAAAAAATGAAAAGAAAAGCCGTAAATTAGATTTACTTTGTTTTGTTTTGTTTTATTTTATTTATTTATTTATTTTGAGATACACTCTCACTGTGTAGTACAGGCTAGCTTTGAAAATGAAGTTGATAAAGTTGTCTAGTTTACCATGAGGAAAACTCAACATGCTTTGGCCTAGTTCCTGGATAAATAAGTAAGGAGCCCTTAAGAGAAATGGGAGAACTATCAACCCAAAGCAATGTGTAATTTTGACTGGTGCTGATGCAAACCAGATGACTATTGAAAGCAAGAGATGCTATTCCTGGCATGCTGCTCCATGATTTTAAGGAACACAGGCTAACTTGGTGAGGTAACTATAGTGAGACAACAGAAGCTCATGCGTGGTGAAGGAGTCAAGTCAAATTTGTACAGAAGAAGCCATCAAGTGCCTTGTGTTTATGCCAGAGTATTTCTTAATAAATTTGAGAGGGAACACATGAAATCCAAAGATCTAAGCATGCTGTGTACCTGGTGCATTGGGCTCCCTTGAACTCTTTAAAGGCTAAAAAGTAAAGTTTACGTAGCAAATTAGACAGCTATTTTAAAGTTCAGTATATTTACCCAGAAAAATTATTTTCATGGCATGATCCTCATAAATTCTAGCATTGAGATGGTATGGCGTCATACAATTGTAATCCCAGGATTTTGGGGGTAAAATTAAAAGCTTCAGAAGTTCAAGACCAGCCTTAGTTTTGTAGTGAGTTCGAACTTAGCTTGAGACACAGCAGACCCTTCTTCAAAGGCTCAAAAATAAAATAAATAAAATCCTACCTCTGTGTCATAATTTGGGTTTTATTGATGTCAATAGATACCATGACCATAGCATATCTTGTGAAAAATAAACTTCATAAGATTTTTGGGACTGCAGGTGCATATGCATCAGAGGATAGCATTCTCTGGCATCAATGGGAGAAAAGGCCTTTGATCCAGCAAAGGCTCATTTTTCCAGTGTTGGGGAATGCCAATGTACTGAGGTGGGAGAGGGTGGTTGGGAGAGGGAGCACCTTCATGGAAGCAATGGGAGGGTGAGGGCAGATGGGATTGGGGGAAGGGAATAACGGCTGAAATGTAAATGCAGAGAATATCCAATAAAAAAGAGATTTTGGGGACTGGCTTACACTGCTGAGGTTTAGTCCATTATTGTCATGGCAGAAAGCATAGCAGCACACAGGCAGATAGTCCTGGATATGTACTGGAGCGTTCTACATTCATATCAGCAGGCAACAGAGAGAGAGCCACTGGGTCTAGCATGGGCTTCTGAAAGCCCAAAGCCGACCTCCACGGTGCCACACTTTCTCTAACAAGGTCATATCTACTATACCATGGCCACACCTCCTAACAGTGCCAATCCTTATGAACCTATGAAAACTAATTTCATTCAAACCACCACACAATGGATTCAGATCTTGCCACCATAGGGACATAATCTTGTTAAATATTTGAGGCATTTTTCTTTCAAGATTGTACCTTCTTTTTGATGAATTGTGGAGAATGTAGATAGGATCACTACATTCTAATAGTGCCTTAGTATTAAAGAAAGCACTGATGTACATTTCATAGATCTAATGATTGTTCCTCCCATACACCTAGATTTATATGCTAAAGTCATATTCCTGAATGGCATCACATTTGGAGGTCCCTACTTAAAACAAAAAAGAGTCTTAATAGAAAATGCAGCACTTGATGTTTTTCACCCTGACGATGATCACACACTGGCAAACAGCCTTCCCTACATACTAAGGAGTCCTCAACAAGTACTCTGTTTGCTGAAACCAGGAGTTTGCAGAACAGAGGAAATGAATGTTGGTTAAGCTGTTTAAAATTTTGTTCCAATGACCTGATATCATCACATATGGATCAATTGGTACTGGCTCAGATGACAAGGATTTCTGAAGTCAGGATCCTACCACTTTGGTCTACTGTCTTCTTATGATTTCAGACCAAGATATGAGAGATTGAGACTCAGAATAAGGAACTAGATTGCACACAGCTTTCGTGAGGAGAAAAGTCATATTTTCTTTGCCTAATGGGAGTAAAGCAGCATCCTAGTCTGTTACATCTGACCTACTTTGAGAAATATGTAGAGGGAGAACCGGACAGTGCTGGGTTAAAAAACATTAGTGGGAAATTTTTCCACATCTGCTTTTTTTTTTTTTTTTTTTTTTTTTTTTTTGGTATGGAAGAAAAGTAGTTGTTCTTAGGAATTGTGATCAGTTTCTTGTTTGGAGTTGTCAGTGTGACCATGCCCATGCATACTAATTATTCTGATGCCATGAAAAATGTAGTTTTCCCAATGAAAACATCACATACATATACCAGAAGTAAGAAAAACATCAACCATAAATTTCTCACTGTTGTGGTGAGAGCCTAGTAGTGAAGACACATTGTAGTGTTCCTGATATGATAGAATTTACTATTGGTCACAAACACTGCAGCCAATATTTAAGACTTTTTTAGACTCTTCCTTAAAATTCTTGATGCAGAGATTCTCACCTTGGTATAGTTCAGTACATGTTGTCTTTATTACTAAAGAAATACCTTTGAGTGGGGACTGCTATTTAATTTTAGGCTAATAGAAAAGTGGTTTTTAAATATTGTGTGAGCCATACATCTTTCAAGACTTTGTCCTTTTTAAAAACTATGGGGCCATTTCAAACTATTCTTCTAGCTTAACCCCATTCCTTTTTTATTTATGCCAGCCTACAGAACTACTCCTGTAGGAGTTACAGTGGGACAAACAGTGACCACACTAAGCTGGAATTCAGCATATTTCTCTAGCCCATCTCCATTCCTTCGTCACTATTGCTTATTGACAGAACTACTGTATCAGAGAACACACAGCTACTGCACTTGGCTAGAACCCAGAGAGGGGAACCCCAATCAAAGAATGGGCCACCCATTTAACAAAGTGAAGATCAGATACTTATACTAAGAAGTATTTCAAACTCCATGTCTAGATCCAGACAAAAAAAGGACAAAAATAAATAAGACAAGATGCCTTACCCAGAAGTCAGTCTTGAATAGATCCAGAGCAGAACAATTTAGCTGAAACACATGACCATACCTTCAAAACAGCAATTATAAATCTTAATGAGACTATAAATAAGTGCCTTAATATAGTCCTTAAAACATAAACTAACAGTTAAATAAAACAATGGAAATCATACAAAGCATGGAGCACCAAATGGACAAAAGAAAGAATATTAAATCTGCCAGGAAACAAGAACAAGTCATATGCAGGGTAGACTACACCTGATTTTTTAACAGAAAGTCTGAAAGAGAGGAGGGGCCTCGAAAGACATTTTTTAAGCACCAAAAGACCACATGCCATCAAAGATTACTGCATTTAGCAAGGGTATCAATTAAATTCAAAAGAGAAAGAAAATAATCCATAATAAAAACAAATTTAAGCAATTTATGTCTACCAATTCAGTGCTACAAAAGGCACTAGAATGAAAACATATCTCTGAAGAAGCTAACTACAGTCATAAGGAAATAAAGAATAAATAATTTCCAAGCAGAAAGAACCGACAAAGACCCCAATACAACAAAATAACAGAAATTAATAAATACCTCATTAATAACTCTAAGCCTTAGTGGTCTCAATCTCATAATTAAAAAGACACAGAACAGGCTAACATATCTGATTACATTACATCATATTATATCATATCATATTATAAAACAAAACACTTCTACTATATACAAGAAACTTGCTTTACCAGCAAGAAGAGACATCACCTTAGGGTCAAGGAACTGAAAAAGCAATTTCAAGCAAATGGACCTAAGAGAAGGCTGTTGTAGCCAGGTTGATGTGTGACAAACAGGCTTCAAATCAAACTAATAAGAGAGGATAGAAAAGACACTACCTACTCATAAAAGGAAAAATACATCAAGAGGATATTACAATTTTAAACATTTATGTATTGAACACAGGAGACCCAAGTTCATAATAGTAATACTACAACAGCTAAAAATCAATGTTGTCCCTCACACAGTGATAGCAAGGGACTTCCAAACACCACTCTCACATAACTGCAGGTCATTCAGACAAGAACTAAAGATAGAAATGCTGGAGTTGAGTAATATAATAAACCGAATGTACCTGACTGACACCTTCAAAAGAATCCACCAAAACACTAAAGAATTGCTTTCTTTTAAGTAGCTCTTGCGCTTTTTCTAGTAATATAGTTCTCTAGATGTGAACACATAGTAGGAGACAAAGCAAGTCTCAACAAATACAAAAAAAAGTAAAATATTTCCTGTAATTTGTCTGTTCACCATGAATCAAAACTAGATGATGTCATTATCATCATCATCTTCATCACCATATTATCATCATCATCATCATCATCAACAACAACAACAAAAGCAAAAAGCTTATAAACTCATGGGATTAGAACAACTCACTCTTGAATAATAATTGGGTCAAGAGAGAACCAAGGAAGAAAACAAAAACATTTAGAACTGAATGAAAATAAAAAAAATATACCCAAACTAATAGAACAGAGCAAGAGTGGTTCACAGACAGTTCAGCGCACTGAGTAAACACATTCAATTTTAAATATGCAGCAATATACCTAAAAGATCTATAGCAACAAAAGGAATAAAAAAGATTATATGGGGAAATAATTAAGCTTCCAGTTAAATTCAAATAAATAAAAACAAAAGAGTAGTTACTAAGAATCAATGAAACAAAAACATTTATTATTTGAGGGAAAAAAATCAATAAAATTGACAACCCTCAGCTAAACTAGCCAAAAGACAGAAGGGGAAAAACCACCCCAAATTAACAGATAAGAGGTGAACAAGGCACAATACAACAGACAGGAACCAAATTCAGAAAATCATGAGGACATAGTGTTCAATATATATATATATATATATATATATATATATATATATATATATATATATATATATATATATATATATATATATATATATATATATATATATAATCAAACTGGAACACCTAAGAGAACTGGAAGAATTTCTTGATATACGGCTTACTAAAGTTAAATGAAAATGGAATAATCAATTTAAATAGACCCATATTCCCTACTGAAGTAAATAAAAATCTCCAATCCCCTCCCTCAAATGTCCATGAACATTCAGAAATATACTAGATCCTTAAAAAACTAAAGTCCCTACTCCTCAAAATATGGCCCAAAAGAGACTGAAAGAGTTATTTCTCAATTGTTTCACGAAGCTGTTTTTGCTGTGCCATACAACACTGACTTGCCCACAACATATATTGGTGTAATAGTTGTACAAATGTTATGGAAGTAATTAACCACTTTTTGATTAGATTTAGATAAGTCACCCATACCTGACACAATAGGGTTTATTTGCATATGAACTCAGAGAAAGTGTGACAGCACAGGAGACCAGCACATATTCAAAACCAAAGTCCCAGGACTAGGAATGGGAGGTAAAGTCCCAATATCAACCAAATACTATTGGTAATTAATATCTGGCTAGAAAAAAAGGGAAACCATTTTGTCATTTTGTTTGTTTGTTTGGTTGGTTTTGGCCTTTTGAATTTTTTTTCAGATGCATAATAATTGAGTAAATTAGCCACATGCCAGGGCAGGGTCCATACCCAGGGGTAGTTGGCTAACACAAAAATGGACTTCTGTAATTTCTTTGTATTTCCTTTCTTTCTTTCTTTCTTTCTTTCTTTCTTTCTTTCTTTCTTTCTTTCTTTCTTTCTTCCTTCCTTCCTTCCTTCTCTTTTTCTTTCTTCCTTTCTTTTCTTTATCTTTCTTTCTTTTTTAACCTTCTGTTTATCCTTCTTCCCTCCCTTCCTTCCTTCCTGCATTTCTTTTTTGTTTGATGAGGTTTTACTTTGATTATTTCTTTGTTTCTGGTGAGGGAGGGAGAACAGAGGGACACACACACACACACACACAGAAAGAGAGAGAGAGAGAGAAAGAGAGAGAGAGGGAGGGAGGGAGGGAGAAGGAGGGAGGGAGGAGGGAGAGGGAGGGAAGGAGGGAGGGAGGGAGGGAGGGAGGGAGGGAGAGAGAGAGAGAGAGAGAGAGAGAGAGAGAGAGAGAGAGAGAGAGAGAGAGAGAAAGAGAGAGAGAGTGATATCAGGTCATTAGGAAGTATCTTTGTGATTTTTTTTTTTAACTATGAAGAGACATCATGACCAAGGCAACTCTTATAAAGGCAACATTTAATTGGTGTTGCCTTACAGTTTCAGAGTTTCAGCATATTATCATCATGGTGAGAAGAGTGGAAGCATGAAGGCTAACTTGGTGATGAAGGAGCCAAGAGTTCTACATTTTGACCCAAACACAGCTCAAGAGAGTGTTTCTTGTGCTCTTGCTGGAGCTTGAGGATTAAGAAACCTTAAATCTCTCCTACACAGTGACACACTTCCTCCAAGAAAGCCACACCTATTATAACAAGTCTACACCTCTAAATAGTGCCACTTATTATGGTCCAAGTATATTCAAATCACTACATGTAAAATCTGGGAAAATTTGGTGGGTGGGGAAAGGATATTATCAAATATATTGTGTAAAATATTAATTAATAAAAAATAAAATTTAAATAAAACATAATGAGGCAGTAACCTTAAACAGTATTTTGTAGACAAAATATTTGGAGTAGGATTAGTGGATCAGATACATCATTTAAAAGTGGAGCACACGAGATAATCAGAGAAATATACCAGGAGGCATTGTACACAGTATAAGCACATACTATTTTATGCTCTTTTCAGTGGATGCATAGATACATGTGCCTTTTCTTTTACTAAAATGGAAATAGCATCACTCAGCATGAAGATTTTAAAAGTTCTCATCCAGAAATGAGTTTGCAAATTCAGCACTTCCAAGAATAAGGACAAATGAGAGGTTACATATGAGCCCAAGTTCAGAGCAGCAGAGATTAGAGACACAGCCTTCTCTAAAGCAGATATAATGATATGCCCAGAGTTACCAAATCAAGCCATTGAATACTTTATAATGGGCATATATATTAAAAACTGGCATATACGAGGCTTTAAAAAAAGACTGTGGGAAAATATTTCACTGTGGGATACCAGTTACCACAAAGTGAAGGTTTTCAAGTCATGCCCCACAGGAATGGCACCAAGGGTAGTAATAAAGTAGCACTTAACAGGAGATTTTGTGTCTCTTTTTGCTTTACTTTCCAGAGTACCACAGTTCTTGTAAAAACATAGGTTTGAGAGGGATTACATCTTCCTCTCCTTAGCAGTTTCAAGACTTGATCACTGATTATTGATCCTACCATACAGGAATAAAATGGCTTTGGAAAAGGCAGGCAGTACCTGTGTGCCCTCCCTCTTACATTTAAGGAAGATGTTTCATTTATAAATTTCATCCCAGCACTAGCTGAGAGGACAATCATATCTCTGTGCTTGAAAGCAGGTGTTGCTGATGCAATACAGTCTCTTTACTATGACCTCATTAAAATGAGTAAAAAATAAATTTGAACATTATCATAGAGGCAAACTTTCCAACTTCAAAAGAAAATATCTGGATGTAGCCAGAAATAAGCAGAGCAAAAAAAAAAAAAAAAAAAAAAAAAATGAAGACCAAACAAGACAATCACCAAACCCCAAGTCCAGCATCCAGAACCCCTCAAGTTTGAGTAGCTCCACCCCTTCAGATCTGTGGGCTGTAGTATATGTGATCCTTCTTGCAAGCCTGCTCTACTATAGCTTTTTTCAGTAGACAGTTTATGCTTAAACCCCCTGATGTCTCCACTGTGGTTTTGCCTTTTTTCCATACTTTTATGCATTGTCCACAGATCTTTGCATAGAATATCACTCTACTCCACACTATCATTCCTCTATGGACTTTTTTGAAATGTTGGGAAAAAAACCCTCCATGGATTCCTTACTTTCATAGCTGCATACATAATGGCAAAACTAGTACCATGTGGATATTGGCAAGTTTTGCTGTCAGGGTTAAATAAGAGTGTTGGAGGCCAGCTCCAGAGCTGTGGTTCTCTCTTGAAGTTAGCTGAGAGGAAAGAGCATTGGCAGAGGCAAGATTTGGTCTTTGGCTAGATTAATGTGGCTTTCTATAATAACATTTACCTGTCCTGATTCTAAGTTACTCTGAAGCCAGAAGCTGCAGGCCTCTCGGTGAAGTCACAATTGTTACATAAAACCAGGGAATTAAGTAAAAGATCATTAGGGTTTCTTTCTCTGACACAAAAGAATTGCCTGCACCTACCTCTCTTGTCAAGAAGGAGGGAGGTTTGGAGCAATAAACTTTTATTAAACCAGAAGAGAGTCATGCTCACAAAAGGAAAAACTTCTACACAACAAAATATTCATAAACCTACATACATTTATATACACATTTTTGCATGCATATCCATACACCTTCATGTACTCATGTGGGACTCAGCTACTTATCTTATCTCATATTTATATACTTACACACACACACACACACACACACACACACACACTTACAAAAGCAAATTGAACAAAAGGCCAAGCACTAGTGCAGACAGAACTTACTTATTCTGGTTGGAAAAATGAGCTTTAATCTTTAATACATAAAAAAGGAGATGCTTCTACCCTTTTATTGCTAACTGAATTCAACTCTAGACTGTAAGTAAAAAGCTTTGTCTTCTTTATTAGTAAGACTAAACAGCCTGCCTTGTTATTAAGAAAAGACCTGATGCATCCCATCTTAAAGAGAAACCTGACTATTCTTTCTGGTCTCTCTACAGATTCTTTGTTTCTCTTCACCTCTGTTATATTTTGCTATGTTCTGCTGTCTCTCCATCCTCTGCCTTAGTTTCTAATTCTCTCCTCATTCTGTGTTTTGCTTTCCCCTTTGGTTCTGCCTAATGTCTAATGTCTTCAATCCTAGCTCTGCATAGCTTTCTAAGGAGAATATTGTTTTTTTTTTCTTTACAAAAGTTCGAACGTGAATTCACATCATAAATTGAATCAGAAGTGTACATGTGTCTTCATTAAGATTAATTATCTAGCTAGGCATTCATTATCTGTCACTAGCTCCACATGTTCATTGAAAATCTAAAACTATATTTTTGTGTCTAACTTTGCATTAAAGTTTGTGTACACAAACACAGTCAATATTTTATCATCTGCTCTTGCACCTACAATAAAACATTTGCTCCATTTTATGACCTTTGGATAATTTTTTTACAGCTATCAGGAATGTATTCTAAGTTGTAAATTTCTGCTTTCTATCTCAGAAGCAATTAACTCATGACACATGAAGCCTGACAGAGTTCTAATTGCAGTTTTTATTTCAGAGAGGGCTTTAACAGCAGTCCTATTATAAAAAGCTTAATAATTACAGTATAATTTTAGGAATTCTTATAGAATCATTATTAGAATTTAAGAAATCTGTTTGTCTATATAACATCAATGCAAGGCAGTACATTTTTGTTGATCTGCAAAAAGTCTACCCAATAGGGTTGCCAATGCCCAGGAAGTAAATAATATTAATTTTCTAAAAACAGGAAAGGCATATCTGCTGCAGGAATCAGAACCTGGAAACGTTATCCCTTCAGCCTTGCCTGCAAGGGCTCATTCATTACAATCCACAGTCCATGTTAAAACAATCAGGGAGATCACCTGCTATTCTTCCACCTCTACTAATTGGCTGCTAGCAATATAGCCTACCCTAGTCTACGGTATTTCCAGTGGCCTGTAAAACTCTTCCCTAGATAATCCTGTTCAAGCAGAGCCCAGCTCTTACAGGTACTCCACTTTAAATGTGTGTGTGTGTGTGTGTGTGTGTGTGTGTGTGTGTGTGTGTATGTTTATGCTATGGACCTTTATATGTTCAATGGGAGGCTTTGGAGAAAGGACAGGGTAGAGGAAATAGTATAATTGCATTTTAAACTTAAAAAATAATGAAAAAAAATAATTTAAAAAACAGCACGACAAAACATTCATGTGTGCATTTGCTGTTACTTCATTACTTCTCACATGAAACTAATTTTATTATATAACTCACGAGTCAATATATACAAACTTGTAACTCATGAGTCAATGTACATAAACCTGTAGCTCGAGCCAACAGTCACAAACATATAACTCATGAGTCAACACACATAAGCATACACCTCATGAGTCAATGTACACAAACATTTAGTTCCTCCACAAACCACGGCGCATTTTACTGCATGATTTTCTATTATATGCCGAGTATCCCAAAGCCACAGTTTTTGGTACCATTAATAGTTTGTATTTCAATTCTCTGGGCTTGGGGAATATTTTGCTATGCTTAATGAAATATCATTGGGATGAAACCCAAGTCTCAATCCATAATTTCTTTATGCTTTTTATAACCATTTCATGAATCTGATTTTATACATTATTGTTCTTTTGACACAATACCTTTTTATATTGTTGACTATGACAAATGACTTAGATTTCTTTTTTTTAAACATTAATTATAACATGAATTTTAGGACTAAAATTAGAAAGGAAGTTTCAGAGGAATGCTGAGAAGGAGACACAAGACCTGAAGTTAGTGCAACAGGTGACAAAGAGCAACATGAAGGACAATGGGCAGACACCATCCTCAGAGCTTCCTGTTGTGGGTCTTTTTATTTGTTTAGTTTCTATAGCAATCACCTTTGGAGACTAATTCTAGTTTGTTTTGCATGTGGTCATTGTAGTAAGAAGCAGGAGAAAGAGGATTCTTTTCCACTTGGCTGTTCATCCCAGAGAGGCACATTTTACTGCAACCCAATCTTTGATCCGGGGGAGCCACTGGGCACTGATACGGCACAACCTAAAAAGAACACCAAGCACTCATCTCCCTAAATTGTGAGTCAGTTCTGGAATTCCTCTGTAGATATGATGGACATGCAAAAGAAACATTGTTTCATGAAAAGCAATTTCATTCCAACACCAAGGGCTGTATCAAATTAAACCCCTGTGGCTTTTTCACTCATTGTGGGAAGTGACTGGACAAGAACATATCACCCACCACAGGCACTATTATTAAGCGACCTGGAGCCGTAGTGAAGATAAGCCCCAGGAATAGAGTTCAATTACAGAGGCTGGAACAGCAACATATGAAGACAGAAAACAACACTTCTTTTAAAAGCTGCTGCTAGTGTGTGTCCATTGCTGCAGGTTTTACTTTCATGCTGCAAGGATGTATACCAGCACCCAGTGTGTACAATGTGGCTGACACATAACAAGGACATGTGGTGGGTGATATGTGTGTTCTGAGGTTGGATGTGAATCAAGAAGACAGGAAGAAGGAGCTGAGCAGTGTTTCTGTGCTGTCTATGGTTCATAATAAGGAAGCAGGCATATGCTTATAGGTTCTATTTCTCATTGACTCTTCTTTCACGTTGAAGCAGTAATGGATGGTGAAAGACCCTGAATGCCATGTGTCTTGGTCAAGCTAGGAGAACCATTCAGTTGAAAACTTTAGGGTTTTAACTGTGCCTGGGTTATATTGTACAGCTACCTTAACAGATGAACCCATTTCAAGCCCCTTCCAAGCCACAGACAGAAGGAAAAAATCATGGATGCAGAAGCAAACACTGCCACAGACACAAAAGAGGATGCAGACTAAACATTGTCAGTCACCAGTAATGCAAGTCACGAAGGCTTCACCAAGTTGGACTTTGGTGAAATTGTATTTTGCTTTTGTGTTGCTGCCAATCTGAGATATAGTGTTTTCTGTGTCTACCTAGTAAAAGGATTCTTATAAATAAATTTCTTCATTGCTATCTTGGTTGTATAAACAAACATTAATAACATCTTCTACTGAACTTTCTGTAAGGTGGAAAATTGCTTAAATGACTGGAAAGTTTGAAATCTGATATCTAGAGGTAAGATATTAGTGGTTCTCTGTGACCTGCATTTGTGATATTTCTACCATTGTATTTAAGCAGGAATGATGATTTATAACCTCTATTCTTTTTCTATTTAAACTCGGTAAAGTTATGACCATAGTGGAATAGAAATTAGTCAAACTCAAGTTTATGTTATGATCATTCATATTTGGTTCAGAATAAGGGTTTTTAAAGAAGGTGTTGTGCTATTATGTTGCCAATTGTCACTAATTGCCTTATTTATGCTTTTAATAAAATGCTACCATTTTTCAATTTGTAGTAATAATTTTGCTAGGCACAACTATGTTGGCTGATAGTTCCTTAATTTCAGAATGTGAAGTATATCATACTATGATTCTCTGGCTTTTTAGGAATACTGACATAATCAGATATTTTTGATGTTACTGCCTTAGATAAAAATTGATGTTTATTTCTTATTTATTTTAGTATTCTTTCTTTACTATGCACTTTTATTAATTAAATTTTTCCTTGGTCAATTTCTGATAGCCATATAGTACATTCTGATCACTGTCAAACCCTACTTTGTACATTACCTTGCTACCCCATCAATTCCCCTCTTCTGTGTAGAAGTCCCTGCCTCAGATTCAAGTATTTCTGATTTGTGACCCATAGACTTTAACATGGGAACTGTATGACCATGGATTTTGATCTATCCTGTGAACCAGTGGAATCAGCTTATGTAGTGGTTCTTCTCTGATCTTTCTCCACCAGCACTTGTGGTCCTTGCAATCTTGTTGATGACCACCCTGACTATGAAACAGAAACTTTAGGTAGTTTATATTCACATTTGTCTATTAACTAGGAACAATGGACACTTTCATAAAGAATTTACTAGTCTTTACATGTTTTCTTTTGAAAACTCTGTTTAGTTTTGTGTGTTTTGTACTGTCTATTTTCTTGATGTTTAGTTTTTGTGGAGTCTTCACATATGCTAGATAGAAATCCTCTGTCAGATGGAGAATAAGCAAAGTTTTTTTCCCCATTCAATAAATAACTTCTTCACTCAATTGAATTTTTTCTGGTATACGGAGGATTTTTAACTTCATGAAATGTCAACTTTTGCTCCTACCTTCTATGTTCCAAGATTTTTTTTTTCTGTAAGTCCTGTAAACAAGGGTTGAAGTACCCTCTACCCATTTCCTGTTAACAGTTTTAAAGTTATGGTCTTACGTTGCAGTCCTTGATTCATCTGAAGCTGAGCTGACTTTTATGCAGCATGCAGTACAGATCAAGAGTCATTCTCCTCCATGCAGCCATCCGGTTTTCCCATTGCCAGTTATTGAAAATGATGCCCTTTCTTCAATGTGTGTTTTGCCCCTTTTTCTCAAAAATCAGGAGTCTAGGATAGCATGGGGTTATATGTGGGTCCTCTTCCTTTCCCAGCCATCAGTGTATCTGTTTTTATACAAGTGCCAGGCTAGTTTAATTGACTTGGTTCTGTGAAATAACTTGAAGTCAGGTATGATGACTCCTCCCACATTAACTTTTTGGTTTCCCTTAGTCGTTTGTGCTTCTCTGTACATTTTAAGATTATTTTTTTCTAGTTCTCTGAATAATTGTTCCATAATTTTGATCAGGATTGTATTAAATTTGTGAACTCCATTTAGTAGAACGGCCATTGTTTCACAACATTAATTCTTCAAATCCAAAAGCATAGTGGCTCTTCCTGTCTGCTCGTGTCTTCCTCAATGTCATTCTTCAGTGTTAGACACTTTTTATGGTAGAGCTCTTTCACATATTTGATCAGATTTGTTTCTTAATGTTTTATTTTATTTTTGTGGATTTTGTGAATGGGATTGTTTTCTTGGATTTGATTTGGTTTTGTTATTTGTTTCCATGTAGGAAGCTGTTTAATTAGGTTGTTAGCAATTTGGAACACACCAGTTTGTGAGGATACATCCCATCTGTTGGGGAGAGCTGAGATCACAGTTTGTGCTGGAGCTGAAGAACAGCTTTGATCTTTGGCAAAATCTGTGTGCCCAAAGTTTTGTCATCAGCCTTGTGCTGCTCTGTAATCTCATATTTCTCCCTTTCCATGTCAAAGATATTGCTGTCCTGGTACCTGGGTTTATGCAGCTGTTTCATCCTGAAGTAAGCTCCAAGTCAGGTGTTTGGGGATTTTAACTTTCCTGATATTAATTTTTGTAGTGGTGATAATAACAGACTTCTGGCATGTTCTGCACAGAATAGGTTGATGGGAAGAGGCCCAGTCACAAGTAGCAAGCCTTTGCCCAGCTGCTTCAAGAAAACCACTCTCTTCTCCCTGTGGTGCCCAGTGAGGATGATCAGGACAGTCCTGGGAGTGCTGTTCCACACAGCCTTCTCATGTGTCGAATGACAGGCTCTCTGCCATAGCTTAACAGCTTTCAAAGCACATCTTCTTTTTAAAGCATTACTACCCCAGTACCACCTTTCTTGTCTCCACCAACTGTTTTTATTACAGTAGCTAGGACATTCTACTTTTTCTTCTTTTCACCTGTGGACTTGACAGCTTAATGTTTCTTTTTATACAAGGGCTTTATGGAACAGATACCAGATAGGGATTAGCTGCCAGTTCCTCTAACCAGAAAGGAGTTTAGGCTGCAATGGGACTTCCCATTTCTGGGGCTTTTAACTTTAGGGTTACCCTTTTTGGCTGCACTAGTGGCCAAGGCACCAGCAGAAGCAGCATCCCTGCCAGGCAGGTTTCTTCTCCTTTGTATCAGCAGGCTTTTCGACTTTTTCTCCTGATATCTTGCAAGATAGGTCAGAGAAATAAGGGCCTGACTTCTGGGGCCTTATAAACAATTTAAACTTATTTTTCATAGGGATTATTATCTGCATATGAGAAGGCTACTAATGTTGTGTTTTAATTGTGTATTTATCCCCTTTACTAGAAGTGTTTGTCAGCTTTAAAAGATTTTGGCTGACTCTTTAGACTCTGTTTGGTATAGAATTGATTTTTCTTATTTCATTTATCTGCTTCTTTGAGTCCTCCCTAAAGAAATCACATTTAACATTTCAGCTATTTGTCTTTTATGGTTTTGAAAAATTGTGAGCTTGAGAGCTGTCATACTGGATTGTTGCTTTTAGTTGTCTTAGTGTTCTACTGCTATGATGAATGACCATGCCCAAAAGAAACTTGGGGTACAAAGTGTTTGCTTCTGCTTATATGTTCTTATCTCCATCCTTTCTAAAGTAGTTAGGGAAGGAGTTCATGGTGGTGACCTGAACAAAGGATCTGATGTAAAGGCCATGGAGGAGTGCTGCTTACTGGCATGCTCCTCAGCACTTGCTCAGCCTGCTTTCTTATAGAAGCTAAAACCATCAGACCTAAATAAGGCCTAAATAATGATGATGATGATGATGATGATGATGATGATAGTAGATATGATAATGCAGAAAGGAAAAAAATTCTCACAGGAGTGGGTGAGGTGATCCAAGCCCTAGTTAAGGAGCTTTGAGCAATTAATGACTACTGAGAGAGGAGAGATTTGTCTCTCCCAAAGATGAGCCATCAACTGGTTATGCAGTACAAAGTGTTCAGCCCTAAAATCATACCCATACAAACACCAAGGTAAAAAGCATTCAGCCGGTACTTTCTTTTTTTTTTAAACAACTTTATTTTACAAAACAAAGATAAATGTACAGATTTTAAGCATTGTTTGCATAAAATTATACAATACATTTTTGTCAGTACTTTTTTTTCAGATTTTAAAATAATTTTTACATAAAACTGTATGAATATATTTTTTAGTCAGTACTTGATTTTTTTTAAAGGTTTGATAGTATGCATTGAAAACTTAATAGTTACAATGAGCATAAAGTACATGTAAAACAAAATGTAACATGGAAATAGTCAAAGTTTTCTTGTTGTATAGAGATTTTTTTGTTTTGTTTTGTTTTGTTTTGTTTATTTCTTGGACTTCATACAGTCTGTGAGTTGTTTCTGGGGCAGTGCGAGCCTCTGGGGTTAGCATCCCATTATCAGTGACTGCATATTATGTCTGTTCTTTTGTGACTGGGTTATCTCACTCAGAATGATATTCTCTAGATGCAGCCATTTTCTTAAGAATTTGGTCAAGTCATTGTTTCTGGTGGCTGAGTAGCATTCCATTGTGCAAATGTACCACAATTTTTGTATCCATTCATCTTCTGAAGGACATCAGCCGGTACTTTCAATATTTATTGGCAGAAATGTGTCCTCCATTTTTTTGTTCTGTTCATTCTATTTTATGTGATTGGTTCTGGTAAGCTATCTTTCACGGTTATTGTGTTCTAGGGAGAAGCTAACTCCTGTAAGAAATATATGGATTATTTCATCCCATGAGTGATTTGTTCTCTATTCTAAGAAGGACTGCATCATTTACCTTCTAGGTTTCTTGCTTTTTGATCTTCTTAGGTTTTGTGAATTGTTTCTTGGGTATTCTGAGCTTTTGCAAGGTTAGTATCTACTTATCAGTGAGTGCATATCATGAGTGTTTTTTTATGACTGGGTTACATCACTCAAGATGATAGCTTTAAGTTCCATCTATTTACCTAGGAATCTTATCAAGTTGTTTTTAATAGATGAATAGTACTCCATTGTTTAAATGTACCATAATTTATATATCCATTCCTTTGCTGAAAAATGTCTGGGCTTTTTCCAGCTTCTGGCTATTATAAATAAGGCTGCATGAACATGGTAGAACATGAGTCCCGGTAAGATGTTGGAACTTGTTTTGGGTATATATGCCCAGGAATGGTATAGCTGGGTTTTTATGTAGAACTATTTCTAATTTTCTGAAGAACTGCCAGAATGATTTCCAGAGTGGTTGTACCAGCTTAAAACCCTACCAATAGTGGAAGAGTGTTCCTCTTTCTCCACATCCTCACCAGCATCTGCTGTCAGCAGAACTTTTCAACTTAGCCATTCTAACTGGTGTGAGGTGGAATCTTAGGCTTATTTCGATTTGCATTTTCCTGATGACTAGGGATGTTGAGCATTTCTTTAGGCGCTTCTCCGTCATTTGATATTCTTTAGTTGAGTACTCTGTTTAGCTCAGTATCTCATTTTTAATAGGATAATTTGATTCTCTAGAGTCTAACTTCTTAAGTTCTTTGTATACATTGGATACTAAGCCTCTATCAGATGTAGGATTGGTAAACATCTCTTCCCAATCTGTTGGTTGCTGTTTTGTTCTTTTAACAGTGTCCTTTGTCTTACAGAAGCTTTGCAATTTTATAAGGTCCCATTTGTTGATTCTTGATCTTAGAGCATAAGTCATTGGTGTTTTAATCTGGAAATTTTTCTCTGTGCCTATGTGTTCTAAGCTCTTCTCCACTTTCTGTTCTATTAGTTTCAGTGTACTTGGTTTTATGCAGAGGTCTTTGATCCACTTGGACTTGAGCTTCAGGCAAGGAGATAAGAAAGGAGCTATTTGCATTCTTCTGCATGCTGACTGCCAGTTGAACCAGCACCATTTGTTGAAGAGCCTGTCCTTTATCCATTGAGTGTTTTTAGCTTCTCAGTCAAAGATAAAGTGACCATAGGTGTGTGGGTTCAGTTCTGGGTCTTCAATTCTATTCCATTGATCTACCTGCCCATCTCTGTACCAATACCATGCAGTTTTTATCACAATTGATCTCTAATACAGTTTGAGGTCAGAGATGGTGATTTCCCCCAGAAGTTTTTTTTTTTTTTTTTTTTTTTTTTGTTTATTGTTGAGAATAATTTTTGCTATCCTGTTTTTTTGTTGTTATTTCAAATGAATTTGCAAAATTTCAAATTCTATGAAGAATTGAGTTGGAATTTTGCTGGTGATTGTAATGAATTTATAGATTGCTTTAGACAAGATGGCCATTTTTACTATATCAATCCTTCCAATCCATGAGCATAGGAGATGTTTCCATCTTCTGAGGTCTTCTTCAATTTCCTTCTTCAGAGATTTGAAGTTCTTGTCGTACAGGTCCTCCACTCGCTTGGTTAGAGTCACATCAGGGTATTTAATATTATTTGTGGCTATTGTGAAGAGTGTTGATTCTCTAATTTCTTTCTCAGCCTGCTTATCCTTTGAGTAGAGGAAGGCTACTTATTTGTTCAAGTTAATTTTATAGCCTGCCACAAATGAAGAAGTAGGAATTGGAGAAATGATCATCCAAATATGGCCTCACCTGGGGATCCATCCCATATGCAGCCACTAAACAAACCCAAGCACTATTACTGATGCCAAGTAGTGCTTCCTGGCAGGAATTTGATATGGATGCCTCTCCAGAGGCTCTGCCAGAGCCATACTGATACAGAGGAGGATGCTTGCAGCTAACCATCAGAATGAACATGGGGACATCAATGAAGGAGTTAGAGAAAGGACTAGAGAAGCTGAAACGGTCTGCAACTCCATGGGAAGAACAAAATTATCAACTAATCAAACCCACCACAACTCCCAGGGCCTAAAACATCAACCAATGTGTTGTTACGGAGAGATACATGGCTCTCGGTGCATATGCAGCAGAGGATATCATCCTCTGACATCAATGAGAGGAGAGGACTTTGGTCCTGAAAAGGCTTAATTTCCCAGTGTAGGGGAATGCTGAGGTAAGAGGGGAAGGTTGGGAGAGGGTGGCAGAACAGAGGGTGGGATTGGTGGGAAGGGGATAACAGCTGAATTGTAAATGCCGAGCATATCCAATAAAAACAACTTTAGAAAGTAATGTATGGATTGGCAATACCTCCAGTGTTTATTGCAACAGACAATACTGTGCCTCCTATAAGGTTCAGAAATAGTGAGTCTATTGTAGAAGTTGTAGTTTATATTTTTATTCTTTATAGCATCAAGTACATCACTTTTAACGAGTGAAGTAGAGATGGAATGGAAGAGAAGAAACAGAGGAGTGAGGAATGAGAAGGAAATTGTGTGCAGTAGAGGTGAAAAGCAGTAGGGAAAATTTTATGTATTAAGTTTAGAGAGATTTTTTCTCCACTACAAGAAAATGTAGAATTTTTCCAAAAGATTTCTTCATACTTTGTGCGATCACATGATTTATCTTTCTCATTATTTCTATGTGCTGAATTATGTCTTTCCTTTTCATACCTACTCATTGAGCACCAAGGATGCATGTCACTTGATTGTGGCATATCATCCTTTGCAAGACTACTTGATTTAATTTGGCCAATATTTTGTTTACTAGTATTCTATTTATATTTATCAGGGATAATGACTGGTGGATATTTTTTTTGTATTTTGAAAACTCAAGGGAACATGTACAGCACATAAAACATGAGAAGAATCATGACAAGAAAGGAATCTGCAAAGTACATATCTCATCCCACGTTTATGAGAATCCATCTCTATGGGGTGGTGCCTTCCTGACAGTTTTTCCACCTAATTAAACATACATTGAGAATTTGCATGGAAGAAGATGACTGACAGTATTTTGAAAAATCATGCTTCAGTTATTTTTTATTTAAAAAGACTGACATTTGTGGACTCAGCTAAAGTACAAACAGTAAATTAGCAACAAATTTTATATGCCTTAAGAATGCCACTTAAAGAGTATATTAACCATTTGTGAACATTAAATCATTTAAAACTGTAAAAATTTTTGACAATTATAGTGTGACCCATTGCATGGGATTTTTAATAGTTTTAGGTCATCCATTCATTCAAAAGTCTGTCCCGATGATATGTGGGACTCCTTCTGTCTCTGATCACATAAGCTAACAGTTCTCAAGAAGTAATACAACATATCAGATAAATTGTTTTTCTTCCAATTTCTTTCTTAAACTAGATTTTATGACTTACTTTGGCCAACATAAGAAAGAAAATTCAACTTAACAAAACTCTCTTTCATGGCTTGTATAAAAAGCAAAAAATGAAAAAGCATTGTTTTGCTTCACATTTTCCTTGAATTCGCCATCTTAAAATTGCCAAATAAAGTGATTTGAAAATTTTTTGTCCCTTTACTTTAATGTGTATGTCTTTGTGTGTGTATAAGGTTGTTTTGTGTGTGTGAAGATGTATCTTACATTGACGACAATATGTCTGCCTATAGAGGACAGAAGAGAATATCAGATTCCCCTGGGATTGGAGTCTAAGAAAGGTATGAGATGAATGTCTCAGGTCCTCTGAAAGAGCTCTTAAATTCTGAGCTATTTTGCCTGCCCCAAAGGAGTATTTCTCACAAGGAATTTCATTGCATCACTGTTGTCTGGAAAGATGACTCTGTCAGAAATCAGATAAGATAAAAGGAATCTGCAGAGATCTGCCCTTGATGATTGTAGGCTGAAAGGTCACATATTTTTTTCTGCCCTTTAATTGTGTACCAAGGTGCTGGTTACAGAGGCTAATCAGGGAAAGAAGAAAAACAAACACAAAATGGAAGATAGGGAAGCTATTTGTTACATGTCCACTTTGGACAGCACACTTTCCCAGAGGCATCAAACACATAGCTATATTAAAGTTCTGAAAAATATGATTAAACTCACTAAACTGTATGTCTTAGGCATATTCTTAATATATGTGAGAGTTTCCTGGGAAGCACACAGTTTGGGAAACTTTTAGACTTTGTTTATAAACTAGATGCATTTAAAGAAGTTCTGTTTTCTTAGTAACTTTGTGGTTCTGTGGTTATAAAGACTCCCTTAGAGCAATCCTTTCCATCAGTATATCTCAGGATGTGAACCATGGGAATCCGTGTATGTGAGAACCTCAGTTCACTCACAGAAATCCTTGCCTTGCTTTTGTTCAGCTCTCCCGGACGGGGATTCTGTAATTTGCACTCATCAAAGCTTGCAAATTGACTTGAATCAAAGTTTTTTAGAAGCTATAATACACTATCATCAAACCCTAGTGCTACGCAAGTGCACTCAAACTATATTTTCAGGCACAATTATGTGGATAATTATGTCATAGCTGGTATTCAGATGAAAATGAGTTGCATTTACGAGCAATTATTCTATGTATTATTTTATGGTGCTATCACCCATATCCATGCAAAATGCTTCTTTTTTTTTTTTTTTTTTTTTTTTTTTTTTTTTTTTGATCTATGCTGTTCTCCCATTACCTAATTTCAGATCCAATTTATGGACACATATTGCAAAGTGCTTCAAAACTGTCTATTGTTTTTTATAAAGGAACCTTGTTTATTTTCATTTCCCCCTTCGTTGGGTAAGCAAGTCACCATCCCACCTGGCATGCAGTTGATGTTCCATGTGCTGTTTTATTTGGTCAACAGAACGGTTTGAACGGATCACATTTGCTCAGCATATTCCTACATTAGTCCAGGCCCTTCTCAACACTCCCGTAGACCTTGTAGCATCTCCTAATTGATCTTTGTGATTATGCATTCTCTCCATTTGAATACTTCAAAGCTATTCTCTTGTGAAAATCAGAGGCTCTTCTGATTAAGACCCCATATTATCTATGGATTCTGGTCATATAAAGGCCCACATGCTAGCAGAGGCCACCCCAGCTTCATTAGCTTTAGTACTGATTATGCACCATTTCCTTGTCTATAATTAGTAGTAATCAGAACCACAACTCAAATGCACTTTGATGAAATATTTTAAGCATCACTCCTCTGAAGTCATAAAAGATGAGGAATTTGGTAACACATTCTTTCATAGCGAGTTGGATACCTGAAGAAAACATTTAATTTGGTCTGTTTCAGCTTCAGCTGGCTCAGGAATCCCAAGATGTAAACTCCACACCTAACAACAGATAGGGATTCTCCAGTCAGGGCTTTCTTACACAGTGTGTAGGAACACCGTGGTTACAGTGGCTCAACACATTTTCTACTTATTAGTGGGAGGTAATTGCTGCTGTATAAATCCATACATTATATGTACTGGGGTCCAGCTCAGGGAAGAACACTTGTATAGTATGAGTGAAGACCCGAGTTCGATCCTGAGGCTTCAGAACAAATAAGACAATCCACTGCCATGAAAGGAAGATGGTGATGAGGAGGGATGCTTGAGAGCTACAGCCCACACTCAGACCAGGAGTTTGTTACTGTCTTCTTCTATTGATCTATTGATACTGCTCATGTTCCCCATACTCCTAAAAGATCCATGACAGCTGTTCTCTGAACACAACCCGACACAGGACCATAATTCCTCATGTGGCTTTAGGATCTATATCAAACCATGAATCCCCTCATCCCTACTTTCTATCTTCGCTTGCCCTGACCACAGCTGTTCAGTCCAAGAAACAGTGACAAGCAAGAGTTCTATTCCTAGTATATCTCCTTGTTCAAGGAAAGGGAGCGTAAGGGAAGATGCACTGACTCTAGGAAGACCTGGTGTGGGAAGCATGTGACTAGGGTGGAGGACAAAGTCTAGGGGTGGGTTTGTACCCTTCAAAGATGGTCTCCAAATTTAACATTGCTGTTACAGTGTCTCCCTGTTTTCTGTAGCTGGATGTTCTCTCTCTGTATCCCCAGACACTTTTCTGTGGCATTTTCTATTTTTTCACTGTCATTTTCTTTTCCTGGACAGGTTTCAGCTAAGGACCAATTAATTTCTTTTAAGTGCTTCTTACAGGGAAATGTCACCATGCTGAAACACGCACATTTAAAGATGAAACAAAGAGAGACTGTCCATCAAGCATGAAAGCTAAAAGGTGAATATTGGGAGATTTAATGGATAGAACACAACAGACATGGGAAAAGAACTGACCCTGGAACTTCTCCCTTCCCTTGCTGTAGGACTGCTTTTTGCCAAGAATGTGCTGGCATGGCTGTACTTCTAAAGGATAGAATACTTCTATGTCAGCTAGTTATTTTTCCCAGAACAACCAACCACAATATCCTCCAACCCTCCTGTACTTGATGGCTCAGCTCTTTCAGAAAGGTAGTGGATTAATGCTGATTCCGCTGCTCTATGTCCTACCCCTGGAGGGCAACAGTCTACCCAGCAGGTGCAAAACCCATGCCTCTTTTTAAGCCAGCTGGCCAGCTGTGCCCATGACACCTGCTGGCTTCTAACTAAAGATAAGTCCCTCTGCTGAATGAGATTGTTGCTTATGGATGTGGACAGCTTCCTTAGATTTTTTTTTTTTTTTTTTTTTTTTTGTCTAAAGCCTTCAATGCAATGCAGAAACTTCGGAAAATCTGGGAACTTCACCCATAAAATGAATCTACTGAATTAGGCAAAGACACCTTCAGGTAGACAAAGTAGGGAGATGTCTCATTTGTGCATCTCAACTAAATGACTTTGGCAGAGCAGAGGGAATGCTGTTAGAGAACAGCACAGAAACACAGGGACGTACAAAGGTCTCGCTAGAGACCACAATCAAAACTGACTATGTAAATCAGCAAAGTACAGTTGGAGAGTTAGGAACATATAACATTAAAATGCATGACTACAAAAGTGCATAAATGATGAAAATAAATGAAGTTAATTAGTGTTTCTGTGGCCTATTTTCTGAAAATAATGAAAGCAGAGCAATGATAAGCTGGTGGAAATGTAGTAATTCAAAAGGTAATGTCTAAAATAATACAAGCTACTGTGTAAGGGCAGAGACAATAGAAGAGGGACATACAGGATAAAGAATGCACTTAAAAGACTTCGAGAAGATAAAGGGAGAGGAAAGACACAACTGTGCTAATTGAAATGTCCTAGGAGTCCCCTGAAATAAATGATGGAGGTAGAACTGCTTCTGTGTGGCTGGGTGAAGGAGTGAGTCAGTTAAAACTGAACTGAGTCCAGAGACAGAGAGAGTGAGGTAGGTAGAGAGGGAGGGAGAGAGGGGGTTGGGAGACGGAGAGGATCAGAGACAGGCAGTCAGGGAGACAGAACGAGAGAGACAGAGAGGAGACAGAGACAGAGAAAAGGAGAAAAACAGGGACAGAGAGGAGAGAGACATCAATAGGGGAGAGAGACATGAATAGAAGAAATTAGAGAGACAGAGACACAGAGACAGAAACACTTTGGAAATGTACAAAGGAAGTGAAAGCATGCCTAAAATGTGTGGGGGAAAAAGGACATGAAGCTCCCTGGTGGGACAGGGTGAGGGCAAGAAGCTTCCCAGAGAAATTTCAAGTGAGTGAAGCAAGAACAGGGATCCTATCTGTGAGCACGACCCCACAGACATCTCTAGTCCCCTTGTGGAATGTTGAGACAATGATTTCTCCCAAGGACAGGTTATAAGCATTCAGATCTCTGTGTCAGTCTATATGACTCAGAGGGAAGGAGAGGGTGCCATCTTGAGAGAACCCATTAAAAGTATGATGGGTAACAGTTAATAGTCAAGGTGTTTTAAGTTGGCTTTCCATAGCCATACGGAGTGGGAAGACACCAGGAAGCAGATGTGAAAAAAAAGAGTAAGGAACACTGGAAAGACAAGGATGTAGGTTGTAGGCCATTAGCTCAGACAGGGAAGTTCAGAGGAAACAGATCCACTGTTGGTGGCCAGGCTCAGATCTCAACTCAGGGTAAATAGAGGCTGGTAGCTCTAAGCACGAGGAAAGGTTTCAGCTGTCAGAGCCCTTAGTCTATGCATATAGAGCTCAACATTCCCAAAGTTTTAATGCTTTAGTACTACAGCTGTAATCCTCCATCAGGCTGACTGATGCTCAGGAGGTACTGAAAACTCAAGTGCAGGTCCTCCACATGAATATATTTCAGTGTTGCTGTTTCTTCCCATACTCCCAATGCATTCTAAAGACACTGCCTACCCATCTAAAACTAGTAACCCAAAAGAGTATGACTAGAGGAGTCTGGAGAGTGATCAAATAGATCCAGTCCATAGACTGTAAAATTAAGAGTGACTAGTATATATCCATTCATGAAGGGGAACAACCAGAGAGGAAACAGCTAAATGGACATTGGGCATTTGTTCAATAGAGGCTCAGGATCTTCATGAACCATTTAATAATATAAAACAAGGGGGCTGGAGAGATGGCTCAGTGGTTGAGAGCACTTACTGCTCTTCCAGAGGTCCTGGGTTCAAATTCCAGCAACCACAAAGTGGTTCACAACCAGCTGTAATGAGATCTCATGCCCTCTGCTGTTGTGTCTGAAGATAGCTCTGGTGTACTTATATATAATAAATAAATAAATATTTTTATAAAAGAATATAAAATAACAAAAATATTACTGGCTGTTGTTGCCCTTCCAAACATGTAACTGGTACACGATTGTAAAACACTCCAGCCTTTTGTTTTCAAGTATTTTCCTTCTTTTCTTCCTTCCTTCCTTCCTCTCTTCCTTCCTTTCTTCCTACCTTTCTCCCTTTCTTCCTGACTTTCATAATTCCAGTGCACCATTAGCAGTGATTTTCCTTTATTGTGCTTTAATATTTTCATGGTTTTATCTCTTAATCCTTTCACACATACATAAGAGTTTTCCTAGCTTTCTATTACTGGATACATTCAAACAAATGTTATTATTTTATGAGTTATTATTTTTTCATTGCCATGACTAGCTACTTGATAACAGCAAGTTAAAGGACAAAGGTTTACTTTGGGTAACAATTTGAGGGGACAGTGTCTGTGGTGGTTTGAATATACTTGGCCCATGGGAAGTGGCACTATTGAGAGTTTTGGCCTTACTAGAGAAAACTTAGTCTTGTTAGAAAAAGTTGTCACTGGGAAGGTGGGGTCTCATGTATATCCTCAATTTTGGCAGTGGGATCCAGACCCTCCTCCAGGATCCCTGAGGAAGACAGGTTCTCCCTGGCTGCCTTCAGATCAAATGGAAGGAGAACTCTTGGTTGCTTCAGCACCATGTCTGTTAACATAATGTCATGGTTTTTGTGGTGATGATAATGGACTGAACCTCTGAAACTGTAAATCAGTCACAATTAAATGTTTTCTTTTATAAGAGTTGCCTTGGCTTTGTTTTGTCTACATTTTATTTATTTTAATTTTTACTAGTTCTTTGAGTGCTATATACAATGTATTTTTTGTACATTTTGTACCTTTCACCTCCTGTAACTCTGCCATCCCACTTCTTGGTCAACAGGGTAACTTTATGTTTAAATGTTGTACTGCCCATGTGTTTTTGACTGTGTGGGCTTTCACTGGTACATGGCCAGTTTACCAGAAGTTATACTCTTAAACTGAAACTGACTCTTGTTCACCTATCATTTGTCCTCATTTAAGAGTGGGACTTTAGGCCCACCTCACCTCTTCATGTTGGAATTTTGTTTGGCTAGAGGTTTTACATGCTTTGTGCATTATTTCATAACCACTGTGGTATTATATGTGAAACTACCCTGTTGTGTTCACAAGAAACTGCTTCCTTGTAGTTATCTACAACTTCTAGTTCTTACCCTCTTCTATCCACTCTTACACAATGATCCCTGAGCCTTGGGATGATATGATACATACATACATACACACATATGTGTATATATATATATGTATGTATGTATATATATATATATATATACATATGTAAAATTTAGGACTGAGAATTCCACATTCTTCTATTTTCTGTTTGTTCCTGTTGTGAGTCTCTATATTAATCACTATCTACTACAAATAGAAGCTTCTCTGACATATGGTGAGAGGTGTATTATTTTATGGATTTGCAATAAATCATAAACAATCAGTATAATATAATGTCCATTTAGCAGAATAAATGGAATAAGTAGTAAGTAATAGTAGTAAGGCCCTTGGGGCCTATGACCTGTCTCTTCACAGGTTCTTCATCCTGATAATAGTGTCAACTATGGGTTTCATCTTGTAGAGTTGGTATTACATCCAATCAAGAAGTGGCTGATTACTCCTATTATGTTCATGCCATTATTGCATACTCTGGCTTGTTTTGCTATGCCATTTGTTTTTATTGCTCATAGGATTCACAGTTATGTAAGGCTGACAATTACTTTTCCAGCTTTCAGCACTATGAAAGCTAGCCAATAATAATGAAGCCTTTGGGTAAGCAACAGCTCCACAACTGCGTGTTCTTTGACTCAAGTTTATGATCTCTTCAGGAAAATTCTTACTGTTAGGTTGTAGTGGTTAACCAACAAACAGAATTAGTAATAGTCTGTAATGGTTGAGAGTCTATGAGCCCTCATTGGCCTAAAGCCCCAAGAGAGGTAACCTATTCATAGCACTAAGCTATTGATTTAGTAGACTATGGTATTCAGTATGGGCATTCTACTCCTGTTCTCTGAAGTCAAATGTTTATCTCATAATGCAAAGTTCATTATGAGATCCATTTAATAATTAATTAATGCATTAATCCATCTCTAAAAGTTTTAAAATCCTTAACAGTTTGACATTTTTTATTACATGAAAAGTGTGAATTTATTTTGAGACACATAGAATCATTTTAATTGTTTGGTCTTATGAAATAAAATCCACAAAGTCAAGTCTCATACTTACAATATGCAAAGGCAGAGACATTTTCCCTTCTTGAGCATATCATGGAGGCATATGAAGAACAAAGAAAGACCAAAACAAGCAAGAAAAATGGACATCAAAATGTAAAGTTCCATGTTCCACCTCCAGGGCTCTTGTTTGTAATCATTTATACGGTGACTGATTATAGCTCAAGTAGCCTCTTTTTCAGGCCTTATTCTACTCTGCACCCACAGCTTTCTCCAGTGGACATTCCACAGCCATGGCATCTTCAGAATCCATTGACCCCTACACTACAATTTAGGATTATCCCTCACAATTTCACATAAAGGATTCTCAAAGCTCCTCGAAAGAAACACAACATGGGAACACACTGCTGGGATATAGGTCCTTTGGGAAGTTTTGGTGTAAGTTTCCAGGACCCTAAACACTTGTATTTTACCTGTATGCAACACTGTGAGCACAATACTGCCAAACTCTGCTACCGTCCAGGACAGCCATAGAGGTCTCTGTGAGTTACTATTTTTATTGATTTTAATATCAACTTGCCACAAATTATAATCAGCTGAATAGGGAAAGCCCACCCCATAGGTAGGCCCATCCCCACAGTGGGTAGCACCTTCTGGAAGCAGCTCAGATAAAAAAAGCATAGCAGAAGGAAGACTGTTTTGTCTTTGATTGCTTGCCCTCCTTCTTGCTACTGCTGCTGCTGCTGGTGGTGCTGCTCAGTCCTTCACTGATATCAGAACCACGTTTTCCAAGCTATCCTAATAGATTAGCAATCAGTAGCTCTCCAGGAATCATCTGGGCTTCTAGTACCAGGTTGGACCTGCAGAAGGACCGTGCAGCTACCAGGTTCTCACAACTCAGTTGTGATTCTGCTGATATTACACACACACACACACACACACACACACACACACACACACACACACACACACCAGTGAAGGATTCAGCAGCAACACCATCACACCACCACCACCAGCATATATATATAGCCACACACACACACACACACACACACACACATATATATATGTGTGGTGTGTATATGTGTGTGTATGTTTCAATGTATGTTATTACTTATAATATTGATTATGTTCCTCTAGAGAACTCTAATAATACAGTGGATAAACATGAGAAAAGTGTTTCTAAGCTATTGTTTTCGAGGAGGAAGTCTCTTTGGGGCCATTCATAGTTCTGGCTCTTTCCTTTCTAGTTAATTTTCATCTTCACAAATTGAGGCCTATGTGAATGAAGTCTTGGCTTCTGGGAAGGTATGAGAATTCATATAAACGAGTTTAACCTTATAGCTATTGTAGCCACTTTTTTCATAACTAATTAATCTCAACTTAATTAGAGCACTTAATTAGTACTTTTAAATCTTTCTGCCATAGGAACTTTCTCTCTCTCTCTCTCTCTCTCTCTCTCTCTCTCTCTCTCTCTCTCTCTCTCTCTCTGTCTCTCTCTCTCTCTCTCTCCTTTTCCTCTCCTTCTCTCTCTCCCTCTCCTACCTAGTAAAGAGCAATAGGTAGTAATCATGGATTCTATCTTCCCTTAAAAATTCCTTCACAAAACCATTTAGGCCTTTACTTTCAGCTTCAGCATCAATGAAGTTCTCAGAACACAAGCCAAATGCAACCAGATATTTTTTGGGAAAAATATAGTATAAAAAGCCACCAGTGAAGATCCCAATAGACTATCTGAAACATGGTGAAATATATTTGCAATGTTGGCATTTCTCTTGGCATTCTGGTCTTTAAAATTTCATTTTAGAATGATCCATTAACATCTGCTTATAGAGTACCACAGCTGTTCCAAATGCTTATAACTTGCTAAGGCCTGGTAAGGTTTATTACAGAAACAGGCCAAATTCTTGGTAAAAAAATTCTGTCTTGGTTATTTTTTTCTTAAGAAAGGCAACTGAAGGCATAAGGTTTTATTTTTGAACCACAGCTTAAGGCATCAGGGGTGGAAGTTTAGGTGGCGAGAATGGCTGCAGTTCAGCAGCAGACAGTAGGAGGATTAGGCAGCTGGTCACATTGCATCTATAGGCAGGAACAATGTGAAGTGAAAGCCCTCTATTTACAAGTCAGTCAGGGAGCTAGGTATAAGTGGTGCTCATGTTTAGTTGGACATTCCTATCTCTGTAAAAATGTTCTGCAAATGGTCCCAGAGACATGTCCAGAGGTATGTATCCTGGGTATGACTAAATCAATATCCAGTTGAAAATAAAAGTTATCTGTCCTGCTGGGCATGGGAGTGTATGATGTTAATCTCAGCACTTGATAAGTTTGCAATATGCTTGGTCTAAATATTGAGTTCCAGGTTAACTAGGGCTACATAGGGAGATCCTGCTTCAAAAACCAGATTTCCTTAGTAGGATTTTTGTCATTAATTTAAAAATCGCTCTTAAATATTTATTTGCCACTACTGAACTTTGCATATCTTAGATATTCTGTATACTTTCTCTCTGAGTAGTATTAGACAGTGAGCATTTAAGAATAGGCTGATCAATGAGAAGATTGTCAAATAAAAATATAAGAGATATTTAAGCCAGAAGATGCAGAAACTCTAATACAGGAAACAAGGAATATGGGAAAGTGATGTAACATGCTGTAGTAGTTAATGTTACTTGTCAACCTGGAAAAAGATAGTACCTCCAGAAAGATTAGCATCTGAGTGTATATGCAGAGGATTTTCCTGGATGGTATAGTTAAGATGGGAAGGCTATTCAACTCTGTGAGGTATCATTCTCTGGTTCAAATCTTGAACTGTATATGTGGAGAAATGGAACATGTATGCATTTGGTGTTATCATTTTCCTGATTACAGATGTGATGTGACCAGCTGTTGAAACCACTGATGCCCAACTTCTTCATGATAGTGGCCTGTGCTTTGAATAGTGAGCAAAAATAAACCCTTTATACTATAAGTTGTCTTTGTTAGAGCATTTTTATCACAGACATAAGAAATAAAGACACATGACTTCCTGACTCCAATGGTCATAACTTTTCATCTGATTAAAAGTTGCTGAAGTAAATAAAATGATGGTTTAAAATTTCAGAAGTTTACTGTTAAATATGATGAATGACAAGTAAGAAATATAAATAAGCAAATGATTTATACCCATTTTAGCACACAGAGTAAAAATTGTAGAAAAAAATGGATGAGAAAAGTAGACATATGGACAAAGAAATTATTAATATGGGAGAAAAATGAGAAAATAAATTTATATTTTGAAACACCTAATAAAATGTTGATGGGATTGCAAGCTGGTACAAGCACTCTGGAAATCAGTCTTCTGGTCGCTCAAAAAATTGGAAATGTTTCTACCTGAAGACCCAGCTATACCACTCCTAGGCATATACCCAAAAGGTGCTCCAACAGGGACACATGCCAATAGCACCCTTATTTTTTTTTATTCATTTTTTATTTTTTTTATTTTTTATTTTTTATTTTTTTAAACAACTTTATTTTACAAAACAAAGATAAATGTACAGATTTTAAACATTTTTGCTTAAAATCATACATTTTTGTCAGTACTTATTTTTCATATTTTAACATAATTTTTACATAAAACTATATGAATATATTTTTAGTCAGTACTTGATTTTTTTAAAGGTTTGATAGTATGTCTTGAAAACTTAATAGTTACAATGAGCATAAAGTACATATAAAATAAAGTGTAACATGGAAATAGTTAAAGTTTTCTTGTTTTGTAAATATTTTTTTATTTTGTTTTGTTTTCTTTATTTCTTGGACTTCATACAGTCTGTGAGTTGTTTCTGGGGGAGTACAAGCCTCTGGGGTTAGCATCCCACGATCAGTGACTACATATTATGTGTGTTCTTTTGTGACTGGGTTATCTCACTCAGGATGATATTCTCTAGATGCAGCCATTTTCTTAAGAATTTGGTCAAGTCATTGTTTCTGGTGGCTGAGTAGTATTCCATTGTGTATATTTACCACAATTTTTGTATCCATTCATCTTCTGAAGGACATCTGGGTTCCTTCCAGCTTCTGGCTATTATAAATAGAGCCGCTATGAACATTGTGGTGCATATATCTTTGTTGTGTATTAAAGTGTCTCTGGGGTATATGCCCAGCAGTGGAATAGCTAGGTCTTCAGGTAGTACTATATCCAATTTTCTGAGGTATCACCAGACAGATTTCCAGAGTGTTTGTATTAGCTTGCAACCCCACCAACAGTGGAGAAGTGTTCCTCTTTCTCCGCAGCCTCGCCAGCATCTGCTGTCATCTGAGTTTTGGATCTTGGCCAATCTGACTGGTGTGAGGTGGAATCTCAGGGTTGTTTTGATTTGCATTTCCTTGATGGCTAAGGATGTGGAGCACTTCCTCAGATATTTCTCAGCCATTCGGTGTTCCTCAACTGAGAATGTTTTTTTAGCTCTGTACCCCATTTTTTAATAGGGTTATTTGATTCTCTGGTGTCTAGCTTTTTGAGTTCCTTGTACACCTTGGATATTAGGCCTCTATCTGATGTGGTATTGGTAAAGATCTTTTCCCATTCTGTTGGTTGCCGTTTTGTTTTCTTGACGATGTCTTTAGCCTTACAGAAACTTTGCAATCTCATTAAGTCCCATTTGTTAATCTTTGACCTTAGAGCTTGAGCCATTGGTGTTTTGTTCAGGAAATTTTTCTCCTGTGCCTATGAGTTCTAAGGTTTTCCCTACTTTCTCATCTAATAGTTTCAGTGTATCTGGTTTAATGTGGAGATCTTTGATCCACTTGCACTTGAGCTTTGTACAAGGAGATAAGAAAGGGTCTATTTTAATTCTATTGCATGCTGAGTGCCAGTTGGACCAGCACCATTTGTTGAATAGGCTGTCCTTTTTCCACTGAATGTTTACTGCTCCTTTGTTAAAAATCAGGTGACCATATACATGAGGGTTCATTTCTGGATCTTCTATTCTATTCCATTGATCCACATGCCTTTTTCTGTACCAGTACCATGCAGTTTTCAGCACAATTGCCTTGTAATATATCTTGAGGTCAGGGATAGTGATTCCCGCAGATGTTTTTTTGTTGTTGAGGATGGATTTCACAATAGCACCCTTATTTATAATAGACAGAAGCTGGAAACAACCCAGATAGCCCTCAACAGAATGGATATAAAAAATGTGGTACAATTATACAATTGAGTATTACTCAGTTATTATAAACAATGACTTCATGAAATTCACAGGAAAATGGATGGAACTAGAAAATATTCTGAGTAAGGTAACCCAGACACAGAAGAACATGTATGGTATGTGCTCACTGATAAGTGGATATAAACCCAAAGCTCAGATTACTAACGATACAACCCACAGACCATATTGAAGTGTAAGAGGAAGGAAGACCAAAGTGTGGATGCTTCAATCCTACTTAGAAGGGAGAACAAAATAATCATGGGCAAGAAAGGGAGGGACTTGGGAGGGAGAGAGAAGGGGGCAGGATCAGGTATGGCAAGAGATAGGGGATACATACAGAGGGTCAGGAAATTGAACAAAATATGTCGCTTTGGGGGATGGGGGAACTTGCAGTAGCCACTAGAAAGTCTCAGATGCCAGGGAAGCAAGAGGTTTCCAAACCAAACTGGGATGACATTAGCCAAAACACCCAACAAAGGGAGATAGAACCTGTAGAGACCATCTCCAGTAGATAACCATGGCCCCCAAGTTGAGGGATGAAGCCACCCACCCATCTCAAAAATTTTAACCCAAATTGCTCCTATCTAAAAAAAATGTGAAGACAAAAATGGAGCAGAGGCTGAAGGAAATGTCACCCAGTGACCGCCCCACCTAAGGATTTATCCGATTTGCAGACACCAAACCCTGACACTATTGCTGATGCCAAGAAGTGCTTGCTGACAGGAGCCTTGTATGGCTGTCCCTTGAGAGGATGTGCTATCAATATAGTAGAAGCAGAGAGAGCAAAGAGGAAACCCCAGTGGAGGAGTTAGAGGAAGCAATGAAGGAGCTGAAGGGTTTGCGACCCCATAGGAAAAACAATAATATCAAATAACCTGACCACCCAGAGCTTTCAGAGACTACACCATCA
This sequence comes from Micromys minutus, assembly GCF_963924665.1. Taxonomy (NCBI): domain Eukaryota; kingdom Metazoa; phylum Chordata; class Mammalia; order Rodentia; family Muridae; genus Micromys; species Micromys minutus. The sequence goes on from NC_137972.1 coordinate 60,349,010, forward strand.
ACTAAAAAGTACACTTGGAGGACCCATGGCTGAAGCAGAGGATTGACTCAAAGGGAGGGAAGTTCCTTGGTCCTGTGAGGGCCTGATACTCCAGTGTAAGGGGAAGCTAGTGTGGTGAGGTAGAAATGGGGAGACATGGCTTGGTGGAGCATTCTCACAGAAGCAAAGGGGATGGGGAAGGGTTGGGGGTTTGCTTATGGGCAACTGGAAAGGGGGACAACATTTGAAATGTAAATAAATGCAATAACCAATGGGAAAAAAAGTCAGCATATCAAAGAATAGTGGAAAGAATGACTAATGGAATCAATTAAGGCTAAGAAAGACTGTCAGGAATACAAAACATGATCAACAAATTTAAATGTCACTAAAAGGAAAAAAAGGTATGAACATAATGTCCAAGAACTCTTGGAGTGACCAACAGACAGGTCCTAAAAATACATATGCTAGAAAAACTTACTGAGATAGCATTAAAGCAAAGATATTAAAACATACAGAAGACATTTTCACAAATCTTGAGGGAACTAGGTATGTAAACATAAGGACAATTGGAACCCAAATATACCTGTTGACAAAAGAATCTCACCATGACATTTTGGAGCCAGGACATCAAAACTATAAAACACAGAAGCAATATTGAAAAGAACATGTGAAAAACACCCTATCTATCACAAAAGCAAAGAAATTGGAATAATACTTTATTTATTATTGGCAACTATAAAATCTAAGAAAACAGAAAATGATATATTTTAAGACCAGAAAGTAATTCAAAGGTTATTCTTAGCAAAGATATCTTTAAAAATTGATACAGAAATAAGGACAATTGACACACATAAAATTATGACTACCAAGCCCATGCTGCAGGAGATTCTTAAATACTGTATGTCAAGAAGAAAGGAAAAGGGTCTAAACATGAGATAACAGGGAAGAATAAATCTTGTGAGAAAAATATTAAAAAAAAAACAGAACTAGTCCACAGAAAATCAGTCAAACAAAATTTCAGAAATTAGTAAGCATCTCTCAGTATTAGCGTTAAATGTTAACAGATTCAACTTACCAATAGACAAACACACATTGGGTAACTTGATTTAAAACTAATTTTAAGTGCCAACTCTTTTCAAGAAACACATCTCACACAAACATCAAACCAAAAATTCAACCTGAGAGACAGGATAGATCAGAATCTGTCAAGTGAGCAGAAGGTGAAAACTAACTGGTCTACTGGTAACTATTATTATAGTTGATAGAGAAGATTTCAAACCAAATTTCACCAGCAGTCAATAATAATTAATGATAATTAAAGTTAATAATACTTTAATGTCTTAATAAAGGAACAACTTCACAGGAAAGATATTTCCAGAAAAGGTATTATAATTGTGAATAAATATGCAACAAACTTTGAGGCAGCCAACCTCATAGAACTTACTTTAATAAGAATTAAAAGTCATTTTATTCCACACACCATTGGGGGGGTAAGTACTAGAGGGATTCCAGCAACTATGACTTAGAGGAACCTGCATAGCCATGTTACAGCCATTTCTGCACTGGTCACAATAAGTAGGAAACTGTACCAAGCTAGAGGACTATTAACAGATGAATCCCTGAAGAAAATATGATACATACACAAGATAAAATTTATTCAGCCATAAATTAAAAAGAAATCATGGCATTTTATAGGAATAAAATGGATCTAGAGATAAAAATATATCTTTAGAAAAAGTCAGGATGCTTGACATGCTGGGACTTTTAGAAACACCCCAAATCAGTCATATAGTATCATTATGAAATATTTAAAATTAAAGAAATGAAAGTCAAGTGTCAGTTTAAAAGACTGTATCATGGACTGACTGGATTGCTCCATGCCTAAAAGCCATCTCTAGGCAAATATGGTGACTCGAACTTAACCCCTAGAACTCACTCAAAGGTAATTGGAGTAAGCCGATTCTGTGAGCTTGTCCTCTGAACTCTACACACAAGCCTTGTTATAAATATCTGCACATAGTTTCTTGATCACAAACATAAAGTATTTGCTCACATTCACATTAAAATACTCATAGTTTAAGAGAAACTCAAGAATATTTAATAGTGATAAATTTCACTTTGGAGAACTATGATCATTCTAAATTTACACATATTTAATACTATAACCTCATTGTGTGTGTGTGTGTGTGTGTGTGTGTGTGTGTGTGTGTGTGTGTGTGTGTGTAATTGAAGAAATTACCAGTCATTTTGGAGAATTTAATATTTATTTTGTATGAATAGACAATAAAATTAGGCACTATCATTGATAATTATCCAACATCTTAATAAAGTAAAAAATAATTCCTACCACCTGTGTTCTAATAACCTTTCTCCTTTAAGATATCTTCCCTTTTCATTGATGAGGCACCTTATCCAAGTAAGTTGCTTCTTCTATTTACCATCTCTTCTCCTACCTGCCTGCCATTTGCAGGCATCAAACCTAAAAACTCCGGACGTGCACAGCCCAGGAAGTCTCTGGTCAAGAGTCATCTTTACTATGTAGGTTACTTCCTTTCTTATCCATTTACTCACTTGCCCCCACCTATGTTCATCTCCTCACCCAGAGGCCTAGCTGCAGACACGAAGTCCAAGACCCAGGTTCGTGCATAAGCCACCTTTGCCTGGGAAGTCACTTCTTCCTTTTTCTTCTTTTACCTCACCTGTTGCCATCTCTCTAAATCAGATCAGTGGCCTTTAAATCAAACCTATCCCTGATCCACAATGAGGGTGAAACACTCCCTTCTCCTCTTTCTATCTCAGGCTGCCATCTCTATCCCCCCCAGACTAAGTTCCAGATTAGTGGTTTGGGAATCATCTTTGCCCAGTTAAAGAGTACAATTACCAAAGTTTCCTGCCTTATACAGGCCATGCATCTTCTGTACTGGCCCAGTATAAGGCAGACCAGATTCTTACAACAGAATCACCATAAAAGAAAGAGGTCCACCTGACCAGTGACAACTGCAAAAACAAAAACATAAGTAACTAAGACAGTATGTCTCCCATCGAAACCACTAATCCTACAAAAGTATTTTCTAAGAAGAACTACCTAGATGAATCCTAGGACAAATAATATAAAAGAAAACCCATAAATCATATCAAAGATTTTGAGAAATTTAGGAAAATATAAATAAAGCCTGAAACTCAAGAGAAAAAACCTATATGCTTGAGTGATACCAAAGCAAATAAAAATAAATAAGGATGGAATTAAAAATAACACATCATTCAAATTAAAATTTCAGGGAAAATCCATAAGGAACAATGAATCAAAAAGAAAATAGAATATCAAGACTCAAAGATGGAGGACTAGTCCAAATAAAAAAGGAATAAAAAAATAAAAACCCCAAAGCACAGGTAAGTAATATTTAGAAAATGTGGGTTATCATCCAAAGGATAATATTTAAATTATATGTAAAGATAAAAAGGAATATCATGATATTAACATTAACCTGATCTCGACAAAATCATAGAAGAAAATTTCCCCAAGCTAAGAAAACCAAATCCATACTGATAAAAGGAGCACACAACAACAAATAGAAAAGACCCTCCACATGCGTATCATGGTTAAAATGGCACATATACTGAACAAAGAAAAAATACTCTAAGCTAAAAGAGAAAAAAATAACTGCAAGTCACATATAAAAGAAAACTCAAACTCATCTCAGAGACAAAGACAGACACTATCTCAAAGAAAAAGGGTGGGAAAAAAACTTCCAAGCAAACAGCCCCAAGAAGCAAGCTGGAGTGGCTATTCTAATATTGAATAAAGTAAATTTCCAACCAAAAGTTATCAAGAAAGATAAGGAAGGACACTTTTTACTCATTACCGGGTTAATCTGTCAGGAGGAACTCTCAATCCTTAACATATATGCTCCAAATACGAAAGCACTGTTATTCATAAAAGAAACCCTACTAAAGCTCAAAAAATACATTTCACCCCACACAATAATAGTGGGAGATTTTAATACCCACTCTCACCAATGGACAGATCATGGAAACAGAAACTGAACAAGGACACTGCAAAGCTAGCAGAGTCTTTGAACCAACTAGAATTAATAGATATATACAGAACATATCATCCTAAAGTAAAAGAATACACCTTCATCTCAGCACCCCAATGGCACCTTCTCGAAACTGACCACAAAATTGGACAGAGAACAAGCCTCAATCGATATAAAAAGATTGAAATACTCCCATGCATTCTCTCAGATCACCATGGTCTACGGCTGGTCTTTAACAACAACAAAGACAACAAAAAGCCCACTTACACATGTAAACGAAACAACACTCTGTTAAACAATAGCGGGGTTAAAGAAGAAATAAAGAAAGAAATTAAGGATTTTCTAGAATTAAACAAAAATGAAAACACAACATACCCAAACATATGGGATGCAATGAAAACAGTACTGAGAGGAAAACCCATAGCCCTAAGTGCTTCCAAAAAGAAACTGGAGAGAGCTTACATCAGCAACCTGACAGCACAGGTAAAAGCCCTAGAACAAAAGGAAGCAGATATACCAAAGAAGAGTAGACAGCAAGAAATAACCAAAATTAGGGCAGAAATAGACCAAATAGAAACAAACAAAAAAAAAAAAACCATTGAAAAAAATCAACAAAACCAAGAGTTGTTTCTTTGAGAAAATCAACAAGATTGATAAACCCCTAGCCAGACTAACTAGAGGGCAAAGAGAGTATCCAAATTTAAAAAATCAGAAAGGAAAGTGGCGACATAACAACTGAAACTGAGGAAATTAAAGAAATCATCAGATCTTACTACAAAAATTTATACTCCACAAAATTGGAAAATCTGGAGAAAGTGGACAAATTCCTAGACAGATACAAGATCCAAAAGTTAAAACAGGACAAAGTAAACCATCTAAATAACCCTATAACACCTAAAGAAATAGAAGAAGTCATCAAAAGCCTCCCAACCAAAAAAATCCCAGGTCCAGACGGGTTCAGTGCAGAATTTTATCAGACATTTATTGCGCACATAACACCAATACTCTCCAAACTATTTCAGAAGATAGAATCAGATGGAATACTACCTAACTCATTTTTTGAGGCTACAATAACCCTAGTACCTAAACCACACAAAGACCCTACAAGAAAATAGAACTTCAGACCAATCTCACTTATGAACATTGATGCAAAAATACTCAACAAAATCCTTGTAAACCGAATCCAAGAACACATCAAAACGATCATTCATCATGACCAAGTAGGCTTCATCCCTGGGATACAGGGATGGTTTAATATAAGGAAATCCATCAATGTAATCCACCATATATACAAACTCAAAGATCAAAACCACATGGTCATCTCACTAGATGCTGAGAAAGCATTTGACAAAATTCAACACTCCTTCAGGTTAAATGTCCTGGAAAGAACAGGAATCCAATGTCAATACTGAAACACAATAAAAGCAATATACAGCAAACCAACAGCCAACATCAAACTTAATGGTGGGAAACTTGAATCAGGGACTCGACAAGGCTGCCCACTCTCCCCCTACCTATTCAACATAGTACTGGAAGTCCTGGCTGGAGCAATTAGACAGCAAAAGGAGATCAAGGGGATACAAATCAGAAAGGAAGAGATAAGAACATCACTCTTTGCCGATGACATGATAGTGTACTTAAGTGATCCCAAAAATTCCACCAGAGAACTCCTACAGCTGATAAACAAGTTCAGCAAAGTGGCTGGATACAAAATTAACTCAAACAAATCAGTAGCCTTCCTATAATCAAAAAACAAACATGTGGAGAAAGAAATTAGGGAAAAGGTACCCTTCACAATCGTCACAAAAACTATGAAATACCTTGGTGTGACTCTAACTAAGCAAGTGAAGGACCTGTACGACAAGAACTTCAAACCTCTAAAGAAGGAAATTGAGGAGGATCTCAGAAAATGGAAAGATCTCCCTTGCTCATGGATTGGAAAGATCAACATTTTAAAAATGGCCATCCTACCAAAAGCAATCTACAGATTCAATGCAATCTCCATCAAAATTCCATCACGGTTCTTCATGGAATTGGAAAGATCAATGTGCAATTTCATATGGAACAACAAAAGACCCAGAATAGCGAAATCCATCCTCAACAACAAGAAAACATCTGCTGGAATCACTATCCCTGACCTCAAGCTATATTACAAGGCAATTGAGCTGAAAACTGCATGGTACTGGTACAGAAATAGGCATGTGGATCAATGGAATAGAATAGAAGATCCAGAAATGAGTCCTCACATATATGGTCACCTGATTTTTGACAAAGGAGCAGTAAACATTCAATGGAAAAAAGACAGCCTATTCAACAAATGGTGCTGGTCCAACTGGCACTCAGCATGCAAAAGAATGAAAATATACCCTTTCTTATCTCCTTGTACAAAGCTCAAGTGTAAGTGGATCAAAGATATCCTCATTAAACCAGATACACTGAAACTATTAGATGAGAAAGTAGGGAAAACGTTAGAACATATAGGCACAGGAGAAAATTTCCTGAACAAAACACCAATGGCTCAAGCTCTAAGGTCAAAGATTAACAAATGGGAATTAATGAGATTGCAAAGTTTCTGTGAGGTGAAGGACATTGTCAAGAAAACAAAACAGCAGTCAACAGAATGGGAAAAGATATTTACCAACTCCACATCAGATAGAGGCCTAATATCTAAGGTATACAAAGAATTAAAAAAGCTAGACACCAGAGAATCAAATAACCCTATTAAAAAATGGGGTACAGAAATAAACAAAACGTTCTCATTTGAGAAATATCAAATGGCTGAGAAATATCTGAGGAAGTGCTTGACATCCTTAGCCATCAGGGAAATGCAAATCAAAACAACCCTGAGATTCCACCTCTCACCAGTCAGATTGACCAAGATCCAAAACTCAGATGACAACAGATTCTGGCGAGGTTGCAGAGAAAGAGGAACACTTCTCCACTGCTGGTGGTGTTGCAAACTAATACAACCACTCTGGAAATCAGTCTGGCGATACCTCAGAAAATTGGACATAATACTACATGAAGACCCAGCTATTCCACTTCTGGGCATATAGCCCAGGGACACCTTAGTAAACAACAAAGATATATGCACCACAATGTTCATAGCAGCTCTATTTATAATAGCCAGAAGCTGGAAAGAACCCAGATGCCCTTCAGAAGATGAATGGATACAAAAATTGTGGTACATTTACACAATGGAATACTACTCAGCCACCAGAAACAATGACTTGACCAAATTCTTAAGAAAATGGCTGCATCTAGAGAATATTATTCTGAGTGAGATAATCCAGTCACAAAAGAACAGACATAATATGCAGTCACTGATAGTGGGGTGCTAACCCTCAGAGGCTAGCACTGCCCCAGAAACAACTCACAGACTGTAGGAAGTCCACGAAATAAAGAAAACAAAACAAAACAAAAAAAAAATCTTTACACAACAAGAAAACTTTGACAATTTTCATGTTACATTTTGTTTTGCATGTACTTTGTGCTCATTGTAACTATTGGGTTTTCCATGCATACTGTCAAACCTTTAAAAAGATCAAGTACTGACTATTCATATAGATTTATGTAAAAATTATTTTAAAATCTGAAAAAAAGTACTGACAAAAATGTATTGTATAATTTTTCGCAAAAAATGCTTGAAATCTGTACATTTATCTTTGTTTTGTAAAATAAAGATATTAAAATAAAAAAAAGAAAAAAGAAAAGAGTGGAAAAGCACAGGAAAATAAATAAAAGAAAACTCATCAGAATAACAGCTGATTTTCCTATGGAAACTTTGAAATACAGAAGAATGTAGAGCAATGCTCCTCAAGTTTAGGAAACCAGGGATGAAAACTAGAACATTGTACCAATCAAAATTGTTGCTCATGGTTGGAGGATAAGCAATGAACTAAACAGCACAACACATTTCAAATCTAAAAAACACAAACAAACAAAAAACCAAGACAACAAAATAAACACACTGCCGAACAGAACACTGGAAGATCTGAACTGAGAAGGGGATTGGCCGAACCAAGGGTCCTGAAGAAAATAAGTGAAGCCACATTTAAGGAGATACAAAGCATGATTAAGGGCACAAATTAGCAACAGAACAACAAAAGGAAGGTGATATATCCACGACCTTTAATAATAACAACAAATTAATGCTCTCAATCCTTCAATCAGAAGAAATAGACCTGGAGGAAAGATTAAAAAGAAAACCCATCTCAAACCACCCACGACCAGGAACAGCAGTGAGCCAGTGGTGATCCAGCAGTGATCCAGGGACACAAGACTGACAACAACATGGCAAGAGGAAAGGGAAAGAACATACCCCAGGGAAACCAAGACAACCTGGCAACACCAGTACCCAGCTCTCCCATCACAGCAAATGGCTGACTGCCAAACACACAAGAAAAAGAAGACGCAGTCCTAAAATCATACCTCAAGATGATGATAGAGATCCTTAAACAGGAATGGGAATAAAAGCATAAAGAATTAGAAGCTTTTAAAGAGGAAACAAGAAAAACACTCAAAGAAGTGAAAGAACAAGAAGAAAACAGCACCAAAGAGATGAAGGAATGGAAGAAAGAATTTAAAATGGAAATGGACACAATAAAGAAAACACGAAAAGAGATAACTCTAGAGGTAGAACACCTAAAAAAGAAATCTGGAGTGTCAGAAGCAAGCATTTCCAATTGACTACTAGAGATGGAAGAGAGAATCTCAGGGGCCGAAGACAACATTGAAAACATAGACAAAACAGTCAGAGAAGATGCAAAAACCAAAAAGCTCCTCACCCGAAATGTCCAGGAGATCCAGGACAAAATGAAAAGACCAAACCTAAGAATAATAGGAATAGAAGAAGGCAAAGAATATCAACTAAGAGGCACAGTAAATATCTTCAACAAAATCATAGAAGAAAACTTCCCTACCCTTCAGAATGAGATGACCATGAGCATAAAACAAGGCTACCAAATTCCAAATATATTGGATCAGAAAAGAAACTCCTACCAACACATAATAGTCAAAACACCAAGTGCCCAAAATAAAGAAAAAATATTAAAAACAGTAAGAAGAAAGGCCATGTAACATATAAATGCAGACCAATCCGAATCACACCCGATTTCTCAACAGAGACTATGAAAGGTAGAAGAGCCTGGACAGACATCATGAAGACACTAAAAGAGCACAGGTGCCAGCCAAAGCTGCTATACCCAGCAAAACTCTCAATCACCATAGATGGAGAGATTAAGATATTCCAAGTCAAAACTAAATTTACACAATATCTGTCAACAAAACCAACACTACAATGAATTATAGGTGGAAAACCAATTACAACGAGGGGAACTACATCCTAATAAAAACAAGAAAACTCCTAAGCAAGAAAACCAAAAGAAGAAAGACATACAGACACAATTCAACCTCCAAAATCAAAAATAGCAGGAAACAGCAACCACTATTTCTTGATATCTGTTAACATAAATGGACTCAATTCCCGCAATACAAAGAGGCTATCAGACTGGATACATAAACAAAACCCAGCAATGTGTTGCATACAAGAAACTCATCTCAGAGACAAAGACAGACACTACCTTAGAGTAAAAGGGTGGGAAAAAGCCTTCCAAGCAAACAGCTCCAAGAAGCAAGCTGGAGTGGCTATTCTAATATCGAATAAAGTAAATTTTCAACCAAAAGTTATCAAAAAAGATAAGGAAGGACACTTTTTACTCATTACCAGGGAAATCTGTCAGGAGAAACTCTCAATCCTTAACATATATGCTCCAAATAAAAAAGCACCCACATTCATAAAAGAAATCCTACTAAAGCTCAAAAAATTCATTTCACCCCACACAATAATAATGGGAGACTTTAATACCCCACTCTCACCAATGGACAGATCATGGAAACAGAAACTGAACATGGACACTGCAAAACTAGCCGAGACTTTGAACCAACTAGAATTAATAGATATATACAGAACATATTATCCTAAAGTAAAAGAATACACCTTCTTCTCACCACCCCATGGCACCTTCTCGAAAATTGACCACATAATTGGTCACAAAACAAGCTTCAATAGATATAAGAAGATTGAAATACTCCCATGCATCCTCTCAGATCACCATGGTCTAAGGCTGGTCTTTAACAACAACAAAGACAACAAATGCCCACATACACATGGAAACTAAACAACTCTCTGTTGAATGATTGCAGGGTCAAAGAAGAAATAAATAAAGAAATCAAGGATTTTCTAGAATTCAATGAAAAGGAAAACAGAACATACCCAAACCTATGGGATGCAATGAAAGCAGTACTGAGAGGAAAACTTATAGCTCTGAGTGCTTCCAAAAAGAAACTGGAGAGACCATACATCAGCAACTTGACAACACAGCTGAAATCTCTAGAACAAAAGGAAGCAGATACCCAAGAGGAGTAGAAGGCAAGAAATAATCAAATGTAGGGCAGAAATTGACCAAATAGAAACAAAAAGAACCATTAAATGAATCAACAATACCCAGAGCTGATTCTTTGAGAAAATCAACATGATTGATAAACCCCTAGCCAGACTAACTAGAGGGCAAAGAGAGAGTATTCAAATTAACAAAATTAGAAAGGAAAGTGTAGAAATAACAAGTGAAACAGAGGAAATTCAAAAAATTATCAGATCCTACTACAAAAGCCTACATTCAACAAAGCAGGAAAATCTGGAGGAAATGGATGAATTCCTAGACAGATATAAGGTACTAATGTTAAATCAGGACCATGTAAACCATCTAAATAATTCCATAACACCTAAAGAAATAGAGGCAGTCATCAAAAGCCTACCAACCAAAAAAAAGCCCAGGTCCAGATGGGTTTAGAGCAGAATTTTATCAGACATTTATTGATGATATAATACCAATACTCTCCAAAATATTCCACAAAATAGAATCAGATAAAAAACTACCTAACTCATTTTTTGAGGCTATAATAACCCTCATTCCTAAACCACGCAAAGACCCTACAAGGAAAGAGAACCTCAGTCCAATCTCACTTATGAATATTGATGCAAAAATACTCAACAAAATCCTTGCAAACCAAATTCAAGAACACATCAAAAGGATCATTCAAGATGATAAAGTAGGCTTCATCACTGGCATGCAGGGATGGTTTAACATATGGAAATCCATCAACGTAATCCACCATATAAACAAACTCAAAAAAAAAAAAAACCACATGGTCATCTCACTAAATGTTGAGAAAGCTTTTGACAAAATTCAACACCCCTTTATGTTAAAAGTTTTGGAAAGAACAGGAATCCAAGGTCCATACTTAAACATAATAAAAGCAATATACAGCAAACCAACAGCCAACATCAAACTTAACAGTGTGAAACTTGCAGCAATCCCACTAAAATCAGGGACTCGACAAGGCTGCCCACTCTCCCCCTACCTATTCAACATAGTACTGGAAGTCCTGGCCTGGCAATTAGACAGGAAAAGAAATTCAAAGGGATACATATTGGAAAGGAAGACGTAAAAACATCACTATTTGCAGATGACATGATAGTGTACTTAAGCGACCTCAGAGATTCCACCAGAGAATTCCTACAGCTGATAATCAAGCTCAGCAAAGTGGCCAGATATAAAATTAAGTCAAACAAATCAGTAGCCTTCCTATATTCAAAGAACAAACATATGGAGAAAGAAATAAGGGAAAAGATATCCTTCAAAACAATCACAAAAACCATGAAATACCTTGGTGATACTCTAACTAAGCAAGTGAAGGAACTGTATGACAAGAACTTCAAGCCTGTAAAGAAGGAAATCAAGGAAGATCTCAGAAAATGGAAAGATCTCACATGCTCATGGATTGGAAGGATTAACATTTTTAAAATGGGCATCTTACCAAAAGCAATCTACAGATTCAATGCAGTCCCCATCAAAATTCCAATCCAGTTCTTCACTGAGTTGGAAAGAGCAATGTGCAATTTCATTTGGAATAATAAAAGACCTAGAATAGCAAAATCCATTGTCAACAACAAGAAAACATCTGCGGGAATCACTGTCCCTGACCTCAAGCTATATTACAATGCAATTGTGCGAAAACTGCATGATACTGATACAGAAATAGGCACGTGGATCAATAGATATTGAATAGAATAGAAGATCCAGAAATGAGTCCTCACATATATGGTCAACTGATTTTTTGACAAAGGAGATCTAAACATTCAATGGAAAAATGAGAGCCTATTCAACAAATGGTGTTGTTCCAACTGGCACTCAGCATACAGAAGAATGAAAATAGACCCTTTCTTATCTCCTTGTACAAAGCTCAAGTGCAAGTGGATCAAAGATCTCCACATAAAACCAGGTACATTGAAACTATTAGATGAGGAAGTCGGAAAAACCTTAGAACTCATAGGCACAGGAGAAAATTTCCTAAACAGAACACCATAGCTTGAGCTCTAAGGTCAAAGATTAACAAATGGGACTTAATGAGATTGCAAAGTTTCTGTAAGTCTAAAGACCCTATCATGAAAACAAAATGGCAGCCAACAGAGTGGGAAAGATATTTACCAACCTCATATCAGATAGAGGCCTAATATCTGAGGTATAGAAAGAACTCAAAAAGGGAGATACCAGAGAATCAAACAACCCTATTAAAATGGGGTACAGACTTAAACAAAAATTTCTTAATTGAGGAATATGGAATGGCTGAGAAATATCTAAGGAAGTGCTCAACATACTTAGCCATCAGGGAAATGCTAATCAAAACAACCCTGAGATTCTACCTCACACCAGTCAGATTGGCCAAGATCCAAAACTCAGATGACAGCAGATGCTGGCGAGGTTGTGGAGAAAAAGGAACACTTCTCCACTGCTGGTGGGGTTGTAAACATATACAACCATTCTGGAAATCAGTCTGGTGGTTCCTCAGAAAAATGAATATAGTACTACCTGAAGACCCAGTTATTCCACTTCTGAGCATTTTCCCCAGAGATGCCCAAACATACAACAAAGATACATGCACCACAATGTTCATTGCAGCCCTATTTATAGTAGCCAAAAGCTGGAAAGAACCCAGATGTCCTTCAGTAGAAGAATGGATACAAAAATAGTGGTTCATTTACACAATGGAGTACTACTCAGCTATCAGAAACAATGGCCTAACAAAATTCTTAAGAAAATGGATGCATCTTGAGAATTCCATCTTGAGTGAGATAACCCAGTCACAAAAGAACAGACATGATATACAGTCACTGATAATGGCATACTAACCCCAGACAGCTCTGAACACCCAGAAACAACCCATAGACTGTGTGAAGATCAAGAAAAAAAGAAAAAATATTTTAATTAAAATAGAACTGTATCACATCCCCCTTTCCTTCCTACAGCCCCTCCCAGTTTCTCTCCTATCTCCTCAAATTAATAACCTCTTTTCCTATATTATTGTTACATATGTACATATGTGTATATATATGTACCCACAAATACTTAATTATAAAATGTATTTATACTTTTATGCAAAAATGCTTAATAATCTGTACATTTATCTTTGTTTTTTAAAATAAAGTTAAAAAAAAAAAAACAAAACCCATTTTAGTTCGGGAGAAAAATATTCCAAGAAAATGAAAAAGGAAGCATGTGTTGTATACTAATATTGACAAATAAACTTCCAACTACAATTAATCAGAAGAGACAAAAATGGGTACATAATTCTTAACAAGAGAACAATTAATGAAGAAAGCAGCACAATACTAAACACTTAGACTGCAAACTCTAGCTTCACAGTTTCATAAAATATTAACTAATGTAGTTAAATAAACAAGACATAACTTCTCCTTTGAGTTTCAGTAGAATCTAAGTACAAACTAAAGAGACATTTAAGTTATACCATGTGAACACCTGGCACACATCTGATCAGTCCTTTTAACTTCATAATATGAAGTGGACAGTGGCCGATGTGAATAGTTGAATCATTGAAATGAAGTGATTCATGATTCTGGAGCTAGTAAATCCAGAGTGGAGATCTTATCTGACTCATTCCAAATGTCTTAATGTGAGCCCAAGCTGCTTCTTAACCTTTTCACTTTTTGCCTGAGATTTTTTTAATGCAGTCTCAAGTATGTATAAAGTAGATATATAAATCAAGCATTTACTGGGATCAAATTATGAACGAATTTTAAAATTCTAAAGTATGCATGTAATTTTAACACTAAAGGTAGTGCTAAAGCACATATTTGAATAGTAATGAGAAGGGTAAGCATCCTTATTTGACTGAGGATTTTAATTTTGTCTGATATCGGATATTGTATAACACAAACCATTTTCATAGTTCATTAGTAATTTGATTTTATAATCATCACTTCTGAGACCTTTACCTTGCATAAATATATCACACTGAGCAGCAGAAATGGTAAAATTTCAAAAATTAATTAATTCTACCTTTGATAACTCAGAATTTTTTTCTATGTACCTCTTCCATTTTTTTAAACTTTGTTTATGAACTATGTCCACTCCATAATACTGCCTTCCCTTTACATAATGAGGTCAGAAAAAGAATGAGTGGAGGGTAAAAATTACCAGAATACAATAAACTTTAGGATGAATTTGAAAAACATATGTTTCTTGCAGTCTCAATTCTACAAGGGTTAACTCTTTTTCTGCTTTGGCTGTTAGACACCTTGGATGGTTTAAATTGGAATCTCCTTGTAATAATTGAAACAAATTGCTTAGTTCCTATATGTTCTTAATTCAATTGTACACCTCAGGCAGTTAATATTGCCCATTAATTTTTGAAAGTCATTATCTGCAATTGGTCCCTACAGATCTATACTCTTTGTGGTTGAATTGTTTGTTGATTGATTTTATAGCCAAGATAATTAAATGAATCTCCTCTTTGTAATATTTTTTTCTGGAGCAGCCTGTAACACCCAGCATAGCAGAATTCTTTGTGTTATCATAAACATCTCTAAATAACCTTTGTCAGAATTAGCCAACAAAATGTCATCCATATAATGAAAAACAGTAAATCAAGGGAATTGCTTATGAATATGTTCTAATGAGTGTGGCACAAAATACTGATATAAAGTTGACTTATTTTACATTCACTGTGAAAGTACCTTCCAGTACTATCTCTTTAGTGGATGCCTATTATACAAAGTAGGTACTAAGAAAGCAAATCTTTCCCTCACTTTCTCATGCAAAGAGAAATAATAAACAATCTTTCAAATAAATTGGTATTGTAGTGCATGCTTTGATAACAAAGATGTCAGAGGAAGTCCAGGGTGTAATGGACCCTTCGGTTGAATTACCTTGATAACTGCCCTTAAATCCATTACCATTTTCCATTTCCATGATTTTTTTAGAACTAACACAGAGGAATTCCATGGGCTGGTAGACTCTTATATGTTGAGCCTCTAGCTGTTCCTGTACCTGTTGTTCAAGTGCCTCCAGTATTTTTGTTTTTTGGTTTTTTTTTTTTTTTTTTTTTTTTGTTATGGGCCACTGCTCTTGCCACAAAGATTGATTTGCTAATAATTTCAGGGGCAGGGTTTCTGGTAAGCCAGAAGTGGCCCTTTTCATAAATTTGAAAATTCAATCCCTGTGATATCCTATTTTTCGACCATGGGCACAACTTGCAATTGTTCTCCATCACCTGTATCAATACCCTCCCCAGGACCAACTACCATATCACCTCCAATTTTATTTGCTGTCTTCAGAATTGCAGAAATATTAATTTGAATTTTCCCTTGTGGGAAAAAAAATTTTCCCTATGAGTTTATGGGTATATCAGCCACATAAGGTTTCAACTTCCCTGTTTGCTGGGCACTTTATATTATTTATGATAATTTACCAATTCTATAAATCCGGGGTAAATCTTCTTAAGGGGCCAATCTGGATTCCAGGACTTTTGGGAAAACACACAAACATCAACTCCTGTATCTCCCAACTGTTCTAGGTCCACACAATTCATTTGTACCATTAATTTGGGATCATTAATAATTGCTAGAACACACCTATCCCAGTACTCCCAAAATCCCCTGTTCATTCAATTGGAGCAGCATTGCCCTTAATGTAAGGAAATAACAATTGGGTGATTCGATACCTTGCATCAGTTTGCATCTTCTTTTTTTCATATTTGCCATGACTCTTATTTCTTCTTTGCTATCCCTATCTACTACACCTGGATATAAAATAAATCCTTAGGAAATTAATCCATTTCTTCCCAAGATTATTTCCACTGTTCCTGAAGGTAAGGGAGCACACACACCAGTGCTTAGTTTGTAACATTTAACTTTTGGAGATGATATAAGAGAGCTATCTGTGGCCATATTCAAAGCCTCACCTCCTTTTGGAGCATAGATAAGACATAAATACCCATTTTTTTTCCTGCTTTGAACCCTGATTGACCAAAGGAAAATAGCTCTTATTGTTTGTTGAAGGGCCTCAAGATGACAGGCCCCTTGGCTCATTTTCTGATTGGTAGAGGTTGCCTTGTATGTTTTTCCTAGGTCAGCAACCCTTTGACCAATGTTTGCCCTTTGCACAGTGGCTATAACATGCTGGGAAGCCTTTGTGGTTCACAGAAACCAGAACCTGGTCATTCTTGTCTATAATTACTGTATCTGTTATTTTGAGCTCTGAATCTTTAGCTTTACAATTTCTTTGAAAATGACCAAATTCAGCACAATTAAAACATCACGCACATTGATTTCTGATATCCCTACCTACAATTTGGCCTATGATATTTACGTTAAACTTGTGAGAAATAATTCAAGTTGTTTCCTTTATTTATTTATCTATAGGGCCTCCACATGCTTTCAATGGTCTGCTCTCTTACATTCAGTGTTTTAATTCTCAAAGGTCAATATTTTATCATTGACTGTCTGGTTTCAGAGTTTGATATGCCTCTGTTCACTACTGAACTAAACCTCTGTAAAATTTCTGTAGACTTCTCCAGAATTGTGTATTGTTTTCATAAAGGGGGTGATTTTTCCCAGGTTCTTCAACTAAATCCCAAGCTCTTAAAGCTGCAACCCAGCATTGTTTAATTACAACATCAACAACTCTGATTTGTTCTTGTAAATCAGCATAATAGCCTTCACTAATCAACTGGTTTTTAGTAACATTTATACCTCCTGCTAAATTATGTTGTGCTAGCTTTGTGACTCTGTGCTTCCACCAAGACAACCATTGTAATTGTGCTGGAACAGCTGACATCAATCTTGTGGGATCAACATAGGCTGTGTAGCATTTTGCTGCCAAAGGAAGAATATAAGCCATACAGAACAATAGACTCCTAAAAACTGCTTTAAATCTAAGTTTTCTACAGGACATTACAACAATTCATTATAGGCAGGAATACCATCACTAGCAGGCACCTGCTGCACAATGACTGGGAAGGCTGAAGGTGCCTGTGTAGGCCCAACAAAATTCTCTGGTGGTGCACTTAGTTGCACATTAACCCTTTGTCCCTGTACCACCTCCTTTCTTTCCATCTCTTGTCTCATTGAGGAGCATGGGGCACCTGGTAGTAAAAGTTTGAGACACAGGCTGGGACAGTACTTTATATTCAGCCTCATCATGAGTACATTCCTGGTCTCATTTTCACTTCTTGCCCATTTTGCCTATTCCTCAAGCTGAATCCATGCATGTGGAATTTTCCAAGCAAAGCCCAATGCTTTGGTAAAATGAACCAGAAAAAAGAGTAAGCCTAGATTTTCTCATTAAAGGAACTTAAGTGGAACATGGATAAGACCAGGATTTAACCACCTGACTAATCATTCCATTAATAAAGACCATGATGAAAAAGAAGGTAAATGACAGTGTAGGAAGAGCAGAGCAGTAAACTGTAGCTTCATCACATAAGGCCATAAAATTTTCTCATTCTAGTCTTCTGAAAGGAAAACAAACTCTTAAGTTGATTCTTTTCACACTTTCTCCCTCCTAATTTAACTCAAATTACAACACCCTCCACACCCCCAAACTTCACTTTAGAAACTCAAATGAAAATGGTCATGGTATTTTTGTCTTAACATCGTGACACAGAGGAACACGGAAAACAGGTGCTTGGAATTCACCACAGTGCTGAGTTCAGACTTCTCTTTGGATGAACTCCGAAATATTCTTGCAGCTTCTATTTCAAAGGGGCGAAACAATCCAGAACACTTTTTACAGTGCCAGTTTCTGGGACTGATTGCTTTATGTCTTTCTTGTGCTGACTTGTTGATCACTGCAGGCCACTTGGCCAACATTTCATTGCTAACCTCAGAATGCAACAAGAAAAAGAGAGAAGGTAACAGTGTATTTTGTCTCTCTATGCACCCCTAAGAGATTCCTATTTTATCCCTCCACATGTACTCCCACAAATCAACTCATAATGCACACTCCTGGAATGAGCATATTGATAAACCATGTGTTTTTTCCTTTCCTGGCATATCAGACAGAACAGTTTCTAGATAGGTTGTCTTTGATTGAGAAATAAAACCTGAAAGAGCTGGGACTCCACAGCTACACTGAGAACAAATGAACTCAGGGTGTTACAAAGACTTTAGGTTAACTAACCACCAAGTCTCTAACTTTTGTGCACCTTCTGAGCCAATGACTTCTGGGGAAGAAGTTGCCATGTACACATAGGGTACAGTGGGTGCCATCCTCAAGACTGAAGATTGTGATCAGCAGCTCAGGACTGAGCATTGGAGGCTTGGATTGAATAAGTTAAATGAGCCATGTTTGCTAAGCAGGTAACTGAAGTAGTGGACAACAAAACCTCATTTGGGGGAAGTGCTCTATTTATGATTAAGCTTGGAAAGTCACACAGAGAGCATAGTATAGTATGTGGTTTGTGATGTCCTTTTAAAACAGCAGCTGAGATCAATCACCCCAAGCATACCACATAATATCATGGCAAAAAATACACTTCTGATGCATTAGATTTAAAAAAAAAAAGAAAAAAACTCTTGCTTTAATTTTTGGGTTCCTCAGTGAGTGCTCAGTGAGAGCACTTTCTTTCATACTTTCATATGGTAATTATTTATACTATATACTTTGTAGTGT
This sequence comes from Micromys minutus, assembly GCF_963924665.1. Classification (NCBI taxonomy): domain Eukaryota; kingdom Metazoa; phylum Chordata; class Mammalia; order Rodentia; family Muridae; genus Micromys; species Micromys minutus. The sequence goes on from NC_137972.1 coordinate 60,368,058, forward strand.
CTGCAACAAACACATATACACACTCTATAAGCAGAGCCTTGGAGAGATGAGCAATGCACAGAAAGAGTGAGGGAGCATGTCTTAGTTAGGGTTTTACTGCTGTGAACAGACACCATGACCAAGGCAACTCTTATAAGAAAAACATTTAATTGGGGCTGTCTTACAGTTTTAGAGGTTCAGTTTATTATCATCAAGGCAGGAACATGCCAGCATCCAGACACACATGGTGCAGGAGGAGCTGAGAGTCCTACATCTTCATCTGAAGGCTGCTAGCAGAATACTGGTTTCCAGGCAACCAGGATGTTGTTTTTAGAGCCCATACTCACAGTGACACACCTACTCCAAAAGGGCCACACTTTCTAGTAGTGCCAGTCTCTGGGCCAAGCATATACAAATGATCACAGAGTAGGGTTCATGAAAGATGGGTCACATGAGCAAGAGAAAATACACTGTGAAAATCTGCATATGTAAGAATATTCACAACTCTAGGAAATTGACTCAGGCATATCAAGAGGTCACTCAAAGTGGAATTTTCTAATGGCATAAATGGAGCCATCAAGCAAGTCAACTTTCTCTGATGAAGTCCCAGTTTCTGTGCTTTAATGGATGGAACTAGAAAATATCATCCTGAGTATGCTAGCTGAGTCACAAAAGAACACACATTATATATAGCATATATAATATTTATATTATATTACATTTGAGTGGAATATTCTGTAGCTATCTGCTATGTCCATTTGATAAAACAATCCTTTCTCTCCAGCAGCCTCCATAGCACCTTCTGGAAACATGTAAGTTAACCAGAAGGATGAGACCTGGTCACTGAAGGTTTATTTCTCTGTGTCCCAAATCTAAAGTGAGTAGAATATTCAATATATATACATATTTGCTGTTGTTTTGTTTTTTAGGGTTTGTGGAGGTTTTGTTTTGTTTTTGAAATAATGTTTCTATATGTAGCCATAGCTACCTTGAAACTCATTACATAGCTCAGGCTATCCCTGAACTCACAGGGATCCATTTACTTCTACCTCCCAAATGCTGTGTAAAGATGTGTTCCACTATTTTGAGTATAAGATCCTATTTTATTTTCAGTTTTCTCTACTTTTCCTCCAAATGACCTATATACTGGAGAAAGTAGGGTGTTAAAATCTCCTAGTGTTTTGGGTTTTGTGTTAAGCAGCACAGGCTATCCATAAATGTAGATTATCTATAACACTTTCATAGCCACAACCATAAATTTAAGGCCTTTAAAAATATGCTGTTAATATCTGTATAATAAGCCCTGAGCTATTCTAGGCAGCATGCAATGTGTGTAAGCCTCAGCAAGGCAGTAGCAATTTCCAGGCATATTTATTCTAACCCCAAACATGCAATTTGTTACCTAAATGGATTTCCTGAGGAGAGCTGTCATCAGAAAACAGCAGTGATATGGACAAGTCAGGAAGAAAAATGCAGTGGGTGAGAATGTCCCTGCTCTATCCTGGGGACCATGTCATACACTCAGTCACATCTACTGGGAAACTCTAACATTTGCTTTTGTGCAGAAGACACAAAGGTCAGCCTAAAACTTACCTTTACCAGACAATTAGGAAGTCTGCTTATTGTTTGTTCTATTAATTGATTGATGTATTTTATATCTTGATCTTAGCTTCTTCCTCCTCTTATCCTCCCAGTCTTTCTCTTCCCCTCCTCCTCTCCTCCTCTACTTTGAGAGGAAGAGGCCTCTCATGAATAAATATCAACCCACCTTGGCATATCAAGTTGCCCTAGGAGAAGGAGCATGTTTTCCTATAATGGCTAGAGAAGGCAGCTAAGTTAGGGGGAAAAGTGGCCAAAGTCAGGCAACAGAATAAGAGACAGTCCCTGCTCCAATCATTGGGAGCTCCACATGAAGACCAAGCTGCACATCTGTTAGACACATGTAGGGCCATATGGTCTTATGTTGTGGTAAATATTAAACATGGAAACCTTTTAATTAAAAAGTGGGGCCATCTGTCACTGCCAGGATTTCTAACTTGGTGCTCCATGCTGCCTTTAAGAACTCAGGAACAGTTCACTCCACCGTCCCTGCTGCTCTGTCCCACGTGAATATGACTCTCCGGGCATGTTCCTTTCCTCTACCTCCCAGTACAAACGTGATTTCACATCCATTGACTTATCAAACAAGGTCATATGTTAAATTCTCAGTCCAGTACACAGTATGTTTACAACCAGCAGACAAAGATATAAAATGCCCATCCAGCAAAAGATAAATTAGACTCATAGAAACCCTTAGAAATAATCATAACAACCTCATCAAGCTAGAGATGTGCTGAAATAAACATACTTGTAATGTTCCATCTTGCCTCTATAATCTCCACCTCCTCTCCCTCTCTTTGGCTATTCCAGCCTCTCTCACTGCCTTTCTCTCCACTGTCTAATGATATATCACCTTAGCATCAACCCACAGTATTATGGTCATCATAGTGTTCACTGTTTCCTTGGGAGCTCCCATCAACAGCTCCCAGTGAATGGAGCATTTCTTCCTAGCTAACAGAGCTATTTTCAGAAGGAAAACCAAATTTTTGCCTTAATATGTTTAGTAGAAAGTACTCTAGAATCAAGAAGAGAATCACTCAACATCACTTGATTGATAGAGAGCTTGTTTGGTGGTTCTAGAAGTGGAGAGTAATTACTTTGTAATTACCTTGATATCCTTGACCAAGGATCATATTTCTGTTTGTAGAAAGTCTTTTTCTAACAAGGAAGACGCTTCTGGGTGTTGCACAAACCAAAATCAATAGTGGCAATCAGTGGGTTGTCATGTTGCACCTAGATTGCTCTTAATCCAAAAGAAAGCTCTTCCTGTGTGTTCAGACAAGAACTTCTAAAAAAATGTGCTCTGGCAAAAAGGTGAAGAGAGCACTAGTAAGAATGACCATCACTGGGGACTTCAAGAACACACAGGTATGAATCTCAGAGGCCTGGTGTGTCTCTGTGTAGATCCTGGAGACACTGAGGAACAAAACCTACTCATCTATGGTAGCTTGAGAAACACTAGTTATCATCTATGGAAGGGGTGTGGAAATGAGAAGAACAGGTCCTCATTCACAAAATTTTCATTGCTTATCCTCCATATAATTTATCACAGAATGAATAATGGCCTAAAAGTGTACACACAATTTTTATAGCTTGTGGCTATCTTATCGTGTATAAAAAATGGTCTTTGGGGGTCACTTGACCTAATGCAAGTGGTCTTGAGGTGCACTTGACCTAAACATTGATAGGCAAGCAATGGAGCAGACTCAGAGAAAAGATGTCAGACAAGAGCCCTGCCCCATGGAATGTCAACAGGTTGGAATACAGAACTGCCAACGCTGATGTCAGGCTCTGACAACCTTTCAGACTCCCACTTACAAGAATTGTAGTCTAAAATTGCATTGTTATAAATCACTAAAATTTTTGGTCCTCTGTTACAGAACAGTAAAAGATTAACTCAGTTTTGACAGATGGAAATGTAGTTAGTTGCCTTTAGGAAGTGAATAAAGGGCAGGATTTTAAGGACCTTGGAAAGAAAAAGCTTTTATTCCCTAGAAGGGCTATGATACCTAAGGGTCTAAGAACTCTATTAGTGGGACTCAGAATAATAGAGAAAAACTGGGGGACAGCATCACGCTGGTAAATAAATTCTGAGCTCATAGGTACACAAATGGCTGAAATGGTCGTGATGACTCACAAGGCAATGGCATATGCTACTCAAGTGGAAACAAGGGATTCTTGTTATAAGATGGTAGCAAGTATGGCAGACTTGTGATCTGCAGGTCTCTGAGCTACAGACATTGTAGACTACAGTATACATTTATATAAGAAGATGGCCAAGGGAAGGTACAATATGAGAGTTTATTTATCCCAATGGGAGTCAAAAGTGAGGAGGGGGTGGCAACTTTCTTTCAACTTGACCTATGTGCTAAATTACCTGCAAAGTACTTTCCAAATAATGTAGGCACATAAATGTATGTACATCACTATTTAATTTATTGTCTGTATCTTTTAGTTTGCTGAGATAGTCCAGCTGATCTCTAAGTCATAAGGCCAATCTCTTCAAATATCCCTCTATTATAGAACACAAAGAAATACACATTACTCGAGAAATAAACTACATGGGTAAATATAAAAGATAGGATAGATGTATTTTGTTTAAAAGTCATACCTCATTTATTTTAAACACAGCCATATAATAAACACAGACACCTACAGCATCTATCAGCACAAAGTGAGACACCATGATTGTTCTGAAGCCCTTGTGTAGCATAATAATCTTCATCATGAGCTGTAGACTATACTATCAAACCAATTTAGAGAAATATGAAACTATTTGAACATGCAAATAGTGCATTAAACTTAGAGATTAATAACAGTCTCAAGTCTGAGAATTCTACACATATGTGGAATATATTTCTATGTAACAAAGATAATAATGATATTAACAATAAAAAACCAGAGGAGCAAGAGTCAGAAGAGGTTAAAACAATGTAAACTATTATCAAAGGAAAAGGCAACAGTAACCTTACCACTGTCCTGCTTTGTATCCATACCCACATGGACAAAAACAATCATTCACATACCAAAAGAAGGTGTCAGGACCCAGAGCTAAACACCTGTTAAATGGTGAAACCCATGATCTTTTTTTATACCAAATTAAAACTGTCTAATGTCATCACTCCTATTAAAGAAGGAAAAAAGTTTCAGACAGGGCCACTCAGTCAGAGAATGAAATGAAACAGTCACATTGTTAGGGAATAAATAAAATTATCTGTATTCACATATAGCATTATGTTGGGGAAATTACAGGGAATCTACAAGAAGATGATCAGAATAAAAAATGTCAGTAAAATTTCAATGCACAAGAACAATATGCAAAAACAAATTGTATTTTTGTTCCATAACACGAGCAATAATGGTAGAGAAATCGAAAAACATATTCATTTTTAAAACTTCCAGGTGGCATTTTCCAAAAATATTGGCTAATCCTATTCTAAAATTTTTATTGAAATTCAAAGTCCTCAGAGTAGCAAAACATTCTTAGAAATGAATCAAAGCACCTTAATACACAACAAAATACATGCACCACAATGTTCATAGCAGCTCTATTTATAATAGCCAGAAGCTGGAAAGAACCCAGATGTCCTTCAGAAGATGAATGGATACAAAAATTGTGGCACATTTACACAATGGAATACGACTCAGCCACCAGAAACAATGACTTAACCAAATTCTTAAGAAAATGGCTGCATCTAGAAAATATCATCCTGAGTGAGATAACCCAGTCACAAAAGAACAGACATAATATGCAGTCACTGATAGTGGGATGCTAACCCCAGAGGCTCGCACTGCCCCAGAAACAACTCACAGACTGTATGAATTCCAAGAAAAAAAGAAAACAAAACAAAAAATAGTTATGCTCAATCCTTACACACCAAAAACACATTGACAAATTCCGGGTTGTACCCTGTATTACATGTACTGTCTGCTCATTGTTAAAAAAAAGATCTTTACACACCAAGAAAAAAAATTATATAATGCTCAGATGGCAAATCCTAGTCTACTTATATGAAATAGATCTTGTGAACAGCATGAAGAAACAGCTACATGTTTTGTTTGTTTTTACTATTGAGATAATTTGTATAAATGAAAAGAAATGCTTTATGTAAAAAAAATAATTTTTCAGAAGATAGAAAAAAAAAGAAATAAATCGAAGCAGAGGACTCAATATTCTGATTCCAAACCTTACTAAAAACTCCCAAGAATCAAAATATAGCTATAAGACTAATGAATGAAATGATTTGAGAGTCCAGAAATAAGTTCCTATTTGGTCAATTAGTTTTTAGCAAGGGTTGTCAGTTAATAAGAAGGCCAAAGAGCAATTAAAATAAATGGCTAGGGGACAATTGGTTATGCATGTATGAAAGAATATAGGGGAATTCTTCCTCTTACTTTATCCAAAAGTAAATTAAAGTTGGTGATATATGTAATGTCAGAGATAGAAAAAAAAAAAAAAACCAACAAGATACTTGGAAATAAAGCTTGTCTTACTGATTCTATGGTTATTTTAGAAAGAAAGGAAGATTTATTAAAATTTTCACTTTTTTCAGTGATTTAACTGATATAATAATGAAAAGACAACTTACAGAATGCAAAAATATATTTGTACACTATGGCAGAGAGAGAAATTTACCCTTGTATGTTATAAAAACAACAAGATGGCTGAAAAGCCCCTAAATAAATAGTCAACATGCTTAGTCATCAGGGAAATGAAAATCAAAACAACTGTGAGATTCTACCTCACAATAGTCAGAATGGCTAAGATTTAAAACCCAGGTGACAGCAGATACTGGCAAGGATGTGGAGAAAAAGCAATAATCCTCCATTGCTGGTGGAATTGCAAGCTGGTACAACCACTCTAGAAATCAGTCTGGGGGTTCCTCAAAAAATTGGAAATAGTTCTACCTGAGAACGCAGCTATCCCACTTCTGGGCATATAACCAAAAGATGCTCCAACTTATAACAAGAACACATGCTGCACTATGTTCATAGTAGCCTTATTTATAATATCCAGAAGCTGGGAAACCCTCAAACGTTCCTCAACAGAGAAAAGGATACAAAAATATATGGTACATTTACACTATGGAGTACTATTCAGTTATTAAAAGCAATGACTTCATGACATTTACAGGTAAATGAATGGAAGTTGAAAGTATTATCCTGAGTGAGGTAACCCAGTCACAAAGAACACACATGGAAATGCAGGGACAAAGAGGGCAGCAGAAACTGAAGGAATGGCCATCCATAGACTGCCAAACCTAGCGATCCATCACATCTGCAGATATCAAATCCAGACACTATTGCTGATGCCAGGAAGTGCTTACTGAAAGGAGTCCGGTATATCTGTGCCTAAGAGGCTCAGACAGAAGCAGACAAAAACAGATGTACACGCACACAGCTAAACACTGAAGAAGTTAGAGCAATAACTGTAGGAGCTGAAGGGGTTTGCAACTGAACAAGAAGAACATTGACCAACCAAACTACCCCCCAAAGCTCCCAGGGACTAAACCACCAACCCAAGAGTACAAAAGGGGGATCTATGGCTCCAGCTGGATATGTAGCAGAGGATTGTTTTCTCTGGTATCACTGGGAGGGGTGTTCTTTGGTCCTGTAGAGGCATGATGACCTAAAGTAGGGGAATGCTAGGGCACTGAGGCAGGAGTGTGTGACTGGTTGTGTAGGGGAGCACCCTCATAGTGGCAGGGAAGGAGTGAGGGGATACGGGGCTTATGGAGTGGAAACTTGGAAGGGGGATAACATTTGTAATGTAAGTAAATAAATAAAATAAACAGTAAAAATAAAAATAAAATCATTTGAAAATGTGCACTAAAATAAGAAATTAGACAAGAATGTCGATTTTCTGTTCCTATTGAATATAGTACTTGCGGTCATCTACCACACAAAGATGAGTGCCAGAGACAATAAAGATAGAAACAGGAAAGAAGAAAGTCATGCACTATTATTTGCAGAGTATATGGATCTATACATAAAAGACCTTACACTCTCTATCTGAAAACTCATGAAGCTGATAAACATATTCAGTAAAACAGTAAGATAAATTACACACTACATCCAGTGCTATCTTATACACCACCACATGCACACTCTCCACAATGCCATTCACAACAGCCTCTTACCAAAAGGAAACAGTGTTTTCTAGACAGGACAGGGCTGATGCCCATATGAACTCACAGGGAATGTGACAGTGTGCCTATGTCCACATCAGTTAGACAAACCTCAGCAAGAAAAGGAAAACTGGGAATAACCCACCCATAACCCAGAAGTTACTTTTATTTTTTTCTTACAACTTTATTTTAAAAAGAGATACATGTACAAATTTTTAAAAGCATTTTGACATAGAATTATATGAACATAATTTTGTCAGTACTTGATTTTTAAAGGTTTGATAGTATGCGTTGAAATATTACTAGTTATCATAAGCATAAAGTACATGTAAAACAAAATGTAATATTCAAAGTTCTCTTGGTGTGTATAGATTATACACAATGATTTTTAAATACCAAAAGTTGCCAGAGGACTATCTTCTTAGCTCTTGAGTTATTAGTGATTTAAGGTCTAGGTGTATCCCACTCTGAGTGGGTGCTATACACTTGCTGTTTTTTCTCCCTACAAAGTGAGGCTTCTACTTTTTGGCCTTTCTTTCTTTCTATTTTTTTTTTTTTTTTTTTTGAGCTTCATATGATCTGTGACTTGTTTTTTGGGTATTCAGAGCTTTCTGGGGCTACTATCCAATTATCAGTGACTGCATAGTATGTCTGTTCTTTTGTGATTGGGTTACCTCACTCAGGACGATATTCTCTAGATACATCCATTTTCCTAGGAATTTAATAAAGTCATTGTTTCTAATAGGTGAGTAGTATTCCATTGTGTAAATATACCAAAATTTTGTATCCATTCATCTACTGAAGGGCATCTGGGTTCTTTCCACCTTCTGGCTATTATAAATAAGTCTGCTATGAACATGGTGGAGCATGTGTCCTTATTGTATGTTGGAGCATCTTTGGGTTATATGCCCAGAAGTGGAATCGCTGGGTCTTCAGGTTGGACTATGTCCAATTTTCTGAGAAAACACTAGACTGATTTACAGAGAGGTTGTACCAGCTTACAACCCCACCAACAGTGAAGGAGAGTTCTTCTTTCTCTGCATTCTTGCCAGCATCTGCTGTCTTCTGAGTTTTTGATCTTAGCCATTCTGACTGGTGCGAGATGGAATCTCAGGGTTGTTTTGATTTTTATTAATAATTTTGCATAGGAGTTGTTTTGGTGTGTGTGTGTGTGTGTGTGTGTGTGTGTGTGTGTGTGTGTGTGTGTGATTTTTATTTGTTTTGATTTTTCTTTTTCTTTCTCCTTAAGGGTCATTGAATTTGAGACAACGAATATAGTCTTGACTGTCAATCAGCAATGTTTATCCCCTGGATCACTATCCCACCTCCTGGCACTGCTTTCTAATACTATTGCTGAGGTTGCTTTTGCCAAAGATAAATCATGGGTCAGCTTTGAAAAGGGAGATTAGAATTTATAAGAATGAGGTTAAAGGTCAGAGCTACCATACCAGCTGGGGACAGATTGGACAATCATGACTACTCTTATCCCACTGAGAGATGGCCTGGAATGGACTGCTTAAACAATACATCTGGGAAAGAGAATTGCCAGTAAATGGGAATTCTCTATAGTGATTCAGTGGGATCATATCTAGGTCTACTTTCTAACTTCTTCAAAGCTTTGTGGTCCAGGAAAACCGTTAACCTCTCCAACCTTTAGTATCCTTTCCAAAATGAGAACTCTTTGGGAACTGCTTAGAGAATTGCTTCAGTTCTGGTGCTGCCACACTGTGAACTGTATGATATTCAATAACAGAATGTAAGTCCTAGTTGTTTCTGCTGCCACTCTAAACTGTCATGTGTCATCTGATTTTTTAAAATAAAACCAAACTGCTCATTGGCTAGTATTCTAGATTCCCTTCCTTCATTCCTCTCTCATTTTCTTTTTCCTTTCATTGTTTTCCTTTTCTTCTTCCTACTTTCTCTTTCTCTTCCTACCCCTGCAACTATAAAACTAAAAGACAAAGTGGGGTAGAGAAAAATAGCACTTAGTTGTTGTGTTACTTTTTCTTAGAGTCCATTTAAAAATCTTTAAGACAGCAAGGCAATGGTAGTGCTCCAGCCGCATATGTAGCCAAGGATGGAATTGTCTGGAATCAATAGGAGGAGAAGCCCTTGGTCCTGTGAAGGCTCATTTTGCCAATTTAGGGGAATGCCAGGGTGTTGAGGTGGGAATGGGTGAATGGGAGGCAGAGCATCCTCATAGAAGCAGGGGGAGGGGGAAACTGGGAAAAGAATAACATTTGAAATCCATCCATCCATCATCTATCTATCTACCTACCTATCTATCTATCTATCTATCTATCTATCTATCTATCTATCTATCTATCTGTCTGTCTATCATCTATCTATCAATCTTATCTATCTACTTTTGTTTATTTCAGACCGAGTTTCTCTGTGTCCAGGACAGGCAAGGCTGTCCTGGAACTCACTCTGTAGACCAGAGTGGCCTCTAATTTAGAGATCTCTTCTGCCTCCCTAGTGCACCATCATCATCTGACTATATCTCGTAGTTTTAAATGTGTTTGGTTTTCTTTAGGAGTGGAAAAAATATGAAGTTGGGGAGACAGAGAGGGGTTGGAGAGAGAAAAAAATTATGATCAAAATAAAATGTATTTGATGAAACTTTGAAAACTGAAATTAAAACATCTTGTAATAAATCTAACCAAGAAAGTAAAAACTTGTACAGAAAACTTTAAGCAGACCCTCCCCCAATTATTTGAAGATAGCAGAAGATAAAAAAAGAAAATGGTCCTCCTATAAAAATCAATCTACAGATTCAATACACTACCCCAAAATAATCATAAATTTAATTTCATGTGGAAAAAAACAAATCTCATCATGGCCAAAATAATCTTAAACAAGGACAAGAAAAGGCTAGACTGGTCGATTCATACATTGAATCCATCTGGACTTAAGCTTTCTTTAGCTGGACAATTTTTAATCAATGCATCTCACAGATGTTATGTATGTATTTAAATCATTTCCTTTATCTTTTTAAAACTTTGGTTATATATATATACATATTTAACTTTGTAAATTTGGGAAAATTATAGATTTTTGAAGTATGCAATTGCAAATGTCAGAATTTCCTCAGTTGCAATGTCTCCATTTTCATATCTAATATTATTATCTTTGATTATTTCATTTTATTCATCTTTTGGCTAACTTGGCTAAAGATTTGTTAATATTGTCAGTCTACTCAAAGGGCTAAGTTTATTTCTTTGAAACTTTGCATTTTTTTAAATTTCATTAATCTTAGTGCTAAGTTTTATTATTTCTTTCCATCTACTTTTTTTGAGGAAAGTGTTTTTCTAAGACTATTGGATAAATCATTGAATTATTAATTTCATATTTCGCTGAATTTTTTATGTAGGCACCTAGTGCTGTAAACTTTCCCCTGAGGGCTGCCTAGAGTTCTTCATTATTTAAAATGTTGTGTTTTCATTTTTTTTCAATTCTAAGAATTTTAAATGTTCTAGATTACTTTCTTTATTCAATTTTTACTTAGTATTGTATTGGTGAGATTTCATGAGTTTATATACTTTTCGTGTTTTCTTTTGCTATTAATTTCTACCTTTATTCCATGATGGCCATATTAAATGAAGAATATAATTTCAATTCTACTACTTTTATTGAGACTTGTATTGTGCTTTAATGTGGGGTCTATTTTGCATAAAGTTCCATGGGCTTTTGAAAAAAATATGTATTCTTTAGAGTTTGGAGAAATGTGCTACAGATATCTGTTAGGTTCATTTGATTTATAATGGTATTTAACCGAATTCTTTCTTTATTCATTTCTTTCTCAGATAACCTGTCTATTGCTAAGAGTAGGGTAATAAAATCACAGACTGTAAGTTATCTATTGGGATCTATTGGAGTCTATCTGTGATTTTTATATCTGTTAGTGCTTTTGTTTAAAAAATGAAATCAAGTCTTCCTGTGTTTGGTGAATATATGTTTACTGTAATATTTGTTGTTGATTTTTCCTTTAATGAGTATAAAATGTCCCTCTGTGTTTCTTCTGATTGGTATGATTTAAAGTCTATTTTGTCAGATATTAGAACAGCTAGATTTGCTTGTTTCTTGGTTTTATGTTCTTGGAGTAGCCTTCTCCATTCTTTTATCCTCTGATATGTAATCTTGGTTGTCAACTTATTATATCTGTAATTAACTAAAACCCAGGCATCTAGGCACACCTGTGAGGGATCTTGTCTTGATTTGCTTAGTTGAGATGAAAGACCCACAGTAAATTTGGATAGTTAGATGTCAGAAGATTTACTCTAAATGTGAGCTATACCTTATGGCAGTTCGTATAAAAGGACATGGAAGGAGAAAGACTTTGCTTTATGCCTCTTTGTCATCCTGATCACTGGCCAGTTTATCTATCCTATTCCTGAGCCATTACTTTAGTGGCGTTAGACCCCTCTGTCTGTCTGTATATCTGACTGTCTGTCTGCCTGCTTGTCTATCTGTCTATCATCTGACTATCTCTTTATCTGACTCTCTGTCTCTCTCTCTTTGTGTGTGTGTGTATGTGTGTGTGTGTGTGTGTGTGTGTTGTACCTTAAAGAGGTGTCTAATGTTGACCATGATGTACATTCTTTTGGAGGCAGCACAAAACCAGATCCCATTTCCTGATCTAATCTATTAGTTTGTGTTTTTTTATTGGGAAGATTAGACAAGTATAATTAAAAGTTGAACAACATATATATTAATTTCTGTTGTTTTGTGGGATTTTACACCTTTGGTTCATGTTCTAAAATTGTTTCTTGTGCCTTCATCTTTTAAAACAGTTCTTTATTCCTTCAACTACTGTCATAGTTATGGTTTTTAGTGCCGTGATAAACACCATGATCAACAGTAACTTGGGAACAAAGGAATTTATATCATCTAACACTTCTGAAGCCACACTCCATCACTGAGGGAAGTCAGGGCAGAAACTGAAGGCATGAACTGGGAGGCAGGAACTAAAGCAGAAGCCCTGTTAAGATATTACTTAGTGGTCTTCTTTGTGTCGCTTGCTCAGCCTGAATTTTCATACAGCACAGGACTACCTAACTGTTAACATTGGTGTGGAACCTCTCATATCACTCACCAATCAAGAAAATGCATCATAGAACTTGCCTACAGGTAAATCTTATTGAGACATTTTCTCAGTTAAGATTCCTTCTTCCAAGATACACGTTTAGCTTTTATCGAGTTGACATAAAAGTAGCTTGCACAAATATCCCCTGTAGAATTAGTTTATAGTTCACAAATGACATACGTTTTACTCATAGCTCTACCACTGAGAAGAGACAACATCACCACAACAGCTGTTACAGAGAAAACAATTAATGGGGGTTAGCTTACAGTGTCAGAGGCTTACTCCATTAACCTTATGGAGGGAAGCATGACAGCACACAGGCTCACACACATGGTGCTGGGGAAGAAGCCGACAGTTCTACAACTGGATTTGTAAGTAGCAGGAAGAGAGACACTGGCCTGGTTTGGGTTTTTAAAACCTCAAAGTTCACCCCTAGTGACACACTTCCCCAAATAAAACAACACTTCCACATTCTTTCAAATAATGCCATTCATTAAGCATTTAAATTTATGAACCTATAGGGGCCACTTTTATTCAAATCAACAGACCATCTATTTTTTTTCTCACTTTTATAGTCTCTACTGATAAATAAATGGTTGTTCTATTGGGCTTACCTTTCAATGTGGCTTGATCATTCTTGTCACTAAATATACAAAAATTAAACAGATTCCTAATGACTTAGCAATATACTCATATATTACTGCAACTGTCAGTCCTCATTTGAGAAGCGTTCGTTAACAGGAGATGGAGATAAACATACTCACAACGGGTCAGCTTTTAAGGAATAAAAAACTATGGAATGCTCATCCCTAAATGGGACATATCTATCATATCCCATCCCCTCTAAGTTCAATTAATTACTGAGGACAGTAGAAAAAATCTGGACAAGCTGAGATGGTCATTGACTATAGTGAAAATTGTTTTCCAGACAAAGCAGTAAAATTACATATGTAAACTTACAAGAGCTGTTACAGCATGCACAGAGATCTTCCCAAACTCGAGACAGACAAAATCCCAGTGTGGAGATAGGAGGTAAACATGAAATCCCACTCATAACTGAAAATCTGTTTGCAATTGACAGCTTCTGAAGAAATTGGGTCAGTTTTCTTTAGGGGTTTAGCCCTACTTAGGGTGACCATTCTGTAGTGGAAGGCCAGACATCAGAACACAGATAGTAAGAACAAATTAGACATGATAGGTTTAATCAATAAAACAAAGAAAAATAGCACAATTTTGTTTGAATAGGGACATGGTGGGTCTGGGAAGAAATTTAAGAAAGGAGTAAAAATAATTAACATCAATTGCATAAAATTTTCAAAGAAATACTTATGAATGATAAAAATGTAAAGATTTGAGAAGATGTATCTTTATATAAGATGCACAAATGTTTGAAAAGACATTTAACATATATAGTCATTAGAGTCGCTACCCATATTAGGATACTAAAACATAATAGTATAAAAGGCAGCTGTAGATCATGGAGCAATTAGCATCCTGTATTGCTGGTGGGATTACAAACTCACACCAGTATGAAACCACATTATGAAACCACAGTGGAAACTCTTTTCAAGTTCTTTAAAATGAAGTTCTACTAGAGTTTTGAAACTCTCAATCAATGAGTTACAAACAATTTTGAGATTGGATATATACCAAGAGCACAACTGAAGCATGTATAAGAATTAAGAGTTTTGATCTGCCACCCAAAATGGCGGCTCGTAGAGGCTGAGCAACTGGTGGGTGGGAGACCTGGGCTGCCGGGGAGCAGAGAGATCTCTGCGGAGTGCACATGGAAAGTGCACCCTCTGCCTTGCCCTGCCCTGCCCTGCCTGAGCCAGCGACCAGGAACAGAACTTTGGAACTTCTGTTCCCACCCAACGACTCTGAGGCGTAGAACAGGGCTCGGCCCATCTGACACCTGGACCAGTGGAGATCCAGGGACACAGACCAGATACAAGGGAAAGGCGAGCAAGAGGAAAGCGAAAGAGTATATCCCAAGGAAACCAAGACAATCTAGCAAGACCAGAACCCAGCTCTCCCATATCAGCAAACATCAGAATTCCAAACACTCCAGGAAAAGAAGACACAGACCTGAAATCATACCTCAAGACGCTGATAGAGATACTTGAACAAGAAAGGGAGGAAAAGCAAAAAGATTCAGAAGCTTTTAAAGAAGAAACAAGAAAAACACTCAAAGAACTCAAAGAACTAGAGGAAAACAGAACCAAAGAAATAAAGGAATGGAAGAGGGAAATTAAAACGGAAATTGACACAATAAAGAAAACGCTAAAAGAGATAACCCTAGAGGCAGAACACCAAAAAAAGAAATCAGGAGTCACAGAAGCAAGCATTTCCAATGGATTACAAGAGATGGAAAAAAGAATCTCGGGGGCAGAAGACAACATTGCAAACAGAGACAAAACAGCCAGAGAAGATGCAAAAAACAAAAAGCTCCTAACCCAAAATGTCCAGGAAATCCAAGACACAATGAGAAGACCAAACCTAAGGATAATAGGAATAGAAGAGGGAGAAGAGTATCAACTAAGAGGCACAGTAAATATCTTAAACAAAATCGTAGAAGAAAACTTCCCTACCCTCAAGAATGAGATGACCACGAGAATAAAAGAAGCCTTCAGAACTCCAAATAGGTTGGACCAGAAAAGAAATACCTCCTGACACATAATAGTAAAACATCAAGTGCCCAAAGCAAAGAAAGAATACTAAAAGCAGTAAGGGGAAAAGGTCAAGTAACATATAAAGGCAGGCCAATCAGACTCACACCCGATTTCTCAACAGAGACTATGAAAGCTAGAAGAGCCTGAACAGACATCATGCACACCCTAAGAGAGCACAAGTGCCAGCCCAAGCTGCTATACCAAGCAAAAATATCAATCACCATCAATGGAGAGATGAATATATTTCAAAACAAAAAAAATTTACACAATATCTGACCACAAACACAGCACTACAATGAATTATAGGTGGAAAACCCAATACAATGAGGGAAAATACAGCCTAGTAAAAACAAGAAAACTTCTAAACAAGAAAACTAAAAAAAGAAAAAAACACAGACACAACTCAACTCAAAAATACAATAATGGCATGGAAACAGAAGCCACTATTCCTTGATATCTATTAACATAAATGGACTCAACTCCCCAATAAAGAGACATAGGCTATCAGACTGGATACATAAACAAAATCCAGCCTTTTGCTGCATACAGGAAACTCATCTGAGAGACAGAGACAGACACTATGTCAGAGCTCCAAGAAGCAAGCTGGAGTGGCTATTCTAATATCGAATAAAGTAAATTTCCAATCAAAAGTTATCAAAAAAGATAAAGAAGGACACTTTTTACTCATTACCGGGGAAATCTGTCAGGAGGAACTCTCAATCCTTAACATACATGCTCCAAATAAAAAAGCACCCACATTCATAAAAGAAACCCTACTAAAGCTCAAAAAATACATTTCACCCCACACAATAATAGTGGGAGACTTTAACACCCCACTCTCACCAATGGACAGATCAGGGAAACAGAAACTGAACAAGGACTCTGCAAAACTAGCAGAGACTTTGAGCCAACTAGAATTAATAGATATATACAGAACATATTATCCTAAAGAAAAGAATAGATCTTCTTCTCACCACCCCATGGCACCTTCTCGAAAATTGACCACATAATTGGAAACAGAGCGAGCCTCAATCCATATAAGACGATTGAAATACTCCCATGCATCCTGTCAGATCACCATGGTCTACTGCTGGTCTTTAACAACAACAAAGACAACAAAAAGCCCACATACACATGGAAACTAAACAACGCTCTGTTAAATGATAGCAGGGTCAAAGAAGAAATAAAGAAAAAATTAAGGATTTTCTAGAATTCAACACAAACGAAAACACAACATACCCAAACCTATGGGATGCAATGAAAGCAGTATTGAGAGGAAAACTCATAGATCTAAGTGCTTCCAAAAAGAAACTGGAGAGAGCTTACATCAGCAACCTGACCGCACAGTTAAAAGCCCTAGAACAAAAGGAAGCAGATATACCCAAAAAGAGTAGACAGCAAGAAATAATCAAAATTAGGGCAGAAATAGACCAAATAGAAACAAAAAGAACCATTGAAAAAATAAACAAAACCAAGAGTTTGTTCTTTGAGAAAATCAACAAGATTGATAAACCCCTAGCCAGACTAACTAGAGGGCAAAGATAGAGTATCCAAATTAAAAAAATCAGAAAGGAAAGTGGCAACATAACAATGAAACTGAGGAAATTCAAGAAATCATCAGATCCTACTACAAAAACTTATACTCCACAAAATTGGAAAATCTGGAAAAAATGGAAAATTCCTAGACAGATACAAGATCTCAAAGTTAAACCAGGACCAATTAAACCATCTAAATAACCCTATAACACCTAAAGAAATAGAAGAAGTCATCAAAAGCCTCCCAACCAAAAAAAGCCCAGGTCCAGACGGGTTCAGTGCAGAATTTTATCAGATATTTATTGGGGATATAACACCAATACCCTCCAAACTATTCCAAAAGATAGAATAAGATGGAATATTACCCAACTCATTTTTTGAGGCTACAATAACCCTCGTACCTAAACCACACAAAGACCCTACAAGGAAAGAGAACCTCAGACCAATCTCACTTATGAACATTGATGCAAAAATACTCAACAAAATCCTTGCAAACCGAATCCAAGAACACATCAAAACGATCATTCAGCATGACCAAGTAGGCTTCATCCCTGGGATGCAGGGATGGTTTAACATAAGGAAATCCATCAATGTAATCCACCACATAAACAAAATCAAAGATCAAAATCACATGGTCATCTCACTAGACTCTGAGAAAGCATTGGATAAAATCCAACACCCCTTCATGTTAAAAGTCCTGGAAGGAACAGGAATCCAAGGTCCATACTTAAACATAATAAAAGCAATATACATGAAACCAACAGCCAACATCAAACTTAATGGCGAGAAACTTGAAGCAATCCCACTAAAATCAGGGACTCGACAAGGCTGCCCACTCTCCCCCTACCTATTCAACATAGTACTGGAAGACCTGGCTGAAGCAATTAGACAGCAAAATGAGATCAAGGGGATACAAATCGGAAAGGAAGAGATAAAAACATCACTCCTTGCCGATGACATGATAGTGTACTTGAGTGACCCCAAAAATTTCACCAGAGAACTCCTACAGCTGATAAACAAGTTCAGCAAAGTGGCCGGATACAAAATTAACTCAAACAAATCAGTAGCTTTCCTATACTCAAAGGACAAACATGTGGAGAAAGAAATTAGGGAAAAGGTACCCTTCACAATCATCACAAAAACTATGAAATACCTTGGTGTGACTCTAACTAACCAAGGAAGGACCTGTATGACAAGAACTTCAAACCTCTAAAGAAAGAAATTGAGGAGGATCTCAGAAAATGGAAGATCTCGCATGCTCATGGATTGGAAAGATCAACATCTTAAAAATGGCCATCCTACCAAAAGCAATCTACAGATTCAATGCAATCCCCATCAAAATTCCAACCCAGTTCTTCATGGAACTGGAAAGATCAATGTGCAATTTCATATGGAATAACAAAAGACCTAGAATAGCTAAATCCATCCTCAACAACAAAAAAACTCTTGCGGGAATCACTATCCCTGATCTCAAGCTATATTACGAGGCAATTGTGCTGAAAACTGCATGGTACTGGTACAGGAAATAGGCATGTGGATCAATGGAATAGAATAGAAGATCCAGAAATGAGCCCTCATGTATATGGTCACCTGATTTTTGACAAAGGAGCAGTAAACATTCAATGGAAAAAGGACAGACTATTCAACAAATGGTGCTGGTTTAACTGGCACTCAGCATGCAAAAGAATGAAAATAGACCCGTTCTTATCTCCTTGTACAAAGCTCAAGTGTAAGTGGATCAAAGATCTCCTCATTAAACCAGATACACTGAAACTATTAGATGAGAAAGTAGGGAAAACCTTAGAACACATAGGCACAGGAGAAAATTTTCTGAACAAAACACCAATGGCTCAAGCTCTAAGGTCAAAGATCAACAAATGGGACTTAATGAGATTGCGAAGTTTCTGTAATGCTAAGGATATTGTTAAGAAAACAAAATGGTAACCAACAGAATGGGAAAAGATCTTTACCAACACCACATCAGATAGAGGCGTAATATACAAGGTGTACAAGGAACTCAAAAAGCTAGACACAAGAGAATCAAATAACCCTACTAAAAAATGTGGTACAGAGCTAAACAAAACGTTTTCACTTGAGGAACACCGAATGGCCGATAAACATCTGAGGAAGTGCTCGACATCCTTAGCCATCAGGGAAATGCACATCAAAACAACCCTGAGATTCCATCTAACACCAGTCAGATTGGCCAAGATCCAAAACTCAGATGAGAGCAGATGCTGGCGAGGCTGCGGAGAAAGAGGAACACTTCTCCACTGTTGGTGGGGTTGCAAGCTAATATAACCACTCTGGAAATCTGTCTGGCGATACCTCAGAAAATTGGATATAGTACTACCTGAAGACCCAGCTATTCCACTTCTAGGCATATACCCCAGAGACACTTTAATACACAACAAAGATATATGCACCGCAATGTTCATAGCAGCTCTATTTATTTATTTATTTTTTTTAAACGATTTTATTTTTCAAAACAAAGATAGATGTAAGGATTTTAAACATTTTTTGCTTAAAATTATACATTTTTGTCAGTACTGTTTTTTCAGACATTAAAATAAATTTTACATAAAACCATGTGAATATGTTTTTTAGTCGGTACTTGATTTTTTTAAAGGGCTTGACAGTATGCATTGAAAACGTACTAGTTGCAATAAGCGTAAAGTACATGCAAAACAAAACGCAACATGGAAGTAGTCAAAGTCTTCTTGTTTTGTGAATATATGTATAGTTTTTGTTTTCTTTATTTCTTGGACTTCATACAGTCTGTGAGTTGTTTCTGGGGGAGTGCAAGCCTATGGGGTTAGCATCCCACTATCAGTGACTGCATATTATGTCTGTTCTTTTGTGACTGGGTTATCTCACTCAGGATGATCTTCTCTAGATGCAGCCATTTTCTTAAGAATTTGGTTAAGTCATTGTTTCTGGTGGCTGAGTAGTATTCCATTGTGTATATGTACCACAATTTTTGTATCCATTCGTCTTCTGAAGGACATCTGGGTTCCTTCCAGCTTCTGGCTATTATAAATAGAGCCGCTATGAACATTGTTGTGCATATATCTTTGTTGTGTATTAAAGTGTCTCTGGGGTATATGCCCAGAAGTGGAATAGCTGGGTCTTCAGGTAGTACTATATCCAATTTTCTGAGGTATCGCCAGACCGATTTCCAGAGTGGTTGTATTAGCTTGCAACCCCACCAACAGTGGAGAAGTGTTCCTATTTCTCCGCAGCCTCGCCAGCATCTGCTGTCATCTGAGTTTTGGATCTTGGCCAATCTGACTGGAGTGAGGTGGAATCTTAGGGTTGTTTTGATTTGCATTTCCCTGATGGCTAAGGATGTCGAGCACTTCCTCAGATGTTTTTCGGCCATTCGGAGTTCCTCAACTGAAAAGGATTTGTTTAGCTCTGTACCCCATTTTTTAATAGGGTTATTTGATTCTCTGGTGTCGAGCTTTTTGAGTTCCTTGCACACCTTAGATATTAGGCCTCTATCTGATGTGGTGTTGGTTATTTATAATAGCCAAAAGCTGGAAGGAACCCAGATGTCCTTCAGAAGATGAATGGATACAAAAATTGTGGTACATATACACAATGGAATACTACTCAGCAACCAGAAACAATGACTTAACCAAATTATTAAGAAAATGGCTGCATCTAGAGAATATCATCCTGAGTGAGATAACCCAGTCACAGAAGAACACACATAATATGTATTCACTGATAGTGGGATGCTAACCCCAGAGGCTTGCACTCCCCTAGAAACAACTCACAGACTGTATGAAGTCCAAAAAATAAAGAAAACAAAACAAAACAAAAAATATTTACAAAACAAGAAAACTTTAACTATTTCCATGTTACATTTTGTTTTACATGAACTTTATGCTCATTGTAACTATTAAGTTTTCAAGGCATACTATCAAACCTTGAAAAAAATCAAGTACTGACTAAAAAATATATTCATATAGTTTTATGTAAGAACTATTTTAAAATCGGGAAAAAAAGTACTGACAAAATGTATAATTTTAAGCAAAAAATGTTTAAAATCTGTACATTTATCTTTGTTTTGTAACTTAAAGTTTTTTAAAGAAATAAAGTTGTTCAATTAAAAAAAACATAAATGTCTGAGGAGGTTAATAAATACCTTTACTTTATTATTGTTAATCATGTGAAATATTTTACTTCTTGGTTGATCAGAAAAAAAAAGAATTAAGAGTTTTATAGTACAATTCTTTCAAGTGACGGAAAAGCAATCTAAATACCTACTGTTGTCTTTGTGGCTTGTATGCTGGTAAATTATTCTCAAAAGTGGCAGTGTTGATGTAGGATGAGATCTTTAAGATATGTGGACTGGGTTGTGGTCCTTAGGTCACAGGGGATTTACCTCTGGTTAAAAATATATCTTTTTGGAAACCTCATGTTAATACTATTAAGCCAGACACCAGAGTCCCTCTTTGACTTTTTTCTGCCTGTGTTAGCATTTCCTCTTCCATATATACCCAACATCGAGATAATGAGGCAAATGTTTCCTTCACCAATGCAGGTGCTATCTTTGAAGGTTTTTACCCTTCCAAAATGTGACATGAATTAACCTCAGTTATTTTGTTAAAGTAATAAAAAACGGATCAAATTTTGTCCATTCAGTGAAGGATAGATAATCAAAGAGTTGGGATTTACCTCTGTGGGAGAGTGGCTGTGCTGAACGTGGAAGCTATTGAGTTTCATGCTCAGCATTGAAAACAAAAGAAAATTATAACAATAAAACTCTAAAATGACGTTTTGGGACTAAAGAATGTGTATAATAGTTTTGTTTTTGGCTATCAGTGTGATCAAATGATTTTTCTTCCTAGGTTTCTAACTCTAAGTAAGCATGGACCTCAGTGAACCATGTCAGGCAATGTCTCCACACATCTAGTTGGATCTTATTAGTAAGTTAACTTAATTTTTCATCCATTCATGGGAACATCTTCTAAATATGGCAACAGGCTGAACTTCCCAGAGTCGCATCTACTTGTCCTCAGTCAATTGTTGTAATAGGACAAGCATTTTGTCATATTATATGTAGGAAATCTATCTGCAAATAGGTACAAATCCAAATTATCATTGCTTTTCTTCAGCTTCAGACTATTTGCTTATCCATTCTGAAAACAAAGCCCTCCTAGGGCAACTGGAAATGTTGACAAGGAATCTGGAGATTGAACTCGATTCCATTAACTTTGTTTCTAACTGCTTCATTCTCAGCAGGTCTAAGCCACAAAAAGTGAAAAAGTAGAGTTTAATTGGCTGAAAACTATGCAAGCCTTCTAGATGAACAAGAGGTTTACGAGACAATCTTGTTGGTCTTATGTTCTGGCTACCCCTGTCCTGTCTTCCTATTAACTGTGAAAACAGATGGCTTGTGTTTTCTTTACTCAAGCATTTCCAGCCTGTTCTGTTGACAGTCATGTATGAGAGCTATGAAGGCTCCAGAGTATAGTGATAGAGAAGTTCTCCTCCCTATCTTCAAACTCCATTTGTTCTACTCTTCAGTTTTTCAGTGAGTTTAGACTTTACAAGCTGTTATAGACAAAAGTTACATTTGAAGAGAAAACTCAACTTTTTAATTCCTAAAGTTGGCTGAAGTTTATTAATGAAATCACATGGCTTTCAGACAAATACTGAAATGAGACCTGAACAGAAAGCTGGGGTTGTGGCCTGAGACCTTACAGTGATACCTGTTTATGGCCAGGCTCTTGTGTAGTAACAATGGTGATATGCTAACTGTGCAGTTCTCTGGATTCTTATGGTATATTTCTTAGAAGATATATTAAATGTGAATATGAAAATTGCTCTCCCAACATTTGTTTAAGGCTTGGCCTTAATAGGGCAGGAAAACTATTCAGAGCCTCTTAGGCTCCTGGGGAGTACGGTCCAAGGTAGTCATGCATCAATAGACTTCCCCCTTTCCTCTCCTTCTTACCTTCCAGGCATACAGTGAGAAGTTGTCCTTACTGTGTGCTTCATGCCATTGTCCTCTATGACAAAGGACAAGCCAAAAGCAGTGGATCTCCATATTGGACAATGGAACTCTCCAAACTGTGAGCCAAAGTCAACCTTTTCTCTTTATGATCTAATGAATGCAGATACTCTGTTACAATGATAAAATAGGGTATACCCTAAGGCTAAGATGATGCCACTATAGCTTTTGATTGCTTTAGACAAGTGAAGCTAGCTGACAGGTAGATGATCCTGATGGAGTTCAACGTAGCACTTGGAGCTGGAAAGACTTCAGGGCTCAAGAGGACCCTTTTGGAGAACATTAGTTTGTTCCCTAGTACCCATGTCAACCAGCTCAGAATTACCTGTATCTTTAGCTCTAGACACCCATTTCTGGCTTCCAAGGACACATTTCAGGTGCACATATCCACACACATATATACAAATAAAGAAATATTAAGATAAATCTTTAAGTTATCCCAATGCTTGAATGATTGACTTTTGCATATTTCAGTGGCATAGAGGGAATTTTATTCTTAAAGTCTATGAATCTTTGTCATCAAATTTCCAACCTCTTTGTCAGGACTGAATATGACTTGACTTACTGCAAATATAAATATTGGTGATCAAAGTTCAGCATAGCTTCTCATCTACTAGTATAGAACAGATCCAAAGCATTGCTGCCTGACTGCCCATTTCCTTAAAGGAGATGATGGCCTAGCTTTATGAATTAGTAACCTTGGCAAATCTGCTCACATGCAAATTAATTTGGCTATTAGAGACTTTGAAATGCTAAACATCCTCAACCAGTTTTACCACCTTGCTAACAGTGGCAAACCTCAAAGTCTTACTCTCTGTCAAACCAGTAGGAACAAAGGTCTCTGTATTGAGCAGAAGGAGGAAGAAGTGAGGATTCAGCAGCCCATGCTGAACTATTTATTTTGAAAAATCATGGTAAGCAAATAAGAAATTTCAAAGGAAACAAGGCACAGAACAGGAAATCCAAAGTTAGGGGACACTAGAATACTGTTGGTGAACCTCCCATCTTAAGGGACAAGCATCTGGTCAATATGTACCCTGCAGTGAGTGAGTAAGAGTTTGAAAATTAGGGGATGGGCCAAGTGTCAAGACCAGTGAAAACCAGGCAGGGATGAAGGGAGAAAAGACCCTTCAGATTCATGCAGAAAGCATATCAACATGTGAGTAAACAGCCAGATCCTCACTTTTAAGGCTAATACAGATGCCATCAGTGGGTGATTCAGTAACACTGAATTCAGAGTTGAACTGAAGAACAACTCATGCCAATATGGTTGTTCTTGCAATATCCCATTCCTCCTAAGCTGCCAGATCACCTAGACACTAAAACTCAAAGCAACCATTTTCCTCTCGAAACCTACTCCTAAAAACTAGCACTTTAGCTTTTAGTAACTTGATTTTTCCATATGATTTGCCAATGCAAGGAACTAGAAGGGTCCTGAACTTGTACAGTAATTATTAGAGTCACCAGTTACTGGTTCTATCATCCACAGATTCTGAATCAGGGCTAGATGCTAGTCTCAGGATTTATCCTATTGCTGTGAGAAACTCCATCGGTCACACTGTGAGCTCTCTGGGGAGTGATCACAGACAAGCTGATTGCCCAAATTTGCTCTTTGCATCTTCTCTCTAAAATAGCCTTGTTGTGCTGTCTGCTGATAAGAATTCATTGCCAAGGGGTAGGCAATATGGTACTTCCATGGTCTCTAACTGTGAGCATGCAGTGCTCTGGAGCAGGAATACTGAGCTTACACAGTGCAGGTCTGTTGGTGAACGCACATACTACTTCAAACTCAATTTATCAAAACAAACCAAAACAAACAAAATACAGGTTTCAGGAAAGAAATGGCAAG
This sequence comes from Micromys minutus, assembly GCF_963924665.1. Classification (NCBI taxonomy): domain Eukaryota; kingdom Metazoa; phylum Chordata; class Mammalia; order Rodentia; family Muridae; genus Micromys; species Micromys minutus. Next base: position 60,392,932 of record NC_137972.1, read on the forward strand.
AAGCAAAACTTGAACTTATAATTGTCCAGTGCCAAGCCTGGTGGTCATTACTGAATTTCCTACCCCTGTGGCAATGTGACTGTCACATACAAATTGCAGTGTAAAAGTCTTTTACCTGAAGGACTGGACAGGGAGGCAGAGGGAGCACCCATGTCTCCACTTAACCTCCAACTCTGTGTTCCAACAGGGGGTGTTAATTGATGAGCAGTTTATAGTTTTATAATAATAGACCCAAGAAATCACAAATCAAGGCACTTTGCAAACACATTGGTGAGTCAATCTGGTAGGTGGGTTAAGGTAACATATGTAGAACCTAAACTACCTTTGATCAGATCATCGCCAAGCTGCATAAATCAATTCTAAAATTGCATCACCAAAGTGCCATGGGAGGAAAAGCACAATTAGAGTTGATGCCCAAGCGAAAAGCATGAGGCAGGAACATGACTTGAAGGAAATTCAGTTTGTTTGAACTTAGGGATATCTAAAACACTGTGCACATAAGATGTTCAGAACTTCTGGGATAGCGTTTGCCTGTTGATATAGAGTTACCATATCAGGGTGTTGAGTATCATGTACCCTGCCAAGTGCCTCCAGGAGCCCACCAATGAGTTCAAGGTATGATTGATAGACAATGTAGCTCTTCAGAGCCAAATCCTTTCTAACCCCTGGATTTCATTTTAGTTCTTTTAGGTGTTTGTTTTATGCTTTCAAGATAAATAGTATTTGCCTCCTCTCTTCTCTTTTAGACCAGGAAGGTTTCCCATCCTTTAAATAAACATTTTTTTGAACTGTTCATACAATTCATCATTCTGAGGAATCAAGAGTGGGCTGTGCACAAAGATCAATTGAGGGGGGCCACAAAAAGTGTGGGATAAAGAACAAGATAGTTTTTAAAAACCAGAAGAGAGGAGCCCAGGTTTCTGGGAGACCTCCAAAGCAGGAGCACATAAACACAGGTGGCAGAGAGGGAACAGAAATTTCTACATAATTCATGTCACATCATCACCCCATAAACAGGACAGTGCTGGAGAACAAAGCACCAGTGCAGTGCAGGCTACAGGACATGTATCACAGGATTTCACAGAAGCACCACGTTGTCTGAAAGGACCTTAAAGTTAGTGATCAAAGGCTTTGGATCCACCTCACATATTTCAGACTTGCAAACTTAATTTCCAAGAACACATTGGACTCTTAACTGATGTCTGATAAAACACTTTATTCAAATTAATCTTTTAAGCACAAACATTCAATTAACTAAAATATTTGGGGGAAAATAGAGATATAGAAACATGGTATCATTTTTTTCTTTCATTTTTTTCTGGCCACCCTCAAGAAAATAGTTGGAAAGATGTGACAGCTTTAGTCAGCTATACATTCATATTAAAACACATATGCACATACAGAATACTATTATCATACTCTCACCACCACCACAACATGGAAGCTATAGTATGTCATGGTTTGTCCCACAATACATCCCTCTGTTCATATCTTCACCTGCAAACATGCATTGCAATGGATCATTGGGTCTGGTTTAAGTTCTTTGGCCTCCATGACAACATCAATATTAGATCCTCATTGGGCCACTGAGTCATCCTGTTGTTGCTCTGTGCCATGTAGATCCTGAAGCTTAAGGACAGCAAGACTGGCTTTTTATTTCATCCCAGTGGTTGGAAGATGGTATAGGCTTTGGGGTGGGACAATTCAGAATTCTGGATCTGGGCCTGAACTATAACTGAGTAGGTGAGCTGGCCCACACTGCTCCAGCTAGGTCCCCCAAGGCTGCCATCAGCATGCGGCAGGGCTGACTCACCTGTACCCACGCCTACAAAGCCAGCTCCACTGTGCTTTCTGATCGATGTCCAGGGCCTATTCTCCCAAGTGCTGCAAACTGTGAGGGGTGGGCCAACTCTACCACTCTCGTACCCTCAGGCCAGGCTCATCCTTGGCATCAGGGCCAGCTACATTGTATTGCCCCAGTGAGGCACAGGACTTGCTCTTCCTAGTGCTACAACTGGTAAGAGATCAAGAGTAGCTCTTTGGCTCTCATGGTCCCACAGACAACTATCCCTACTTCCTCAGGTCGTAAGGAGTATGGGGCATTATTACCCCCACACCTATGCTGTCTCATGGCAGAGGAGTGGTCCCTCCCACCTCTCTCTCAGGGCCAGGGAACCTATGGTGTCCCCCCCACATGATACCCCCTGTTGTGCTGTCTAGGTGGGACGCAGAGCCTGCACTTCTCCGGTTCTGCCTCTCTTCATAGCACACATATGGATTAGCTTTGCTTTCTCTTCCATCTCTCCATCACCTGTGTACTCACTTCCTCCCAAGCTGGGCCCAGGAAGGACTGAGCATGGCCTGTGGTGCTTCCCCCACACATCCCATACAATAGAAGTTCTTACTGTTGATTAAGCACTCTCAGCAAACCATAAGGATAACAGTCAATGTGCAAAATGAGTACCTTTACTATATGCCATTAACAAACTTGCTAAAAAGGAAATTAGTAAAAACAACCCAAGGACAATAGCTCAATAAAATGTACCTATGCATATGCCTGAAGAAGGAGGAGAAAGACCTCTACAATGATAAAGTTCAATACTGAGGTAAGCACTCAAGAAAGACAATAGAAAATGGAAAGGTCTCCTGGACTTGTGGATTTGTAGAAAAACAGTTCAAAAATGACTACATTAATAAATATGACCTACATATCCAAAGCCCATCACACTTCCATGGTGGTCATCACAGATAAACAAACATTTCATACATTTACATGGAAGCAAAAAATCTCTAAGTGGTCATGAAAATTCCTAAGCAGGAAGAACAATGACAGAAGTTTTATTAGACCTCATTTCACATTTTATCATAGCCACAGTATCAAAGCCAGCATGACAGCAGTACAAAACAAATTTTCTGTACATTAATTCAATTTATACAATAGAAGTGATACTCTTCCCAATTCACAGTCTCAGCCACCTTATGTAAAAGAAAAATCCATCAAAGAAAGGCAAACTCTTCCAATGATTCTAAGAAGAATACATATCCACATCTAGAAGAATCGAATGTGATTCATGTCTTTCACTTGGAAAAGGAGTTCATTAACAAGTGTGAAGAAGACAGCTTTCATAATGGGAGTCCAAACATGCATTTGATGCAGAATTCTTATTTAGAGCCCCCCAAAGAAAATTGATCAGCAGAAATCTGAAATCATTAGTCAATGAGAAAATGATCTGAGAATGAAGTTGTAAAAAGAAATACTAATAGCTGACAATTAGATAAAAAACAATTCACCACCTGCAGTTATCAACAAATCACAAATTTAAACCACACTGAGATTATGTCTCACCCCAGACTGAGTTGTGGGCATCCAGAAAACAAAATGCAATGAGTTATGGGAAAGATGTGTGCAGAGAGGAAACATTAAAAATGAAATAATTCTCTTTTCAGGAAGAAAGGATGGAAATGGAGGTTACCATAAAAACTGAAATAAGCCAGATTCCAAAAAGACAAATACTGCATGTTTTCTCTCATGCTTGGAGATGTTTATGTCTCTGTGTGTGTGTGTGTGTGTGTGTGTGTGTGTGTGTGTGTGTGAATACACTGATTTACAACCACCAATCCTTTCTTGACCTGGTTGTGAGGCTGTGGAATGAGTCCAAGCAATTTCCTCACTTGAGCTATAGTGCAAATGTACAACTGAAGCTGTAAATCTACACCCAAAGCTCTGGCACACTCTACATCAGTCTCAGATGCTCTTTGGTCACATTCTAAGCATTCTGGGCAGCACATGAAAACTGTACAAAGTGCCAGGTTCATCAGGAGTCCTACAACCTCTACAACTTTCACCCCTCTTGTCCTTCCAGCTTCAGCATGGTGATTTCTTCTGACCCAGTGTAGTCCTTTGTGATCTACACTGTAGCCTTCTCTCACAACTGTCAGAGTTCAGCATCTCATCTGCACATGTGTATATGCAGCATTCTCCAACAAGCAGTATTTAAAATTATAAGGCATGATGCCATCTGCCTTCTAGTTTACAGAATGTGGAACAATGGTCAAGCAAAGCCCAATTGGATATGTCAGGATTATCCTCCTACCGAGCTGGGCAGGGGTTTACTTCTCTTCCACACCCTTATCAGCATTTGTAATGGCCAGTGTAACACATAATTTTAAATACATACTTACTTTAGAATAATTACCAATTTCTAGTAAAGTTTCAAAGACTTATCAGAGTCCCCTTGTTGTTTATTGGATGTGGCCAAGGTTCATCAATAAAATTAGTATGCTTTTATTGGAAATACCTATTCCTCAATTTCACTTAGTTCTGGGTTCCCCCAGCATTCATTGTCTGTTCCTAAATTCGTCCTAAGATCTCAGTGCAAAATATTTTGTTTTCCTCTACTATGTGGCATCTGTGATACCTTAGTGTTGGAGATTGGTTCTAATTCTTTGAATTAATTTACCCTCCCCCCCCAAATTGGGAATATGCCTGTCCAAATGCTGAGAGTCCTTGTCCTCAGTTGTTTTATTGATCAATAAAGAGCAAATGGCCAATGACAAGACAGGGAGACTGAGGTGGGATCTTGAGATACACACAGGCTAGTAACTGGAGGAGCGGAAGAAGAGGAGACTCTCCAGGATTCAGAGGGACATGGATCAGATTTAGAGCTGTAGAAGGAAAATCATCTGAAATGTAGGTGAGAAGTCCTTGGAAGGGATGCACAGAAATGTCTCGGGCAGCAAAAACTAGGGAGCCATCCAGAAGAAGCCAGGGCAACAAAGATAAAATATAGAATTAGAGGGCACTAAACCAGGATCACAGAAGGGAAATTACATGTTAGCAGCTGGGAGGATTAGAACTGCCCAGTCTTTCATATAGCCAGGCATACTAAAATTAACTAATGTGTGTGTGTGTGTGTGTGTGTGTGTGTGTGTGTGTGTGTGTGTGTGTGTTTGTGTGTTTCATTTTTGAATCAAAAGAACTCCTGGGCAGGTGTACCTGGGAATGTGACATGCCAGGAGTAAAGTGGTGGAGCTAACCTCACCATTCCAGATTTTTTTTTAATTTATGATATTTTCTGATTAGCTCAAAGGCTTGACACTCTTAAACTTTTCCTTGCTAGAAATTGATCCCCTCCAGTACCACCTGAGACACCTAAACCTCCTCTTGCTACCCCAGGTCCAATCTTATGTGGCTAGTTGGTTTTTCCTCTTGCAGCTCTTACATCTACCTCGAGTCACCCTACACCTTAAGAGTCATAAAGGACCCAGAGCAAATATCTTATAAAATATCCTTCCACTTGGTTTTGTCCAGGGGTTTTGTAATAGTGAAACTTGGGTCAGGGGCTTCTGCAGAAGCCTACATAGAGAACCAATAATATTGGATAATCTCACATTTAATGCTGGAAGATAAATAACATCTCTCAAGGTTTTTTTTAAACAGCATTATGATATTGTCTCTTCTATGCTGCTATCTCACAGAAGGTCACAAATTCCAAGTGATACTCTGGTAGGGACGCACAAAAGTTCAGCAAGTAGTATCTACCAAAAACATGTTGGATTTTACTACAGGAAAAGTTTAATCTCTCATGTATTGCTCATGTGCATAACCATTTAGTTTGATATGGTGTTAAATAGATTTTGTTATTTGGTACAAAATTCAGTGTTTTACTTTGTCGTTACAACTGTTTAGCCATCTAGAGCTGTTCCCACTGGCTCCGGGAAGCTTGCCAATGCATTATACTTTTGGTTTAAAAGTATTTCTCACTTCTTAGAACTACAAGATGCTTCAGGGTACTCTCATACTTCACTGCTACAGTCCTATAACCAACTATTTCTCCAGGGTATCTTGTTTGTTTCATTAGAAAATGGTATTTAGAAGTTGAGATCAGGACTCCAGGGATGCTCACTGCTGCTAGGTGATATTGCTTCAAAGAATTCTCAGCAGACACAGCATGTGTCTCATGCATTCTTGGTCACAGAGATAGAGATCTATGGAGTGCACATAAATATTCTAATTGTGTAACTTAATTAAATCTTAACACTAAGAGAAAAAAAACATGAAACTCAGACATTTATATTAATAGAATAGATACTAAATAAATTCATGTTATTTTTCTGCTCTTCTATAAATGGGCATCTAGATTCATTTTGTGGGGAGCATTTAGATTCTTGCCAATGTTATGGTAGTATATCCAGTAAAAAGAAAACTGTAAAAGTGTGTTCGTGGAAGAAAAATCAAAAGGCTTTTCTTTTATACACGTCTAAAAACAGAACTGTGCATAAGAGATGAACACCATTATCTTTGCAAAACTTCCCATTTTCAGTATTTGGAAATTCTTGATAATGGGCAGCTTAACAAAACATTGTACAGACCTTTAAAGTGTCGTCCATCCAAAGTACTTATGCTTTCTCATTCTGGTATGCATTTAGAATGGCTTCAAATCGACAGATAAAGACAACCAGCTGCTGAGTCTCTAGACCCAGTTTCATGAGCATAGAGGTATTCTCTTATATATTTATTTTTCTGCATGCTTCAAAGTTACACCAACTGAAAACTGATTACTAAGTGATGCACATAGGAATTTTTAGTTTCTATTTCATATGTAAAATAATATCTTACTATTATGTACCAAATAACTAATACAACTTAGTGCTTTGGTATGTTAACTTTCCATTAGGTTTGTATGAGTACAATCGCCTATCTTTTGTGAGTTCTCTTCAATTCTGTTTTGCTACCAGTACCACACTTTCTCCTTTGGTCTGTATGTGACTTAACTATTTGGCTTGGTTTTGATGTGGTCCAAATTCTTGCTTTCCTACAACGCACCAGTGAAAGGGCAGAGGACAAGGACTGAAGCCATTTATACAACAAATGTCCACCCTTCACACAGATTGTTGGATACAGGCTAGAGAACACAAAGACATTCCTCACTTAGAGTTTGAAGAGGACTCTTACAGGAAGAACTACTGAGGTTTTGTAATAATTCGAATGAGAAGGGCACCCATAGGATCAGATATTTGAAAGTTTGGTCCCTGGTTGGTAGAACATTTTGGATTTATTAGTAGGTGAGACCTTGTACATCACTGATGATAGGTTTTGAGCCTTCCCAGGTCTAGTCTCACTCTCTCTGCTGCTGCTGGCAAATCACAGTGTGAGCTCTTAGCTGCTGCTCCAGCACCATGATTATAGGCTTGGCACAATGTTTCTTGTCATGTCCATTATTGCCTGACACTTCACAACTGTAAGCAAGACATAAATGCTTTCATCTATAAATTTCTTTGGTTATAGTGTCTGACCACAGCACTAGAAAAGTAAATAAAACACCATGAGTAATTAAGCCACTGCCAAAAGGTGCAGAATAAGGTAAGCATGTGCTCTTGAGTGCTAGTGACAGTGGGTACAATGCAGACACCTATTGTGAACCTCTTTCATCTGGAAATAAATATGATGGGAATTCAAGTCTAAGCCAGTCAATAATATAGATCTCTGAATCTTCTTGTAACTGACCTGAGTAAATGTGAAGAAACACCAGTATGCCAGTACTTTTCTTGCCAAAATTCATGTCAATGGCCAAAAAGTATTTAGCAGCCAGAGAGGACATTGGGCTAGAATCATGGACACAAATCCATGACATACAGACCTCAGTAAGACATTTGGTTGAACCAAAGTGTGGCTAAGAGACCAGTAAGCATTTCAAAGGAAATCAGCAAAATTGAGTGATTGAAAGTCTTGCCACTAATGGCCACAAGGACAGTACCTGGACAATGTCAAGGACAAGTCCATCCCAGTTTGTGCTCTGAGTGTTGTATAGAGCAGCATGGCCAGGCACAGTCAGCCAGAGTTTCAAGAAGCCATTTCAAAGCATGAATCTTCCATGAAGACCAAATAGAATGCAAGGAGCCTATGTTGTTGCCTTCTGGATTCAAAGCATTCTGTAAAATGTGACACTCAATCAGAGGATCACACATTGGGAGGAAATGGATGTTTTTGCTGCTGGTACTTGAGATTTTCCTTTTGGTCTGGTTTTCAGCTGGTTACCTTGGTGCATTTAAATTTTTAAAATCACTATTTTATTTATCCTCATTGGAATTCATAGGTGTTCTTGGATTATTGATTTTATGTCTTTTATGAATTTCTAAGTTTTCTCTACTTTTATTGTTGCTTCTTTTCTTTCTGCTTTATATGTGTGATCCATATATATATATATATGCATATATAATTATATATACATAAGTACACACATAAGTATATATTGTGTGTTTGAATATACATACACTCTGTTGCCTTTGGTCTATTCCTTTCTACTCTTTAGCTTTCCAGCATTCTATCCCAGCCATTTCATTCTTCTCATTCACTATATTTCCCATCAGAGTACTTAAATTCCAGTTGTGATCAGTTGTTCATAATCCACGGTTCTGTACATGTCCTTTGCTCATGTTGTGCAGTGTATCTTGCCTTTCCATTGTTTGAACACTACAGGCACAGCATCTGGCTTTGCTACAAACAGCTGCATTTATCTAGATGCTCTGTGAATCTATATATATGTTGCTCTTTCTAAATTCTGAGGGTGGGGTGAGTTTACTTTTTCTTTCTCAGTTTGTTCATTTTCTGTTGACCCCTGGTACTAAATATAAAACTCTACAATCATTTGAGAGCTAAACAACAGTACACTGAAGAAGATGTGTTTTGAGCTGTGAGTCACAGGATCCCAGCAATCCTGGATTCACTTGTTTGATTGTAAAAATGACATAATTTGCTACTGAGCTCCAGATGCCAAATAGGGGACAGTCTTGTGTTGACATTCTTTATGTGCTATAGACTTAGCTCATCTTTAGAGGTATAGGACTGTCAAGACAAGCCACCCATTAACCTTCTCAGATACTTCATCAGAATTACTAATGTAGAAAATTGGGCTCATACAAATGCCTTTCTGAAAGTTTTCTTTCCATAAATCTGGTCACTGAAATCTTCAGTGTAAACACATGCAATTTACATGAAGCAATGCCACATAAAGTGATTGTACTTCCATGAGCTATAAAGTATTTATAAACCATTTAAAATTTTGTGCTTTTAAAAAATTTTAATTTTGTCTTTACTTATTCACTTTACATCTGCTCACTGCCCTCATCATGGTTGGTCACCCCTCCTACATCCTTCCCCCATCCCCTCCTCCCATTCTCCTCTGAGCAGGTGGGACCCTTCCTTGTGGGTATCCCCCAACCCTGGCACTTCCTCTCTGCAAGGCTGAATGCCTCCTCTCCCGCAAAGGCCAGACAAGGCAGTCCAGCTAGAAAAACAGCCCACAGACAGCAAGCAGTTTTTAGGATAGCTCCCTCTCCAGTTGTTCAAGGCCTACATAAAGACTAAGCTACATGTCTGCTACATATATGTCTCTAGACAAGTATATTTGTCATCTTTTGTAATGTCATAAGCTCAAAAAGAAACAAACAAACAAAACAAACTTTGATTTATCACATTTTCCTCTTAGATTTTTTTTGGACACAGAATGCTATTTGGTTGCTGAAGAAGGTCTCAAACTCATATCCCTTTGCCTCTAGTCCTGAGGTTGGGGCTATAGACATGAAATGGCCTTTATAGATAATTAGTTTTTGAAAATAGGTGGGGGAGAGAATTCATCTCAGGTCTTCTCAGTTCAATACTGAGAAATTAAACTCATGCAGGGAATTCCATCACTGCATATTTCCTTCTCTCTTAATCATCCCCTTTATGTGTGTTACTGTTTTCAATGAAATTTTTACCTTCATATTTTTGTTCTGAGATAATTCAGATAGTGTATGAAGTTGCAAAGCTAATATAAACATTATACACTAAACACCCAGTTTCCTCGGTGCTTATATAGAATATATAGTATAGTATATCAAAAGCAAGGATTTGGTAATTAGAGCAGTATATATGTAGCTCTGTGCTATTTTAGCATGTGTGCAGATTTATGCAACTATATACAACCAATATATAGAACTACGTCAGTACAAGAGAGGGATTGTTGATTCTGCCTTACACTCATCCAACTGCCACATTCTCTACCAAAGTACCACCCTCCGCAACTCTCTCTAGCTCTATTATTTTCATCATGGAAGCATGTGAGGAATAAGCACTGGAGATACTTTTCACTCAGTGTGATACCCATGTGTTCTGTTCCAGTCACTGCATGCGTTCACTGCGGAGTGATGAGGATGCACCATATTTTGTATAGCTGTTTGCTTAAGAAAGAGCATTTTGTTTTGTCCAATTTGATGATTGCTATAAATTAAATTTCTATGAATGGTTGTAAGCATTGATTTAAAAAAATAAAATGAAACAACCTGTAATTAGGTCACAAAATATATCTTTCAAAGTATGCTACCTGTTAAAGATTATAACCAAGTGTTCAGGGTAAGGTCATATCAGCCTTCATTTCAGGGAATGTTTTACAACTGGTTAAAATACATGATTGTCTCTTTAGGCCAAACTGATGTTCATATTTATTTATTGGGCAAATAATGAATGCAAATACAAAGACCGTGTTAGCTGAAATTTTACTTTTCTGCACTTGGAGTTACTTAACTTAATCTCATGCTGAAAATACTGAAAAGTACATCTCAGAAATGAGCACCTCATTTGTTTGACACTGTGAGTAGGTCTGAGGGCATTATTAAATCTCATGGTACCTGACTCCATCTGGCCTTTCAGCTTCCTTCTGGGAGAGTCAGCACAGATCTAAGAGAGTGAATGGGCACTACACTTCACTCATCAGCCAGTTAATGGACCACTCAGAGAATGTCTTCATTCCTGAGCCATAAAAAAATAGCACAGGTGTTATACTTTAACAAACATGAAAAGGCTGTCAGCAAATAATGAAAGATTTAATTTGTGGCATGAATTGGGTCTGCGCATTTAATGAATCTACAAATTTTATTTTTGATGTTGTTTATTTCTAAACAAATAGCTATCTATTGCAAGGCCAAGATTTCAAGCTTGATAAATAATCTGTATGCTTATAGCACTAAGAGTAAAACTGGTGTGTCTTCCAAAAAATACAAACCAACCCACAAAGATTTGTTGTCAGTGACTCATTTTAATGACTGTGCTGTCAGAAGTTTCATTATCTAATTAAGAGATGAGAAAATATGGTGTGTACATGCATAAAAACAAAAGTTAACCAAGCATGGTGGTATAAGCCTTTAATTCCAATGCTAGGGAACAGAGACAGGCAGATCTCTGACTTCCAGACCAGCCTGTTCTATACAACACATTTCAAAACCAACCAAAAAAATACAGAGGGAGTACCCATAGCTCCTGCTGGATATGTAGCAGAGGATTGTCATCTCTGGCATCTCTGGGATGGGATCCCCTTGGTCTTATGGAAGCTTGATGACCCAAGGTAGGGGAATGAGGCAGGAGTGGATGGGTAGGTGGGAGAGCACCCTCATAGAGGCAGGGAGAGAGGGAAATTTAGAGGGGGTTTGTGGAGGGGAAACTGGGACGAGGGATAACATTTGAAATGTAAATAAATAAAATAACCAGTCAAAAAAGAAAAAAATAAATAACAGAGCTATGCAACCTGAAGCTCATCTCAGTTATCAAATCAATAAAATTTTTGTGAAATGCTGCAAAACAAGGAGAGAGGAAGATTTTCTTTTGGACAAGGCACTTAATCCAAGGATGAGGAGAGAAAGGGAAAAGAAAACAGAAAGTCTTGTTCTTGGGTATTAGTTTTTTAACTGACTTGGACAGATATGACTATGTCTCCTCTACAAACAGTGCGGACATTCTGATTTCATCTAAGAGAGAACCTCTGGAAAGCACCAAATCTCTTCTGAATCTAGTACAGCTATGGAACACTTGAATACTTACTATATAGGTTTTGGAAAGAGCTAAGTGTTTTCTAAAGCACCATTTTAAAAGGTAACCAAGCATGAATGCTTAGTAATAAGGGGAAAGGAACAAATTAATTGTGAATATAAAAGAAATTATTATATAATAGTGCCCTCATTAACAAGCAGAGAGGAGAGCATTTTAACTTTTTAAAATATATTTTAAAGTGGAGAAATTAACCATTTCCTTAACAATTATAAAGTGTTAAAAAAATGCCAAATGAGCACAAATGTCTGACAGCTATTTAAAAAGCATTCAAGAGCTAAGAATATAGCCTTGTAGCAATTCTTGGTATTTAAAAATCATTATGTTTAACCTTTACACACCAAAAACACTTTGAGTATTTCCATGTTATGTTTCATTTTACATGTACTTTATGCTCATTGTAACTAGCAAGATTTCAATGCATACTATCAAACCTTAAATAAAATCAAATACTGCCAAAATATATTCATATAGTTTTATGCAAAATATGCTTTTAAAAATATTTACATTTATGTCTTTTTTAAATAAAGTTGTTTAAATTAAAAAAAAAAGCATAGGTTGTAAAATCCCTACGCTAACTAACTATTCATCATTCTAATGTAAATAAAGGTAAAAGGCCTTGGAAATTTGGTGGTTAGTGTTATTTACCAAGATGACAGAACCTAGATTCCCCTGGGTAACAGGCCTCTGCGAGTGACTGTGAGGGCTTTTCATTGCTGAGGTAAGATCCATCATCATCATCATTATTGTTGTTGTTCATTATTATTGTTGTTGTTCTTACTAATTAATTAATTTACATCCCAAATGTTGCTTCACCCCTCTTGGAGAGTTCATTCAGTCATTTCCCCACCCCTGTCCTTCTGAGAATCTGTTCCTGACCTCTGTATATCCCCCCACCCTGGGGCATCAAGACTCTACAGGATTCGGCATGTCTTCTCCCACTGAGGCCAGACAAGGCATCCCTCTGCTTCATATGTGCAGGGGGCTTCTGATCAGCTATTGTATGCTCTGTGCTCAGTGGTTCCATCTCTGGGAGCTCCCAGGGGTCCAGGTAATTTGACATTGTTCATCTTCCTATAGGGTCGCCATCCCCATCAGCTTCTTCAATCTTTCTTGAAGCATTTCCATAGGGGTCTCTGATCTATGATTGGCTGTATCTACATCTGTCTCACTCAGCAGCTGGTAGAACCTCTCACCTGACAGTCATACTAGGCTCCTATCTGCAAGGACACCATTGAATCAGTAGTAGTGTCATTGATTGGAGCCCACCCATGGGATGAATCCCAAGTTGGGCCAGTACTGGCCAGTCATTCCTTCATTCTCTGTTTCATTTTTGTTCCTGCATTTTTTTTTTTAGATAGGAACAATTTTGGGTCAAAAGTATTATAGGTGGGTTAGTGTCCCTATCTCTATTAGTCTTGTTTGATTATTGAAGGTGGTCTCTTCAAGTTCTATCTCCTCAGTGTTGGGTATTTTGGCTAATGTCACCCAAATTGAGTCCTAGAAACCTCCACATTCCAGATCTTTGGACTTTCTAGAGCTTTCCCCACTACTACCCCCATCAGGTGCTGCCCACTTGCCCCTTTTTTATTCAATATGGTATTTGAATTTCTAGCTAGATTAGTAAGACAATAAAAGGACACCAAGGAGCTACAAATTGTGAAGGAAGAAGTCAAAATACATACATAAGTGGCCCCCAAAATTATACCAGAGAAAACCTATAGCTGATAAACAACTTCAGCAAAGTGGTTGGATATAAATTAATTCAAACACATCAGTAGTCCTTTATGCAAATGATAAATGGATGAGGAAGAAATTAGGGAAACAACACCCTTTAACATATCTATAAATTACATAAAATATCTTGGTGTGACTCTAACCAAGCAAGTGAAAGATGTGTATGGCAAGAACTTCAAGACCCTGCAGAGAAAAATTGAAGAATACCACAGAAGATAGTAAGACCCATCTTAACTGTAATCAGGGCAGTTTCCTGGACAGGTGACCCAGAGTGGTGCACATAGAGAAAGCAAGCTAAGTAGCAGCATGCTTTCCTTTTTCTGCTTCTTGTCTTCACAATCCTGAAACATGTCCAACTGCTTCAGGCTCTTGCTTCCCTGATTTCCCTGCTTCCTATGAGAGTTTGTACCCTTGAGCTGTGAGCTGAAATAACCCTCTTCTCTTTTACATCATTTTCACCAGGCTGTTTTTGCTACTTGGTGACTATGTGGAAGACTTTTAAGTTTAGTTTTCTAAAATTTTCTAAGTGTCCACAGTGTAGAAAGCATAAATCCAAATTTCTTTTTTTTCTTTTATTTTTTTCTTTTCATTTTTTGATGGAGCCATGTATAATATTTTCAAATAGTAAAAACCAAAATAGTTCTGAAGAAGTAAAATATGAAAACATGAAACTGTGTTTTACATGTCCATGTTCAACAAACATATTTTTAATGTGCACATGATAGTTCAAAAGGCTGCAAATGGACACAAGTCAATTTCTAGCATAGCCGTAAAAAAACAGTGTGCCATGCATATGGCAGTCTCTCTTGTTCTAGTCCATGAACTCACAAACACTGCAGGCATGGTCAAGCAAGTAACTAAGGATCATCTGGATTTTGGTCAATGTGAATTTAAGAAGGACAGACATTTCTTTTGTTGTATAGGTTGCCAAGGGTTGACCTGTCTTCTGTTTCTACTGTTAAATTTTCAAGTGTATTTGCTTGTTTGTTTTTTTTTTTGACAACTTTATTTTAAAAAACAAAGATAAATGTACAAATTTTAAGCATTTTTGCATAAAAGCATATGAATATATTTTTGTCAGTGCTTGGCTTTTTTTCTCAAAGGTTTGATAGTGTGTATTAAGGTCTTACTAGATACAATGAGCATAAATTACATGTAAAACAGGAAGTAACCCAGAATTAGTCAAAGTTGTCTTGGTGTGTAAGAATTGAGCATAATGGTTTTTTCTTTCTCTTTTTCTTTTTCTTTTTTTTTTTTCTTGAACTTCAAACAGTCTGTGAGTTGTTTCTGGGGTGTTCAAAGCTTTCTGGGGTTAGTATCCCATTATCAGTGACAGCATATTATGTCTGTTCTTTTGTGACTGGGTTATCTCACTCAGGATGATATTCTCTAGATGCAACCATTTTCTTAAGAATTTCGCTAAGTCATTGTTCCTGATAGCTAAGTAGTACTCCATTGTGTAAATTTTTGTATCCACTCATCTACTGAAGTACATCTGGGTTCATTCAAGTTTCTGGCTATTATAAATAGAGCTGCCATGAACATTGTGATGCATATGTCTTTGTTGTATATTGTCATGTCTCAGGGGTATATGCCCAGAAGTGGAATAGCTGGATCTTCAAGTAGTACTAAGTCCAATTTTCAGAGGAATCTCCAGACTGATTTTCAGAGTGGTTGTACCAGATTACAACCCCACCAGCAGTGGAGAAGTGTTCCTCTTTCTCCACATCCTTGCCAGCATCTGCTGTCATCTGAGTTTAGGATCTTAGCCAATCTGACTGCTGTGAGATGGAATCTCAGGGTTGTTTTGATTTACATTTCCCTAATGGCTAAGGATATTGAGCACGTCCTTAGATGCTTCTCAGCATTTCGATATTCCTCAATTGAGAATTTTTTGTTCAAGTCTGTACCTCATTTTTAATAAGGTTGTTTGATCCTCTGGTGTCTAGTTTTTTGAGTTCTTTGTATATCTTGGATATTAGGCCTCTATCTGATGTGGAGTAGGTAAAGATCTTTTCCCACTCTGTTGGCTGCCATTTTGTTTTCTGGACAGTGTCCTTAGCTTTACAGAAACTTTGCAATCTCATTAAGTCCCATTTGTCAATCTTTGACCTTAGAGAACAAGCCATTGGTATTCTGTTCAGGAAATTTTCTCCTGTGCCTATTTGTTCTAAGATTTCCCTACTTTCTCTTCTAATAGTTTCAGTGTACCTGGTTTAATGTGGAGATCTGTGAACCACTTGCACTTGAGCTTTGTACAAGGAGATAAGAAAGGGACTATTTTCATTCTTCTGCATGCTGAGTGAAAGTTGGACCAACACCATTTGTTGAATAGGCTGTCCTTTTTTCCACTGAATGTTTATAGCTCCTTTGTCAAAAAACAGGTGACCATATATGTGAGGGTCCATTTCTGGTTCTTCTATTCTATTCCATTGAAACATGTGCCTATTTCTGTACCAGTACCATGCAATTTTTTTTTAAGCACAATTGCCTTGTAATATAGCTTGAGGTCAGGGATAGTGATTCCTGCAGATGTTTTCTTGTTGTTGAGGATAAATTTTGCTATTCTAGGTCTTTTGTTATTCTAGATAAAATTGCACATTGCTCTATCCAACTCAATGAACAATTGGGTTGGTATTTTGATGGGGATTGCATTGAATCTGTAGATTGCTTTTGGTAAGATAGCCATTTTTACAATGTTGATCCTTCCAATCCATGAGCATGGGAGATTTTTCGATTTTCTTCCTCAATTTCCTTCTTTGGAGGTTTGAAGTTCTTGTCATACAGGTCCTTCACTTGCTTAGTTAGAGTCGCACCAAAGTATTTCATAGTTTTTGTAAGTATTATGAAGTATATCTTTTTCCTCATTTCTTTCTCTACATGTTTGTCCTTTGTGTAGAGGAAGGCTACTGATTTGTGTGAGTTAATTTTATATCCAGCCACTTTGCTGAACTTGTTTATCAGCTGTAGGAGTTCTCTGACAGAATTTGTGGGGTCACATAAGTACACTATCATATAACTTGCAAATAGTGATATTTTTACTTCTTCCTTTCTAATTTGTATCCCTTTGATTTCCTTTTGCTGTCTAATTGCTCTGGCCAGGACATCCAGTACTATGTTGTATATGTAGGGGGAGAGTGGGTAGCCTTGCCGAGTCCCTGATTTTAGTGGGATTGCCTCAAGTTTCCCTCCCTTTACGTTTGATGTTGGCTGTCGATTTGCTGTATATTGCTTTTTCTTATGTTTAGGTATGGGCCTTGGATTCTTCTTCTTTCCAAGACTTTTAACATAAAGGGGTGTTGAATTTTGTCAAATGCTTTCTCAGCATCTAGTGAGAAAAGATGACCATGCGTTTTTTTTTTTTTTTTTTTTTTTGAGTTTGTTTATATGGTGGATTACATTGATGGATTTCCATATATTAAACTATCCCTGCATGCCAAAAATGAAGCCTACTTGATCATGGTGAATGATAATTTTGATGTGTTCTTGGATTCAGTTTGCAAGGATTTTGTTGAGTATTTTTGCATCAATGTTCATAAGTAATATTGGTCTGAAGTTTTTTTTTTTCCTTGCAGGGTCTTTGTTTGCTTTAGGAACGAGGGTTATTGTGGCCTCAAAAAATGAGTTAGGTAGAGTTCCATCTGATTCTATTTTGTGGAAAAGCTTGGAGAGTATTGGTGTTAGGTCGTCAATAAATGTTTGATAAAATTCTGTACTGAACCCATCTGGACCTGGGATTTTTTTTTTTTTTTTTTTTTTTTTTTTGGTTGGGAGGCTTTTGCTGACTGCTTTTATTTCTATATGGGATTATTCTTTATGTTATGTGATATTTTAGATGGTTTACCTGGTCCTGGTTTAACTTTAGTATCTGGTATCTGTCTAGGAATTCATCAATTTCCTCCAGATTTTCTAGCCTTGTTGAGTACAGGCTTTTATAGTAGGATCTGATGATTTCTTGAATTTCCTCAGTTTCAGTTGTTATTTCTCCACCTTCTTCTCTGATTTTGTTAGTTTGGATACTCTCTGTTTGCTCTCTAGTTAGTTTGGCTAAGGGTTTATCAATCTTCGTTGAATTCTAGAAAATCCTTAATTTCTTTCTTTATTTCTTCTTTGACCCTGCTGTTGTATAATAGAGCATTGTTTAGTTTCCAAGTGTATATGGGCTTTTTGTAGTCTTTGCTGTTATTAAAGACCAGCCGTTGACCATCATGATCTGAAAGGATGCATGGGAGTATTTCAATCTTCTTATATCGACTGAGGCTCATTTTGTGACCAATTGTGTGGTCAATTTTCGAGAGGTGCCATGAGGTGCTGAGAAGAAAGTTTATTCTTTTCTTTTAGGATGATATGTTCTGTAGATATCTATTAATTCCAGTTGGTTCATAACCTCTGCTAGTTTTACAGTATCCTTGTTCAGTTTCTGTTTCCATGATCTGTTTATTGGTGAGAGTGGGTTATTAAGATCTCCCACTATTATTGTGTGGGTGCAATGTATTTTTTGAGCTTTAGTAGGGTTTCTTTTATGAATATCCGTGCTTTTGTATTTGGAGCATATATGTTAAGGATTGAGAGTTCCTCCTGACAGATTACCCCTGTAATGAGTAAAAAAGTTTCCTTCCTTATCTTTTTTGATAACTTTCAGTTGAAAATCTACTTTACTGGATATTAGATTGGCGACTCCAGCCTGCTTCTTGGGGCCCTTTTCTTTGAAGATTTTTCCCAACCTTTTACTTTGAGATAGTGTCTGTCTTTGTCTCTGAGATGAGTTTCCTATATATAGCAAAATGCTGGATTTTGTTTATGTATCCAGTCTGATAGCCTATATGTTTTTATTGGGGAGTTTAGTCCATTTATGTTAACAGATATCAAGGAATAGTGGTTGCTGTTTCCTGCTATTATTGCTTTTGTAGGTTGAATTGTGCCTGTGTGTCTGTTGGGTTTCATGCATAGGAGTTGTCTTCTTTTTACTAGGATGTAGTTCCCCTCATTGTATTATGTTTTCCACTTATAATTTGTTGTAGTGCTCATTTGTTTTCAGATATTGTGTAAAATTAGTTTTGTCTTGTAATATCTTAGTCTCTACATCTATGGTGATTGAGAGTTTTGGTGGGTATAGCAGCTTGAGCTGGCACTTGTGCTCTCTTAGGTTCTGCATGATGTCCAGTCTCTTCTAGCTTTCATAGTCTCTGTTGAGAAATCGGGTGTGAATCTGATTGGTATGCCTTTATATGTTACATGACCTTTTTCTCTTACTGCTTTTAATATTCTTTCTTTGCTTTGGGCACTTGGTGTTGTGACTATTAAGTGTTGGGAGAAATTTCTTTTTTGGTCTAACCTATTTGGAGTTCTGTAGGCTTCTTTCATCCTCGTGGTCATCTCATTCTTAAGGGTAGGGCAATTTTCTTCTACAATTTGGTTGAAGATATTTACTGTGCCTCTTAGTTGATATTCTTCTCCCTCTTCTATTCCTATTATCCTTAGGTTTGGTCTTCTCATTGTGTCTTGGAACTCCTGAACATTTTGAGTTAGGAGCTTTTTGGTTTTGGCATCTTTTCTGAATGTTTTGTCTATGTTTTCAATGTTGTCTTCGGCCCCTGAGATTCTCTCTTCCATCTCTTGTAGTCTTTTGGAAATGCTTGCATCTGTGACTCCTGATTTCTTTTTAGGTTTTCTACCCCCATGTTTGTCTCTTTTAGTGTTTTCTTTATTGTGTCCATTTCAGTGTTAAAATTCTTTCTTCCATTTCTTCATCTCTTTGGTTCTGTTTTCCTCTAGTTCTTTGAGTTCTTTGAGTGTTTTTCTTGTTTCTTTTTTAAAAGCTTCTAATTCTTTATGCTTTTTCTCCTGTTCTTATTTAAGGATCTCTATAATCATCTTGAGGTAGGATTTCAGGTCTGAGTCTTTATTTTCTGCAGTGTTTGGCATTCTACTATTTGCTGTGATGGGAGAGTTGGGTTCTAGTGTTGCCAGGTTGTCTTGGTTTGCCTGGGGTATGTTCTTTCTCTTTCCTCTTGCCATCTTGTTGTCAGTGATTGGTTCTTGCCTTTCCCTTGTTTGTGGCCTATGTCCCTGAATCTCTTCAGTTTCTCGTGGTGGATGGTCCGAGCACCTGTTCTGCACCCAAAAGCCTCCACCTGGGAACAGAGAGCCCAATGCTGGTCTCCTGGTTCCCTGGATCAAGCTGGGCAGTGGCGCACTTTCCACGATCTTGGCGGGGATCTCTCTGCCCCCTGGCTGCTCAGAAGGCCTTCTCACGGGGCCGTGTCCCTGGATCTTTTCTGTTCCTGGTGGCAGATGGTCCAAGTGCCTGTTCTGCCCAAATTTCTTAAATATATTTTTTATACAAAAGGTGGAATGTAATCAGAATTATCAGGTCTTAACTCTAAAAATCTTTTAGTATAATGACAGAGATTTAAATTTTCTATGTGCCCTTAAAAGTACTGGATTAAAAAAAAAAAAAAAACACATAATGAACATGCAGTAGACAATGCCTTTAGCTGTTTCTATGGAAACCTGTGACTCCTGCTTCTCCTTTGACAGAGAACCAACCCAGCGCTGCTGTGACCAGGCTGAGTGCTCAGAGAACAGTCAGAACAGATAATCCCTTTAGCAGCCTTCAACATTGAGGACATTAAAAATGTACATCCAACTCTCAGTCAACCATTCACTTAACAAATTATGGATATTCTTTTAAGTTAGATTTAAAATTGAGCCGTCCCCTTCCACCAGCAGGGTTCTGAGGTCAAGAGCAGGAATCTTCTCTTCAGAAAAGGACTTTCAAATCATAGGTCTCTATAAATGTCAAAATTTAAGTACATGTGTGTTGTGATACATTAATTGAAAATACATTGTGATTGGAATAAAGGTTATTATGCATATCTGGGAAAAGTGAAGGAATTATAAAGAAGCTGTTGCTATGTAATTAAGGATGGCAATTGAATATTGATGAACCACAGACATTGGAACCCATTGACTGAGTCTGGCAGAAGGCCCAACTGGCCATCTGTAGAAGCACACCTTATCTTACCTGGGTTTCAGTGCAAAATGCATGTTCATGTATTAATGTTTTAATTTAATTACTTCCACCTTATTTCCAAAATCTTCTCAGTTAGGACATGAACTCAGTAAAAGTGCTCAGTGGAAAGCACAGGGTTATTAACTCCAGTGTGCTCTTATCTAAACAATGGCTGCACCTTTGTTCTAGTCTTTGTATATAAATTTGCAAGTACATATACGTATAAGTACATGGAGTATTTCTTTCACTTACAACAGTTTGCACTTTGATGTACATATACACACATACCAACCCCCACATATACATATATGTTTTATTGTTTTCCCATAAGTGTTTTACATTAAAAGGAAGTCCTACCTGCTATAGATCCTTCAGAGTACCACACAGAGCATGTCCACTGACACAATAGTGTCATGACTGATTCAGCAATAAACAACAGAGTGGAAAAGCAGCTTGCTGGATGAGGGAAAACGTGGCCAGCTCTACATCTGACAAAGGCTTAATATGTAATTTACAGAGAATAAGAATCAAGAAGGCAAAAAACAATTAATGGAAAAAGTAGGTTACTAAGGCCAGTGAGTAAGTGTACCTGCTGCCAAGCCTAATGCCTGCAGTTTACACTTTGGGACCAACAGGATAGAAGGAAAGAACCACCTCCTACAAGTTATTCGCTGTCCTCCACACACATGAACTGTGGCACAGATTAGTACATGCGTGCATGCATTCATGTGCACACAGTCATACACATACCTCAGACACAGAGGACAGCAAATCAGTAAATGTAATAAAATGTGCTAATGAGGGAAGAATATTATTAATCACTGGTGGTGAGGGGGAAATCGGTGCAGCCATTATGGAAATCAGTGTGAAGATTTCTCCAAAACCCCAAAGCAGCATTATCTCCTGTGTGTCTACCCACAGGGCTCTATATCCACAAAGTGAGATTTCTGTGTCCATCCATGTTCATCACTGCTCCATTCACAATACGTAGGAAATCAAATCAGCTTAGATGTTCAACAATTGAAACAAAGACAATGAAAATATTGTTCATATATGCAATGTAACTTTATTGAGCTATAAATATGAATAATAGAATCAATGTGAAATGGATCAAATTAGAAAACAGTATTCTGAATGAGGTAACTGGGACCCCAAAAGACAAATACCACATATTTTCTTGTGTGTAGATTCTTCCAGCTGAGATTTCAGATGTTTGAAAAGAACATAGAGAAATTAGGCAGACATTGAGCTGAAATCTTTCTCCCAGCCAGCTATGATCAATAGTTTCTTGCATGTTGCTGCAGGAGAAAATTCACCACTAGTCCTACCTGCTACAGATTGTGCATAGCACCACACAGAATGTGTCAACTGTGGCAGTAGCAGTGGCATGACTGATTTGGGGGTAAACAACTGATTTCTGGTTTCTATGAGAAAGAGTGTATGCCCTAGTACTGGCAATCTTGGTCAGGAGCCTAAGAGGGAAGTCATAGGCCCTAGAAGAAAACCTACTACAGATGTTTTGCTAAATAAACATGTATTCAATCAACCTGCTTTCTTCGTATTTACATTTATACTCATAGACTAGTACTGTATTCAGCCTTGGCCAGAGAAGTTTCTGCTCTCAGTGGGTGAAAGTTAAGAGAGAGACTCTTAAGTTGTCAAAGTATTAAGCACTAAAATAACATCTATATCACCTTGTTATAGAAAAGAGGGTAGAAAGGTCATCCAATCTGGATTTTGATGAAGATTGTTAAAAATGCTTTTTTTAGGATTAGTCATGTCACTAGAATCACAAGTACACAGCTGCTGGGTACACACACACACACACACACACACACACACACACACACACACACACACACACACAAAACCCTATTTATATATGGTCATGGTTTCCATATGGTTTGTCCCCATGGGTAGATATATGGAAGCTGAGTCCTCAAAATAGTGATAAGACATGATTGGATTTTGAAAAACAAGCCCAGTGAGAAGGAGGAAATATTTCTCATGGGACTGCTATTTATTCCCATGTGAGAGTTATTATAAGAGACCAATTGTGTTGGGTGTAAGTGCTGTATAAGTCCAGCATTAATGATTCTTGAACAGAAAGACCATTAGTTTGATTTAATCCTGCCCTACCTAGGAAGTTCCACATAAGCTTAGGCTCCAGAGCAAAATAATCTCAGAGAGAGAGAAAGAGAGAGAGACAGAGACAGAGAGACCCTGACTCATCCCGAAACTCTTTCCAGCCTTCTTATCCATCCAGGTGACTGTCACTTTTGAATGAATCTACCCTGACATGCATGGCATCCACTCAAGCATTTGTGCTGAGAAGAAGTTCCTGCTACACACTTCTAAAATAGCAGCCAAGTAAGACTGTTCTTCCTGTAGAAAATAACCAGCCGTGAGTATTTCACTAGAGTAGTGAAATATATAGATAGAGAGACAGCAAATTTCCAGAAAAAGAAACCCCTTAGGGGTTGAAGTGAGGATTAAGTGTGACATTACAATCACCCAGAGCAAACACCTGGAAATGAAAACAAAAGTTCTTCAATTCCCACTAGCTATGTGTCACTCCCTGCCAGTCCAAGTAAAAGCTTGCAAAGTGTAGAGGAATGGGTTGAGAGGAAACATAGCTAAGAAGATGCAGAGATGAATGTCCAAGAAAGACAACCAAGAAGCAGGTGGAAATCAGCAGGAGACACTTGTGGTGCATGAAGGATGAAGTAAGTGGAGTAAGAGAGATCTGATGGTGATGAAACCTGCCGGAGCTGAAGATGGCCTGAAGCCACCTATAAGCTGGGCACAACTAACAAAAAGGCATGAAGATATTGCAGGTTTATAATGTATTAATGAATTATAAACATTATAAATTCAAACATAGTATTTTTATGACTATGGATTGGATTTATAGATAATGCAGATGTAAATATGATAATTAAGTGCAAAGTTTTTGTAGCTGTACTTTGAGATCCAGAGGACTATGCTAGTACATTGATACTTTGGGGAGCACTTTGCTCCCCTCTCTTTCTTCGCTGGCTGGGCAGACTCATTTGTCAGAGCTTCATCTTTGAAACCATATCAGGATGAGTTTTAATGTATACACAGTAAATATATATACACTGTAATTATATATATATATATATATATATATATATATATATATATATATATATGCACAGTAATTATAATTAATATATATTACCAATCACTACCCAATCCCAGTCTGTCCTTTTTTTTCTCCCATATAATTGTTACTTTCCCATGATAAGACATACACCTTTGAAATTTGAACTTTGGATCTGATCTCTTTCAATTTAATAGTACAGTGCTTTGATGCACAAAGGAACTGTGTTACTGTTCTTCTGAGTAGTAAGGCAGTATATGCTAAATACTTGTTCTTGTTGATGGACTAGCCTGACTCCAGGTCTAGAACAGAAGTCAGATTGTTATGCAAGTCAAATAACTTTGTTTTTGTTTGCCGCAGAATTCAAGCTTGGCTATGCTTTTACCTCTTTTTGGAGTTTGAGATGTTCCCTACCGTGGCTATGGAGTTTAACTCACACCCTGATAAAATATTATGCTATACCAAATAATTCTGAAAACTTCAGCGAAGTTCCCAAGTAATCAAAAGTCTTTTGGAAGTGTCACAACCCTTCAAAACCTAGTTTTGCAGTTTGGGAAGTCAGGAAGCCCCACTTTTTCCTATGATGAATGTTTGTTTGTTTTTCAAATTCAGCTTTAGGAAGATAGCCCTGGCTGACAGAAAATAAAACTTGCTTAATTTGACCAAAGAATTTGGGTAATACTCTCTACTCTCATGTGGTAGGATTAAGAGCACATTGTTATGACAATTTATAGGCGAAAGTTTGGTCTGGGGTCAGGGTTGCAGAGAATTCAGTCTACTATGGCAGGTGGAATAGCAAACAGGAGCTTTCATCATGTCAGACTGAGGACAGAACATTAGGCTGCCATGGAGTGCTTTCTCTTCTTTTTGCTTTCATTATGTCTAGGCCCCCAGGCCACAGGATAGAATGGCCGCTTGCAGGATGACTCTTCTCCCTCTGTTCATCCTATCTGAAACATCCTCATGGGCCCACTCACAAGTGGGGCTACCTCATCTCTTGGCTAAGTCTGAATCCGATCAAAATGACAAAGACAAGCACACATCACATGCAAGTGCAGGGAATATTGTCATTACTTAACCATTCCAGAGGACCTGAGTGGGTTGCTTTCAAGTCCTGGCAGTCATAAATTCTAAGTTACCATGTAATGATTCTGTGCTTACATTTTAATGTGTCTGAATTCCTTGGAAGGATAAACTCCGGGGGCTGGGCTGGTGGCTGCTTTTCCTGCACACACGGACAAACATGTGGCAAGCAGCTGTAGTGTTTTCTTACCAGAGAACAGGTACAAACTGATGCTCTTCCTGTACCTGCCCGGTATTCTTCCAACAGCAATACTTTTCTGGGTTTGTATCTCAGTGTTGTCCAGGGTTCTCTAACGAGTATGGTGAGCACTTTGTCATTTGCATACTTGGCATCTTCCTTTCCAACATTGCATGAAGCTTTTTTAAACTAAACTTCATAATGTTATAAATATCTGAAAGCCTCCATATCATAATGAAATGGAAGATAACTAAAAAGAGACTCAAGTTATGCACAGGAATCAGATAGGTATTTTTGGATTCATAAAATTAACACATGAATGAACATGTACAGAACAAGGCTCCCGACAGCAGATGTGAGCTGTCCAGTTAACAGCAGAGATGTTTACAGTTAAGGTTAATAAATTCTGATGAACAAGGGAAAAAAAAAAAAAAAAAAAAAAAAACTAGCACACTGTGGTGTTTACCACGTGTACAAGAAGTTCTCCAGGGGAGGAGGAGGTAGGAAAGAATTCCATAGTATAACATCCTCAAATGTCTTTAAAACGATCAGAAAAATCAGTTAGCTTGGCTAGGCAGTTGGAGTTCTGTGTGTCAGCTTCAGCTGACAAAGGACAGAGAGAAAGGAATGGATTCTAAAGAAACCAGAGGAAGGTCTCCCTACTCACGGTAGCAGCCAAAGAGAAAGGCTAGCAGGAAATGTGGTACTGGATGACCCCAGTTGCCTTGATAAGATAGAGAGAAAAAGAAACCTAAGCAAACACTCTTTAGTTATTAAATTTATGCCTTAAAAAATTAAGGAGAAATTAAGGTGTCCTAAGATTTTTACAAAAAGGAAAGGTTTTCTCACAGCATGCAGGGCTAATAGGAACTCCAGGATCTCAGCTGAAGCAGATGAATAGACAATGACCAGAAGCTACAGACAGATCCATGAATGAACACATGTGTAAACATAAAAGACAACATGAACTTTTATAAAACTTTCTACTTCTAAAGAAGTTAAAAATGAAACATAAACAATTCTTATGTTGCAACTCGAATGTAAATGGAAAGGCAATAATAAAGGTGTACATACAGATGTCCTGCTTAGACAACAAGAAACATTAAAACAATAAAGGCAGGACTGTCATGAGCTCCTAATGGCTCTCCCCCATTCCCCAACTCCTGCAGCTGCCATGGGCTCCCATGCCTCCATGAGAGGCCCAGTAGAGGTGCAGGCCACATTAGACAGCACAAAGAGATGCAGCTAGTTGTGAGCTTCACTGAGAAAATTACCATGGTCCAAAGAACATGGTATGCAGAATCTACAAAGTCATGAAGTCAAAAAAATCAGTTCTCTTAGGAGGACTATTATCTGGATTGAAACCTTGCAAAGTTATATTTCATATGTTTTGAACACATATCCCAGCATAGTTTTGAACACAGGGCTAGTTTGTTTCAAAGCTTTCCTCATGGAACTCTTGTATAGTCACAGCAACCACATTCTGCAAAATCAAGGTGGGGGGAGCTTTTGAGATGTTTGACAGAGCCACCATCATCACCTTGCTTGTTCAGATAGAAAAGGTACATGTTAGTTTGAAGGCTGTGACTGTCACACTGCTTGACAATCAGTTTAAAGGGGTGTCCAAAACAAATTCTGCTTTAATCCTGACACATTATTGCCAGACCTTCTGCTGAGAGATTACTGGGGTCTTCAAAGGCTCTTTTACACTCTCACCTGGCAGCAAAAGTATTACCTGGTTATTACTCCAATACTCTAACTATGTCCCAGATACAGAGAGAATTTCAAAGTCTAAGGACATAGGTTAACAGTGTAGGACTGCTGTAGGGTTGAGCAGAGGGAGTGACAGTCATGATGGCTACACTTTGTCTGCAGAGAGAAGAGGTACATATCTATTTGAACATTGTACCCTTGTAAAAATAGGAAGAAGTGCTGGATTACAGTTCTATTTTATCACTGTTGGTCTTCTACTCCAGATTTGATAGACACAGTGATGGCTGTCTGTAAAGTTACTGCTAATGAGCTTTTCGTTACCAATAGCCATATGTTGTAAAGAAACATGTATGTACACATGACAAAAACAATATTGAAATTGGATAGATCTGAATCAGACTATTTTAAGTAAATACAACAATTATAAATCTCCAGGGAGAACAATAAAATAATAAGTTTTAAACTAAGTGGGAGAAACAGTAAGGAAGTTTTATGTGGTCCACATCATCAGAGCAGAAGGAATTGTTAGAGGTTTTATAGTTAACACTGTCAACTTGACAAGATTGAGAAACATCTTTAAGAGATAAATCTAGAAGAAAATTTGTGTTAACTGAGACAGGAGGACTCACTCTAAACCTGGGTAACACCATGCCAACAGTATTCCAGATGGAAGAACAAGAAAAACAAAAACATAGAAAAGCAAAGCAAAACAAACAACAACAACAACAACAACAAAAACTCCAAGATCAGCACAGCATTCATCTCCCTTTCTCTGCTTCCTGCTGTTGTGACTTCCCCACCATAATGGACTGTATTCTAAATCCATGAGACAGAATAAACTCTTTCTTTTTTAAACTGCTTTCATTGTGCATTTTGACACAGCAATGGGAAAATTAACAAGTACGAGTAAGAAATAGAAGAATATCAAAGACATAAAAATATAAAACAAATTTTAAAAATCCAGTTTAAATCCAACCTTATAGTAATCACATTAACTATTAGAAAAAACAGTACAACTAAAAGCAAAAACTAATAAAAATAGATTTTTAAAAATAAAACCAACATAATTTGTCCTCTGCCTACAGATTGAAACCAATAGATTAAAACCCTAATTCAATAATGTAAAATTATTATTTCTTTGGACAAAATTATTATTTCATGGATGAAAACTTTGCTGTGGGTCTCTGGGACATCGGTAGAGGTTGATTTTTTATTGCTTCTTCAGTGAGGCTGAAGATGCTGCTTCTTAAATGCACAGTCAACAAAAAAAGTGTGTGTAGGTATAGTAAGAAAATCCATGTCCACAAAGAAACTTAAGATCTATTGGAATGGTTATAAACTTGAAACACTGTAGACTCTGGGAGCTCAGGTGTTATACCCCTAACATGTGTATAAGATCAAGTTTAAAACAAAACCCAGCAAATAAACAGTGTGGATCAATTCTGTGAGGTATTTGTATAAGCCACAAGCAGGCAGACTCCACTTGGCAGAACTGTGCAAGAATCCTTATCCCAAAGGAGCCTTATTTGAGACCCTAGTCACAGAGGGTTTAGAGAACAGAGAGTGGAATCAAAGAAGAAGATCCTCACATCTATGGGTCTAATTGAATTTTTCTTGCAATGTGTTGGATTTGTTTGAGACCAGGTATTCATTTTTTCCTCATATATTCTGGATATCTATCTTATGCCTGCCCTACAACTGCATTTTGAAAACACAATTTGTCTGGTTTTATAGATTTATTTCAGGAAAGAAATATATCTCTGAGAAAACAGATGTTGGCAAT
Source organism: Micromys minutus (assembly GCF_963924665.1). NCBI lineage: Eukaryota > Metazoa > Chordata > Mammalia > Rodentia > Muridae > Micromys > Micromys minutus. Next base: position 60,421,428 of record NC_137972.1, read on the forward strand.
CACTCATACTTGATTCAGAAGACAGATGGAACTCTGATGTGTCCATTATGGGGAGAGAAGTTAAGGTAGAGAATCAAGCTCTTATGGGTTGATCAGTGATCCCATATGATGAAGTCTGACAAATGGGTCCTGTCTCCACCAAAATATAATCAGCAGGTGCCTCATACATGAACCACTTTCCCTACAGAACAGTGAACAATCATTGACTGTTTAAACCACCCATCTTATAGTATTGTGACAGCAGTGTGACTCACCTAAGCACTGCCAAAGGTATTTCATACAAGATGACACAATGTATAAGAACATTAAGAACAACAACAAGAAAAAAATCAATGAGATCAGAGTCCCTAATCTCAGGGTCATCATGGGAAAAGATGATATGGTGGGCAGAGGATGAGCCTGTGCTTGGGGCATGGACAAGAATCTATATCGTGAGCAAAGTAGTGGGTGCATGGATTGGAGCATGTGTATATGTTTGTGCTCATGTGTGCACATACATGAACACACACATGGACACACACATGAACACATAACAGAACCCACTCAACCTGCATAGTTTTTGTTATGATAACTTAAACACAATATTTCAAAGTTAAAAAGAATACATGGAAATTTTTCTATCATTTATCTCCCTGTTTATCAAAATTGGTTTGGTTTCTGACTTGCTAACATTGATATTTACAGGTATCTACTACATATTTTGTTTTCAGGTGAATTTAATCTGAAGAAAAGCCCTGAAGAAAACTATCATGTGAGGAAGGAATGTTAAAATAATCTGTTAACATGAGGATTCAGGATTCAGGAAGAAAGTTCTCCAAGAATCCAGACTCTGCCTATGTAAAGACATTTTCTGAGAATTAACATGTCCCACATTCATCTCTGGAAATTTCCTTTGAGATTAAAGCTGTCTAACCTGGACAGAAGCTCATTAAGATACAGGATGTTTACAGGGATGTGAAACAGGATGGTCAAAGTGTAGGTAAAGTGTTCCCGAGACTCCAACAACAAACAACTCTAAATGGCTTCAAAAAGTCCCTAAAATTGACCAAATGCACAAGTGGGAGTGGTGGTGGGGACATATATAATCTATAAGGATTACTGAGAGATACTTTCAAAAAAGTAGAGATGCCTAGCAGAACTACCTAGAAGGCCAACTAAGAACACCTAGAAGAAAAAGAGTGTCCACCGTGCCTGGAAGAAGCAGAGGTCATTCAAGCTACCTAAAAGAGGCTCAGATCAAGTGAAGTACCTGGAAAGGACACTCTCCAGACTGTTAAACTGCCTACAGATTGGGCATGGCACTCTAGGTTTTCAGCTTTTGTGAGCTGTCACCCCTGCTGAGGTGGGTTTTTTGCCTCTATAATTAACCCTTGAACCATGCTTGTTTAAGTAATCTCTTTAGGATGCACTAGTTCACCAAAATGAACTTGGGCAGCAATCTTATTTTGGTCTGCCATGGGCTCCCTAAATGGATTGTGTAAATGTTTGTTTACATGTCTATCTCCTTAGGAGTCCTGTCACACAGCACACGCACACTGCTTTGGAAAGTACTCTTTCTGCTTATATGAAGTAGATCATATAATATCAAAAAATGGTATCAAATTAAGGGTTTTTGTAAATTTCTTTGTCAGAAAGAGTTGCTGTGCTCTGGAAGCACTGATCAAAGTTCTGAAAGACAGTGTGAAAATAAATATGTGAAGAGCTGTCCCAGCAGGGAGATGAAAACACATCTTTTAGATTGCAGCGTCTGTAGACTGTGTCCAGAGACCATCTCTGAAGTGGTGGACTTAATATAAACACAGAATCATGTGATTCCTACATAGCAATAGATACAGGTGGAACATTTGTACAGTTTATAAACCAACAAAACAATTGAAGAGAGGAAGCTGAATTCAGGAGTTATCAAATCTTACAAGATCCTCACTTTGTGCTTAATTTTATTTTAAACTTAAAAATAGCAGAGTTTGACATATATTTGCAATAAGACAAGAGATAAGAAAATTCTTGCTTTTATATATTTTTCTTGAAACAAAAAGCCCTGTGCCAACCAGGAAGCTTAGCAGGTAAACTGGATGAACTAAGGTTTATTTTTCCTTGAAGCCCATATAGTGGAGAGAACAGGACAGGTTTTCCTCTGACCTCTGCTCATGCAGTAAATAGGTGTAGAGCTAAGAAAGTTCCAAATGCCATTTTTAAAATGACATTTCTGAAAACACAACTGAAACACTAATTCCAGTGAACACTGCCATTATCAACTTAGAGGATTTTGTCCTTTCTTGAACGTCATGTAATTAGATGCATCAGAACGCAGGTTCTGTGTCTAGCTGTGTAATATGTCCATTCTTTGTGTCCTGCAAGTGGTGTTTCACTGCTCAAGAGGACTGCAAAGTATTTGACCATTGTTCTGTTGTGGGCAATTAGGAACTTTTAAAACCAAGACACAGTAAATATTCTTGAACATAATTCATGGAAAGTTGCACTAATTTTCTTGAACATTTGTGTGTTTAATGGGATGTCTGGGTTACAGGGTGGGAGGCTATTTATATGTAGGACATGCCCATATGTTATATATCTTCACATATTCTATGTTTTTATTTGCTGCAGATTGTTGTAGATACTGTGGATTCCTTCTGTTTCTGGGATAGTGATAATGGAATTCCTTCAGGAGAAAATGTCCCAGCCACAGAAACCAGGAGGCCCACTGGGACTGCCTTGTTGTCACTGTTCAACTATCGTCAGTCACATCCATATTCAGGGAAAAATATTTGTTGAGACAGTCCCTTCTCATGATAGTCTGCTTTGTCTGAACAAGCAGCTCAAGAAGAGAGGGGCCACACCTGTATCTCAAGCTTGTCTTAAACTTCATCTATGTTGTTTTGTAGCAGCTTTACAAATGTATCAACTTCCTTATAGCCAATCCCCCCTGTCTACTTCTAAAAGAGATCTCATCAGCTCTTTCTCCTTCATATGACTTCCATCCTACAGGGAGTTGATGATCCTTGCTGCTGTGGTATTGAACAGTTTCCTGTCTGTTGAGGATACACTTGGGTCTCTTTCCTGCCCCCTTTTCCTTTGATCAGAGCTCCTGAGTCTAATGTTTCAGCATCCATCTTAAATGTCAGGAACAAGAGAGCAAATGGGTAAATTAGTTAAGTCACTCTCATTTGAATGAGGACTTAGTTTCCAAGACTTATGGGGATCTTAAGGTGTAACAAAATGTGTTTGGAACAGCAGTAAGTTTAACTGAGATAGAAAGAAAATTCAAAAAATATCAACTTACAGAAATTGCTGTAATAAAATTTTAAATGTTGGTAAATAAATAAGTATGTGAGAGGTGTCAACAAGAATTTTAGAGAAGATGTATCTGCACAGACCAACTGATTAACTAGGACTTCAGTGGTGTGGAAAGATTGAAATGTTGCAGGTCCAGAGGTTACCTATTTTATCTCAGTACAATTGTATATACACTTATTATATACATATATAATTACATATTATATGTATTATCTAATTATACAATATATTTTATATTATATTTCTATATATTATATATTTGTTCTATATATTTATTATAATTATTAATAATAATTATTTGAATCTTAAGAATATCCCCTGAATAGCCAGCTTTCCTTGTGTATCTCTGTGTCAGTACTAATGTCCTTTGACTAACTGATAAAAAATCTCTTAGATTCTATTAACTCAGTAGACCCAACTTTTCACTGACCCGGAAACTAAGGATGTCATTAGAATCAGCTGAGACATACAGGGAAGCTTCTACCTCTTGCTGTAACAGACTCTCTGATGTGCCCAATAATATACTTAAATTTGCTTTGATTTATAACCTTTGTTCTGTAAAACTATAAAACTTCATGAAGTTACTTCTTCTAAATTGGAACATGGGATTTGGTGTAACATAAATCTGTGTACCTGGCCCATGGTCACTCAAAATGGCTCCAGAATAAAATATGTCTTAGTCCTTTGAAGGTGAAAGCTGTGTTTTCTTTTTGTTTTTGAATCCACAGAAGGAAAAATAAATATATCAAGAAGAAAATTATCATATGTGTAACTATAGTAATCCAAGTATATCAACAATCATTTTCACAGTGGATGGTCTAATTGTATTACATAAAAAAAGGGACAGGACTTTTTTTTCTTTTTGTTGCACTGAAGATCAAACTCACGGCTAAATGCTAGGCAAATGTTCTACTTCAAACTGTGCCCCCAATATCCTCTTTCTTTAATACATTTTTTCTTTGAAAGCATCTTGTTATATAGTCCAGTGTGGTCTTGACCTTGTGACCTTCCTGCCTCTCTATCTTTTTAATAGCTCACAGTAGACTTTTTTTTAAAAAAGACATAATCTTAGGCTGACCATAAGAAGTCCATTTTCAAGCTTAGGAGCTGGCTCAGTAAATGAAGTGTTTAGCATGTAAGCCTAAAGACCAGAGCTTGGATCTCAAAAACAGATGCTGATGACCACAGCAAATCTTTAAGCAAATAGTTTAAAGCTGTTAGTGTTTGCCTCATTTTATTTTACTAAGTCTGTCCAGTTGTGTGAACTTTTGGTGGATCTTTTGCTATATGAATAAATTATGACTCTAATAGAAAATTTTAGACTTTCTAGAAACAGAGAGACTCTCTCCTGCCAGAGCTCTCTCCTTGATTATCTGGCTAATGATTTATTTAATACCACCTTCTTGTCATATTTAGAGGGCAGGAATAGTTGACTATAACCTAAACATTATAGGACACCATAACCTGAATATACCCTGACTCTAACATGAATTGTAGGACACCAGCAGAAACAAATATGGCAGGAGGACAGGAGGGCAGACGAAAGTGCCCAGAATCATAAAGGTTTACTGCAATCATCCTAACAATCACAAAGAAGGGGCTCTATATACCACATTGCTATTTCAGAATACCATGAGTTCATTATATGCATAAAGAGGACTGTGCTGTTAAGTAATATTCATGTAGGACATAGATAAGGGTTGGGCAGATGCTCACTTGATAAAGCTATTGCTATGCAAGATGAAGACCTGAGTTTGACTCCAGGACCTACACAAAACAAAACATCAGGAGGGTCCTGTAATCTCAGCATTGGGGTGACAGACCTAAGTAGTAAATTCCTGAGGCTCACTGTGCAGCCAAGCTACTAAAATCAGAAGAATCAACTAAGATTAGTAGGGTAGCTTGTATCAAAAATATTGTGAAGAATGACCAAAGTACCTCACATTGGTCTCTGGCGTCCATATGCAAGTGCATATATATATATATATATATATATATATATATATATATATATATATATGTGTGTGTGTGTGTGTGTGTGTGTGTGTGTGTGTGTGTGTGTGTGTGTGTGTGTGTGTGTGTGTGTGTGTTGTCTCCACTCATGGAATACAACACAGTTTGCAAATACATACACAGAAAGAAGACTAGAGTGAATGTGGAAAAAGAAGAAGAAGAAGAAGAATTCTCAAATAAGATCTTATCAAGGATTTCAAGTCTATTTCAAAGTTGAATAATTCTCAAACTTAAACTTTTGAGTTGTTTTTCAATTCATTAAGGTGAATTTTAAAGATCGCTAGTTGTTCAGCTTGAAAATATATTTCTGATAAAATAAAATTTAAATTTTACAGACCAGCTAATGCTAACAATAAGCAATAACAGCTTGTGTATCCAATTTTCTCCAGTATAATTTATCAAAGGGGCAAAGTAAATGATAGGGGCTATGAAATTCTGTTCATTGAGGGATTTATTTATCAATGTTTTCTCTGTCTCATTTTACCACTGTGGGCTTGATATTTCTAAGTTCTAAAAATAAAATAGCAAACACTCTACTTGTGTATCCAGGGAAATTTACGGCATTAAGATTGACATTTATGTCTGTGAACATTCTTTAATAGATTCTTGGCACACAGAAACAGCATAAGAGGCTAGATATACTTTCATATTCTGTAGTAAATGTTTGCTGATTTTCTTAACTTCCTGGCAATTTTTATACCTTGGAGGCAGTTTTATGTTTCCATTCTTTGTGCCGTTCTTAAATTCAATCCTAATGGAAGATGTCATGCTTTTCAATGTATTTTTTAAAATGTTATGTTTGTTCAAGTGAAAGATGGAAACCCATTTCTCCCTCTGTTGTTAGGTAATTTATACCAAATTTGATTTGATTTCTTTGTTTTTGTTAGTGACTAGATTGTCTGGGTAAATTTGTTGAACTCTAGATGCTGTACATATAGTAAAGAATGGGCCAGAAGCAAGAGGGAATTATTTTAAAAGGTAAGGCTTCTGTTATGTGATGAAGTATAGACAGTGGAGACTATTTTGTGAGAAACACACATAAAACAACCACACATTGTTGATCCACATAACCTACTGCAAGTAGGTTTGTGACACAGGTACAAATCTTCACCGTATTGGCCCTGCTCGATGGGTCTCCTGTCGCTTCTTGATGGCAATGAGCACATTTTTCTACTGAAAAGTAGGAATGAATGTATGCTTAAAGAACTAAAAAGTTACACGAATTTCACATTTGTTAAGAGGTGCCATTCTCCACAATAGTTTATGAAGCACAGTTCAGTTCTGGGGCTGTGAGAAGAGGCAAACATGGTCACCTCCGTGGGGCCCTATACTTGTCTAGAATTTGAGTAACAATCTGTTGAAGGCTGCCATGTTACCTGTTCATGAAGCAGCATGTTGTGAGGCTAGGTGTCAGAAGCTGTAAGAGATGCACCTGAGGAATTATGTCATTGAAGACACTCCCTTGAAGTGGTTTGGAACTCCATTCCATTCTCACCCATCCCCCCTCTTTGGTATATAGTGAATACTATAAGCAGACTTCTTTGCCAGTTGCTTCTAAGCACAATCTTGCACCACCCCAGGGTATAAATACAACAAGACAAACTTTGGGTGGCTTTTCTCCTGTAAAAATAGTTGTTCTCAGGTGTTTTATCCTAGACTGAGCCCACTAGCTAGTGTATCTTTTGGTCCCCTTTCTGCTGTGCTGTCTTTTAATTTCCTTTCATCTTTTCTGAATGGTAAACTTCTGCTCATATGTGGAGGAATGCTTCATTCTATCTTGAGCCTTCCTCTCTCCTTCTCTCTGTCATGCAGCAGTAAAGACTTCTTAAAAACAAAGCTCTCAATAGTAAAGAGAATAAAATCTCCAGCCTGGATAGAAACCTAATATTTCATGTGGCCAGGCTCACTCACCTGGCCAAGGCATCACCTCTAGAATAAGCTATATTTCTGGGAACCATACTCAATGGCTAAGTGAAATAATTATACTATTAATGAGATTATGTGACTTTACATCCCCATATTCCCACCCCCAGGATAGTAGCTTATGGGACCACTGCTATGCACCTCTACAAGTCTGCCCATTATTCTAAATTCTTCGGAAAAGCATAGCTTCTTCTATCTATTCTAAAGCATGTTTTCCATACTGCTGTGGGCTTCCCCAGCATTTAGGCTTCCTTACTCTTTCTTTAAGGCTCCCCTGCCTGCCATGGAGCTGACTGTCTGCCATGTGACTGATCTCCATGCTGGCACTAAAGATGTGGCCATTTTTCATTCTCTCCTTCGTTATCATCCACCGGCAGCTGAGATTTATGGCTTTCTTGCACCGGGAGTTTTTCTTTTAAACTCTAATAAAAATTGCCCTTGAGCATCATGTATTTGAATCCATTTTTAAGTCTTTCATTAATGAAACTAAACTATCCAAGACAGGACTCTGATTTCCTATGAAATCACACCTCTCTCTCTCATAGACTACTTTTATTTCCTACACTCAGCTGTCTTTTTTATTGCTTTCTTTTGCTGTGTCTGAAAGAATTGTCTCCAATTACCAGATCACAATACAATGTTTCCTAACTGCTAGTCTATCCTTCCCACAAGTATGAATTTCTGAAAGTTTAGAATTTATACATTTCATTTATTAGACACCTGCTACCTTCTTATAATAGGCCTTTCTTCTTCCTTGGGATCAAAGAGTCTCTCAGGTTTTCCTGAAAGTTTGCTGTAAGATGTGTCTCCTAGTACTGTCAGAATCCACACCCATAAAGCCGAACCAATGTGACTTCCTAAACATAAGCTGAACAAGGCCAACACCAACATGTGGTATACTTATGTTAATGGGAAAAGTCTAGGAAGCCTCAACTCCACACACAAAAAAAAAAACTACATACAAATATATAATATGCTGAGGGTAGAAAAAATGGTCTAATTCAGAGATAGGCAAATATATTGGCTACCTAATACCAAATGGTCAGCCCTGAAGGAAATCACAATAACAGAAGTAACACTATATAGATTGAACAGGTTTTTAAAAAAATGTATCTAGGAATGTGTGTGTGTATATTTAGTTAAATATATCTATGTAACAACAATTAAACAATTAATCAAAAAAGGAGTCACAAAGTTGAAAGAGATCAAAGAGGGGCATATGTGTATGTGTGTGTGTGTGTGTGTGTGTGTGTGTGTGTGTATGTATATATGTATATGTATATGTATGTGTATGTGTAAGTGTATGTGTATGTGTATGTGTATGTGTATGTGTATGTGTATGTGTATGTGTATGTATATGTATATGTATATGTATATGTATATGTATATGTATATGTATATGTATATGTATATGTATATGTATATATGTGTGTGTATGGGTTTGGAGAAAGGAAGAAATGATGAAATTATATTGTAGTACTGTTTTTAAAATAAGTAAAAAGAAAAACAAATTTTAAAATTCTTCCTAAGACTAGTAATTATTCTAAGGTTTTTATCTGTGTGTTCACCTATTTCTCTTTCTGTGGTCTCATTTGGTATAGAAGCCCACTTAGTCTGGACATCCACATTCCATGTGTACATTTTATTTGTGGACTGAGCTATCACCAAGCTCAGATTGAAGCATCATCACAAGAAATCTCCATGTCGCTTCTCTTAAACTTTGCTGAGAACTTGCTCATGCAAGAAGTTTGTGTAAAGAAGGTGCTGAAGCTTTTCTTTGACATTGTTAAAAATGACTTTCCTTCTCCTTGTCTGTGCTCATGCAGAACATAAGAAAAGAAGTATATCACTTACTATTATTTGATGATTCTGAATTCAGCATAAAAACTAAGTGATCTGAGTAAGAGACAAAGAGAGAGAGAGAGACAGAGAGAGAGACAGAGAAAGCCAGAGATAGACACAAAGAAAGACACAGAGAGAGAGACAGAGGGAGATGGGGGGAGGGAGAAAGAGACAGAGAGAGAGACAGAAATAGAGAGAGGGGGGAGGGAGAGAGAGAGAGGGAGAGGGAGAGAGAGAGACAGAGACAGAGACAGAGAGACAGAGAGAGACAGAGAGAGAAGGGGGAGAAATGGAGGGGGAAGAAGGAGAGGGGAGAGTAGGAGGGAGGAAGGGAGAGACAGAAAGAGAGCTGGCATTTTCAGCACAAGAAATGGAAGTACCTATTCAAAAATTCAGTTGTAATTTTAATAATCAGCTTTTCATATGATGAAAAGGCTGGGACTAGAAACAATCTCAGTGCTGAAAAAAAAACAACAATAAATCTTTGTATTTTTATATAAGATATTTAAAAAGCCAGACAGGGGACTGGGAAGGTACCTTAGTGAGGGAGGTGTCTTGCAGCTCAAACATGAAGTCAGGAGTTCAAATCTACTGAATAAGTGCTTAGTCATTGGGGAGGCAATTCTTATCCAAACCACCAGAATGTATAAATGAAGAGGACATTTCGGAGCTAATTTTCTGTTTTTTAATGGTGTTTGCACAGACATAAGCTAGTGTCAAATACATAAAAATTGAATCTTTAAAAATTGGGTTATTTTAGTGCATGTCATTTTTATGTCAGACATATTTAATACAGTTAAAAATGGAGACAAAGCTCTTGAATATAGTAACATCACAATGAAAATGGACTCAATGTCAGAGTTCAGTTTGTATGTCACATACTTAGCACCTAAAGCATCAGAACCAATATCATTAACAATTTTTTTCAACTTTTATGCATATTAATATTGACCTGTAATTTAAATTTGTATTGAGGATCCAAACAACAGAATGTGATGGACTAATTCCTTGGGACCAAATACCAGGAATTTGTGGGTCTTATTATTCTTATGATTCTTCATTCTGTGAATAGACATCATTCATTAACAATGTGAATAAAACTATTTAGTTCATCTAGTTGACTGAGACTATCCTGGTTCTCAAGCATTTATTCATATGCACATATGACAATATCACTTGGATTTCCTTAGTGTTTTCTGTCCTAATTAGTTTTAACTGTCAACATCTTATAATATAATGAAGGTGATTTTATTCCTCAATTGAGGACTATCCCAGATCACATTGGCTTGTAGGCATATTTGTAGATAATTGTTTAGATCATTGCTTGTTGTAAGAGTAGTGCGCAGTCTGTGGGTAACCCCATTCCCTGGTCAACCTGAGCTATGTAAGAATGCTAGGTAGGGTAAGCCATTGAGAGTAAAACAGCAGACAATATTCAGTGTTCTTCCAAAGACTTCTTCTAATTCATGCTGGAGTTCTTGCCTAAACTTCTCTCAGTGATGGACAATAACCTGTAAGGTGATATAAACACTTTTCCTTCTTTAAATGTCTCTGGAACAGAATCCCAGAAACAGAAAGGAAACTGGATCTGCTTTGGTGGATCTTACTACAATGCCCTTGCTTAACTTCTGAATGGGCTTTGGGAGAACAAGCCCTGAAGCATAGTTATTCCATCCTCTAGGTTTCTATGAGATTTGAATGTTCTTCTGTGCTTCCTGCAGTGAAGCACATGTCTCTACCTGGAAAAGCTGGACTTTAAGTCTCAAATTTTATACATACGAGTTAAATGACCCTTTAAATAAATGCTTAGTACTAGGAATATTTTGGACCTTGGCATTTTTCATATCTAGGAATATTTGCATAGGCATAAAAAGAAATCGTAGAGACAAGGATGGCACCCTAGGCTAGACAGAAAATTCACACACATATACAGTATTCTATTATAGTACACAGTAAGAGTCAGTGCTTACACTTTTAAAGAGTTGATCTAGGGACATCATGGCAGGAAGAAAACAGGCACAGTATTTGAACGGTAGCTAAGACCTTGACATCCTGATTCATGGGCAGCATACAGAGAGAGAGCGAGAGAGAGCAAGAGAGCGAGAGAGCGAGAGAGAGAGAGAGAGAGAGAGAGAGAGAGAGAGAGAGAGAGAGAGAGAGATGGAGAGAGAGAGAGAGAGATGGAGAGACAGACAGACAGACTGCATGACAGACTGACTGACTTGGGCTTTTGAAATTTCAAATCTTATGTCATTGTCTCCTCCAGTAAGACCATACCTACTCCAACAAGGCCACACCTTCTAATCCTTTCCAAACACTTCCACTAAGTGGGGCTCAAGCACTCAAACAAATGAGCCTGTAGAGCCATTCTCATTCAAACCACCACAAATACTAATAGGATAAATCCTAACTGTAGAGGTGACTAAATGATCAATTAAATCATATAGGGAAACATAAATGAATTAATTTCCCATTAACTATAGGCTTTACCAAGTTCTGCATGACTGAGCTGATTAATAGGCAGAGTCCTGAAAGATGGTCCTTGGAAATGAATAGAAAAGGAAGATGATTTTTGTATATTCATGATGGGTAAGTAGTGTCACAAAGCCAAAGCTACAGCTATTTCCAGATGCAGAAAATGGTCACTTGACAAAGAAGGCTCTAGAAAATGCAGAGAAGTAGCTGTAGAAGTTGGCCCTACATTTGCACTGCCATGCCCTTCTCTTCAGTATTCTTGGCAGCTGTTTTGTGTTTCCTTAGCAACCCTTAATGCAGGAAGGTTCATTGAACCACCTTCAGAACTTTTCCCCCTCTTCTCTCCTCATTTGCATCTGCAGTAGCTCCAACTAGTTCACGGTTTAAACTGCATCTCCATACTGATAAATTCTATATGTACACTTGAATATTTGAACTGAACTTAGAATTGGTTAGTTTTACCAATTTACCATTTGCATATGAGTAAACTCTCAACTGTGCCAAACTTAATGTTTGCTCTGACAACTCTTGATTCTCTACCAGAAACAATTCCCACATTGCTCCTCGGTCTGCAAGTAGCTTACTCTTTCTTTCTTCTACTCTATAATTTGTTCCATGGTTTCCTGTGTCTGTTACATGTGTGGCCCATATTCAAAATCCATTTGACTGGTCTCTCTTAACACACACCATTTTCTCTTACACTTTTCTGTCTTCTTGTACATACCTTTATTCTGTTGATTTCTACACAAACCTATCAATATAATGTTTTAAGGCATACATCAAGTCTTCTTTCTCTTCTGTTGAAAACACTGGCTCCAAGTGAATGGCTTTTGGTAACATCGGTCTGGTTATTATTCTAGTGTGTTCTGTCACAGGCATTTGTGCTTGCCTGCCACTCTTCAGAGAAGGCCTTCATCATTTAATCAATCAACTTAGTTGTCATAGTTCTTCTTAGAACAGCCCGCACTGATGTCTCTGTCTGTTCTCAAGTTTGTTTTTCTCCAAACATATTCAGAAAGTACAAAGTTCTATATCTGGCATAGTGTGTCTCCTCATAGAACAGAGCAAAAAATAGGTGAAGAGCTCAGATCCTTAAGTCTATGTTATTGGCTGAGTTATTTCCAAAGAGTTTAATGAAAATTTACTGCATGACACAATATGGAGTTTGGAGGCTTGAAGATTATTCTGGTGTTTGGTTTTTTTTTTTTCATTTTTATTGATTATTTTATTTATTTACATTTGAAATGTTATAGTCCTTCCCAGTTTTCTCTCTACAAGTCTCCTATCCCCTCCCCCTGTTCCTATGAGGGTACTCCTCCGACACAACCACTGCTGCCACAGTGACCTAACATTCCTCTATCCCAGGTCAACTAGCCTCCATGGTCCAGGGGGCTCCCCTCTCAGTGATGCCCATTTAAGGCAATTCTCTGCTACATACCCAACTGGAGCCATGCCCTTCCATGTGTACTCTTTGTTTGGTGGTTTAGTCCCTGGAAGCTCTGGGGGTCCTGATTGGTTGATATTGCTCTTGCTATGGAGTTGCAAACCCCTTCAGCTCCTACAATCCTTTTCCTTGCTATTGGGGTTCCTGTGCTCAGACTGATGTTGGGCTGTGTACACTCGAATCTGTATTGGTCCGGCTCTAGCAGAGAGCCTCTCAAAAGACAGCTATACCAGGCTCCTGTCAGTAAGCACTTCTTGGCATGAGCAATATTATCTGGGATTGGTGCCTTCATATGGGATGGATCCCTAAATGGGGCAGTCTCTGGATGGCCTTTTCTCTAGTCTCTGCTCTACTCTTTGTCTCTGAATTTCCTTTTGACAGGAGGAATTATAGGTTAATATTTTTGGGATAGGTGGGTGACCCCATCCCTCAACTGGGAGCTCTGCCTATCCACGAGAAAGATTTGTTAATACAATTCAAAATTGTCAGCGAGTGTGTAAAAAATCAGGATGGGTACATCAAACATAAAATACAATTTGTTGCAAACCATAAACTCTTCAATTTCTTTAGTGAATATAGTAACACAGGAAGAGAGTTCTAGACAAGTACAGTGCTCAAAGACACAATTTTTTCTTTATGTTCCACACAGAGTCTGGACCCTGCAAACTGCCGCTTTTTTTCCTATCATCTCTTATGTCTGTTCAGACTCACAATTCAGAAGAAGAAAACAGAAATTATAAGTTATAGGCTTACTTATATATCAGAAAGAGAAAGGAGAGAGACTTCTGGTTACTATGCTGGTCACTAAGGTGCCTAGAAGCCTTTAGCCTTCCTTACAGTAAAGAAAATCTAAAATCAAATGTTCCTTAGGTTTGCCAGCAAATTGAAGCTCCTGAGACAGACAGGGGCTGCAGAGAACCATGTCTTACTGGGGCCATGTCTCAGAAAAGAAAATGCTTTCATGAGTCAACAACTGAGTCAGAAGACAGGGCAATAATGGGCAGGAGACTGGATGCTCAGGGGTTGAACACTTACAGTACTACTTCAGATATGCTAACAGGTCTGATGGGTAAATAGACCCAAGCAAAAGCAGACACACAACACTGTAAAAAGAAGATTTAAAGATGGGTAAGACACTAACCACTGAGTATGAAGGAACAGCAACAGGTACTTCCATGTGGAGATTCAAGAGGGAAAAATGTAGGTAAGCATAGAGGACAGAAGATATAAGAATGGAACAGTTGAAAAGGGTGTGGAGGACACATAAGGGGGAGAGGATAAGAAAGAAGAGGAGGGCAGAACTATTGAAAACAACAATAACACCTGAAATCTTCTAAGAATTCATTCTAGACAGCAAAGCAGAGGCTGAGAAACCTAGAAGAAACTGACAAGAATATATATGAAAAAATTCACTTCCTGAAAAAAGTCAGAAGAATGAAAATTCACATTAGATGTGGGGAAAACTTAGCTACCAGTCAAGTAGCCTATACCTGTCAGAATTTCTTAAAACTAAAGAACCAACTGGCACTCAGCATGAAGAATGAAAATAGACTTTTTCTTATCTCCTTGTAAAAAGCTCAAGTGCAAGTGGATCAAAGATCTCCACATTAAACCAGGTAAACTGAAACTATTAGATGAGAAAGTAGGGAAAACCTTAGAACTCATAGGCACAGGAGAAAATTTCCTAAACAGAACACCAATAGCTCAAGCTCTAAGGTCAAAGATTGAGAAATGGGACCTAATGAGATTGCAAAGTTTCTGTAAGGGTAACGACACTGTCAAGAAAACAAAATGGCAGCCAACAGAGTGGGAAAAGATATTTACCAACCCCACATCAGATAGAGGCCTAATATCCAAGGTATACAAAGAACTCAAAAAGCGAGATACCAGAGAATCAAACAAGCCTATTAAAAATGGGGTACAGACTTAAACTAAAAGTTCTCAATCGAGGAATATCAAATGGCTGAGAAACATCTAAGGAAGTGCTCAACATCCTTAGCCATCAGGGAAATGCAAATCAAAACAACCCTGAGATTCCACCTCACACCAGTCAGATTGGCCAAGATCCAAAACTCAAAACAGATGCTGGAGAAGATGTGGAGAAAGAGGAACACTTCTCCACTGCTGGCAGGGTTGTAAACTGATACAACCACTCTGGAAATCAGTCTGGTGGTTCCTCAGAAAAATGGACACAGTACTACCTGAAGACCCAGTTATTCCACTTCTGGGCATTTACCCCAGAGATGCTCCAACATACAACAAAGATACATGCACCACAATGTTCATTGCAGCTCTATTTATAATAGCCAGAAGCTGGAAAGAACCCAGATGTCCTT
Organism: Micromys minutus; assembly: GCF_963924665.1. Taxonomy (NCBI): domain Eukaryota; kingdom Metazoa; phylum Chordata; class Mammalia; order Rodentia; family Muridae; genus Micromys; species Micromys minutus. The sequence continues at coordinate 60,436,755 of NC_137972.1, forward strand.
CAGTAGATGAATGGATACAAAAATTGTGGTACATTTACACAATGGTGTACTACTCAGCTATCAGAAACAATGGCTTAACAAAAATCTTAAGAAAATGGCTGCATCTAGAGAATATCATCTTGAATGAGATAACCCAGTCACAAAAGAACAGACATAATATGCAGTCACTGATAATGGGATACTAACCCCAGAAAGCCCTGAACACCCCAGAAACAACCCACAGAGTGTGTGAAGTTCAAGAAAGAAGAAAAAAAATGAATATATTTTAATTAAAATAGAACTGTATCACATCCACCTTTCCTTCCTACAGCTCCTCCCAGTTTCTTTCCTATCTCCTCAAATTAATAACCTCTTTTCCTATATTATTGTTACATATGCACATATGTGTATGTATATGTACCCACAAATACTTAATTACAACCTTATTAAAAAAAACTGTAGGAGAAGTATTTTCTCAAGACCATAAAAATTAAAGGGAATGTTTATCTAACAGAACTGCCTTATAATAAATGTTCAATGAAACTATTCAGAAAACAAGAAAACAATACAGGCCAAACTCCCAAGTCTACCAGAAGAATAAAAGCAGCAGACAAAGAATAAGGGAAGGAAAGTGAGCTATTTGATTTTTCTCATTCTCAATTGAGCACAGTTATTTTTTCAAAATAACAAGGATGATGATAGTAATAATACATTGGTAATAATGCCTTATGCTTAAATTAAACAAATGCCAGCAAGGTAAGAGAAAATAGAGGGGCAACGGGGGAATTCTTAGATGGGGCTTACATGCCCCTAGAGGTGCTACGGTATTAGTTGAAAATGGATTTGGGTAAGTGAAAATTGCACCATTAATGGAGAAAACATACTGTGCATACTGAGAGCAGAAACCATATAACATGGAACCATATAATGGGTTCAGAAACAGAGAAATCAGAAAAGAATGGGAACAAAGGAAAAAGACAGTATGGGACTAAGAACAGTTTTGCTCCTGTTCAGAATCTGACTTCTTCAGAAAAGCAGTTTGTGAAAGACACTTACAGTGGAAAAATACACATTCATACACTACACATATCCATACATTCACACTCACCCATTCCCACTTCACATGTATGAAATTCTTACTCACAGATGCACATACTCCATACACCCACACATTCACTCAAATCCACACAGGCAAACATTGACACACATGAATCACTCAACCACACATTCAAATTAAGCACATTCATACATATTCACACAGATAACATACATAAAATACACATCTACACATTCACTTGTTTGTGGGGCTGTGGGCTGCGAAAGGTACCCTGATTCCTCCTTGAGATAGGCTGAAGCCCTGAGGACCCTAAGAGATGGTAGGAAGCTTCCTAATCTCCCAGGAGATTAGGCCCCTCTCCAGTAGTTACTGCCCCCCAACAGCCCCATGTTGAGAGAGGTTTGAATTGCATAGGACAATGCCCCAAGCCCCTCCTCCAAATGTAAAGATGTGACCACAGCTCACTTAGGCTCAAGATAGACCAGTCATATAGAAGCAGGACCACACCGTCAAATATGTAGACAAGATATTCCCAAGATCTCAGGCCAAGCCCATAGGAAGTATCTACTGTCAGACCCTGATTTATCCCAAAACTGTATGTAAAAATCCTATCCAGAAGGATTAAAGGTGTGCAGGAATTACTTCATTGTCATCTGAGAGCTTCTGTTATAAGAGCTGTAACACGGCTGCTTGGGGAAAAGATCTGCTCTCTTAAAATCACTGACAGAAGCTCCCCTGCACCCCTCACCAGTGGTAGCAGCAGAAACAGAGGCGGGCAGCACCATCAGCTGAGGCAGGGGAAGCAGTTCCCCTCCTTGATTAAGTCCTCTCCCATTCACCTGAACCCACACTCCTAGCCAGAACAGAGATCTCCATGTGAGGCTTCCGGAACGCAGGCTAACATTTGTTTATCATCCACATTCACAGACTACATGCCTAAAATACAATCTACTCATTCACATGCATGTTAACCACATTCATACACTATGTGTATATACAACAGAAAGGAGAGGCTGCTTACGAGAGCAGGCCTAGAATATTTTCAACCTCTGAGACTTACTGCTGCATAAGCTCACCCTTTCTTGGTCTTTCTGAGCTCAGTTGTTCTGGCTTAAAACTCCTCCCCACACTCTCTGATTCAAACTTGCTTCTCTCTTGGCCTCTGATTTTTGCTCTGTTTGGCCTCCTATTAAGTTTGGCAACATGTTCTAATCTTCTGACTCCTTATTCTTTAGCTCATTCTGGCTTTACCTGGCTCTAACTTCTCTCTTCAACCCGTCTCTGTGGAACTCTCCCAGTAAAAAAGCCCCTTTTAATTTCTCTGGAATGCTCTCTTAAGCAGCCTCTCCTTTCTCTCTGTTATCCTGAGAGTTGGGCATATCCTATTCAGTCAAACCTTTCTCTGATTCCTTACTCTGCTTGCCTCTCAATTAGACATCATTTTCAAACATGGGTGGTTACTTCCACAAACTAACTTTATCTTCATTGTTTGGCATTAAAAGTGTTTACTAAGGACATGTCTGTATTCCAGCCAGATGAATTAAAGGTATATGCCAAGGCTGAGCTACACTGCAATTAGAGATATTTTTTTCCAGTAACAGTACAATTTGGGGTGCATAGTGTGACAAGAGAGTCCCCATCTCAAACAAGCTTAAATGCAAAGACTAAAATTTTCCTTTGACCTCCACATATGCAGCATGGTGCTGTCACACATAAATGTGCACACACACATACACACATCACATTGCACATATACAAAATATACATATACTTTAGTTGGCAAAGTATACTGGAGTAAAATATTAGCATGAATGTGGTGATAACTTCACTATAATTGGCCTTGTAAAACTGAGATACAGAGGATTGTTAGATACACACAAAAGAAGGTCACAAATCAGAAAATGAACTGCATGTACAGCTTTGCCTTTGACACTTCATCATTAGCAACATGAAGAAATCACTTAACCATAACTATGAAGGATGCCTCTGTGCTGTAATTTGCATTATTAACTAGACTTCATCAGCATCATGGCAATAAACTATAAGAGAAGAATGAGGTCATGATGCAAGTGTCTAATTTCCCTTCTAACAACTGTATTCCACTGTAGCCTTCGCTCTATAGAACACACTCCAGGGTCCATGGTCACTAGAACCTCTGCCTTCCCACTTGTGATGCAAAGGAACAGGTGTCTCATTTTATATCCAGATCACTGTTGTATATTTTTAAGATGTGACAAAAATTTCTAGGATGTTCATCATCAGGTCAAAGAGAGGCAGAAAATGTTGGTATTTTACCAGTGGTCAGTGTATAGGCTAGTCCTGAAATAAATATTCAAATACATAGTCATGGTTTAAGTAGAACCCCTTTCCATAAAAATTCTGTGCTTTTGATATTTTTTCTTCTGAGCTTCAGACCATGAGACTCAGAGCTCATACAACAGAAGGACCACATCATTGTGTCAGTGGGTGAGGCCACTGGAGGCATTTCTGTCTCAGTAGCTTGTACTGTTTGTTTTTATTTCCTGGTTTCTGGACATCTTCTCCTATCTGAGAATGAACGCAGGGGGCAGTGAATTCCAGAGCTGCTCAGAGCCATTCTCATAGCAAGTTAATCCATTTGCAGAATACACATGTGAACTTAAATGTCTTTCCTTGGTCACTCCTGGGAAAATGGTCCACTCTATAGTAGCTATAAATAGCAACTATGTGCACAAGAATCATGCTGTTCAGTGTGCTTCATATGACAAGAGAGTCATTTTGCTTTTCCCAGGTAGTGTGTACATAATTAAAATTTGTGGTGGGCTTGTTTCATTAAATATGGCTGATGGGGAAAAGACTGTGTAGTATAATTAATCAAGCTGCTAACGAAGCAAAGATCTCTTATTCATCTTCCAAAGTGGTTTCTGGGCAAGGGAAGTTGTATCATAAATCCACACATATGCCATGGTCAAGGTACCTGTGGCCCAACAACAAGTGGTCTCTACCTCTGCAAGTCAGTTCCCACAGGAAATAAGAGAAACATTCAATGAGGGCTATTGATGCTGGAGATTTGTTTTTGGCTTGTGGAGAGTGCATATCAAACAAGCAATACCAGTCATATATTCTTCCTGCCTGCCTAACTATCTTTGTTCTTCTTAGAGTCTGTTTTCTCTTTGCTTTGTTCAATGCTTAATAACTTTGAGATGAAATAATTCAAGTACAGAACAATGGAAATAAAGGACCTGAAATAAATTATTATGTTAGAATTTAGTTCCACCAGGTATGCTATTTTCAATGCATTTGCTTCTAGTAGACGTTTAAGGCATAAAGAATGGATCTGGTCTTGAAACACTGATGACTGAGTAATTATGGAGTATTACAAAAGCATAAAACCTCATTCCACCAAACATGCTGCTTTTATGTTTTGTTTTGTTTTGTTTTGGCTTTATACAAGTGCCCAAGAAGCAGCAGCAGAGGGGACATGCCATCCTTGACTCTCTAACATGGGGACAGGTCAGAAGAGGACTCAGAGGGTCATAACTGTTCTCAGGTTGGACAGGTTTTATTTCTTCTGTACTACGATAAGACAGGTATGTATTCACACACAAGATAAAGCACAATTTAACAGCAAGAATTTAACCCAAGAATATTCCAAGAACACTGGACTCCTTTACCTTTGAGCTATCTCGGTGGAGAACTAATGCATCAAGAAGTAATCCTGACCACTCTCTACCGACCTTCCGAGTCACATTTCTGTTACAAACCAAATACCTGCCCTAATCAACTTTTGAAGAGAAATGGTAATTTTGGCCCACGGCTTTGAAGACACCAGTCCATAGAGAGTAGGCATGTTGTTTTAAGACTCATGATGAGGTAATATGTCAAAACTAAAAACATGTGGCAGAGGAAAAACTGCTTAACTCATAGCCAGGACATAGAAGTGAGAAAAGAAAGTACTAGGGTCTACCAATGATATAAAGACCTCCTATTCATCCCCAGCTGTTAAGGACTCTATCACCTCTGAACAGCATGAAACTGGGAATTAGCTGTAACATATCAGTATATGAGAGACATTTTAGTCAAGTCTCACAAAAGTTTCACACTGCATGACCTTGAGGGAGTAATTACAGCATCCATCCCTGTGCTTTCAAAGTTTGAGGTAAGACCTCTGCATAAATCCTTGTAATTTCAGAGTTTGAGGCAGGACCACAGCATACATCCATGTAATGTCAGAGTTTGAGGCATGGTCAACATCCACCCTAAAAGCCTATGCAGACTTATTAAGAGCCTGAAGTAGAGCCCTAACAAGTGTAGTAGCCACTACATGTGCAAAATGACTCATATAGTATCAGTGCATATCTATTTACATTATACAAAAATTTTCTTGCAATGCAGTTGCACCCCTGGTAGTTATAGCTCATGTCTTCCTGTTTATTTTATGCTTGGACATTCTATACACTGATATTTAGGAATATCCACCCTTAGATACGCTTCTCTCTGTGTGTTTCTCTCTCTGTTTCTCTCTGTCTCTCTCTGTCTCTGTCTCTGTATCTCTCTCTCTCTCTCTCTCTCTCTCTCTCTCTCTCTCTCTCTCTCTCTCTCTCTCTCTCTCTGAGGGCGGTGTACCTGGATGTGTGTGTGCTTTAAAGTGCATAGCTATATCATTCTTTCTGGTGTTAAAATTTAGGGAGGAGCTTAAAATCCAGAATCTAGGTGTGCACTTGCCCTATTTTCATTACCTCTGTCTTATAAAACTTCTACCAGGATCTTATCCAACAAGTATTGAAATAGGCTTATTCCCAAGGTCTAAAGGAAGTTGGCCCTCTGTATCAGAGATTTTTCTGTCCCATTCTTTGTCATGCTGAGACCTGAAGAAGTGTCAGAGACAATAATTGTAAATGTATTTTGATAGTACTGGAAGGAAGAAAAAGAATCAGGCTCATTGAAACAGAGACAAACCTAAAGGGGAATCTGCACTATCCTTGATTTTTTCTGTTACTCTTTGCATGGAAATATTGCTTATTAGGGCATGGTGGTTTGAATATGGTCGGTCCATGGGAATTACTACTATTAAGAGGTATGGCCTTGTTGGAGGAAAAGCTTATGTGTGTGGGCTTTGAGGGTTCCCAGTACTCAAGCCCTGCCCTTTGCCTTGATAGTCTTCAAATCAAGATGTAGAACTCCCAGACCATTCTCTAGCATATCTCTGTCTGCATGCTGCCATAATGATAATGGACTGAACCTATGAAACTTTAAGCCAGCCCCAATTAAATGTTTGTCCTTATATGAGTTCCTTTGGTGTCTCTACACAGCAATAAAACCCTATGAACAAAGTTGGTACCAAGGACTGGGGTATTGCTGTGATTGTCCATATTTGGAGGAATATAGATTTTAGAACCTTGTATTATAAAAAACAGTGGAATGTTTTAAGATGGACTTAATGGGCCATACTAGTAGAAGCAGGGAAGACACTAGTGCTGAGGACAGTTTGAACTGTGGGAGCCTGCCTCAAGAAGTTTCTGAGAAGAATTTTAGTGTGTGGTTTAGAGACTGTTCTTTTGGTATTTTGGTGAAGAATGTGGCTGCTCTCTGCCCTTGTCTGGATATTCTGCCTGAGGTTGAGTTTGAAGAGATCCAGATTAATTGCACTGACAGGCCAGCATAGACTTTGTCCTTTGATTTACTCATGACATTTGTTTTGATTATACATGGCAAACTTAGAAAGGACAAGTACAAAATGTATGATTCAAGTAATAAAGAGGCATCAGGAAGGAAAATGGAACTGGATCTTGTGTTCAAGGAGATTAACAGATTAAGAGAGTTATGACCTCAGGGCAGAATTCCACCTGGCTAAACTTATTATTTTTGTTTACATTTCAATAGGGATAATTATAGTTAGGCATTATTGTGTCCTGGTTATTGTTCTCACTTGGACTTTTAATCTGAAATGAATGCAAAAAGAGAGGGCATACTTGTGATCCAGATCATGAGGCATTATGGCCATGGAATGTTTATGTCTAGGCATGGTGGTACATGCCTATAATCCCAGGAGACAGAGGCAAACAGATTTCTGAGCTCAAGGTCAGTTTATAGAGCAAGTTCCAGAATAGCCAACCTTTGGCACTGCATGATGTAATAGAAAATGTGGGCATGTTGCAGTCCCAGGAATCAGTATAACTTAGCAACTTCAGCTCTGTGACTCTGGATTTAGAGTCTGGTGTTACTGGAACAACTGAGCTGGTGAGCTGGAGCTGAGAAATGAACAGTGATTAAGAAATGTGGATGCTTCAGTTCTTAGAAGGAGGAGCAAAATATTCCTGGGAGAACATACAGGGACAAAGAGTCGTGCAGAGACTGAAGGAAAGATCATCAAGAAACATCCCCACCCGGGGATCAATCCCATATGCAGCCACCAAGCCCATCACTAATGCTGATGCCAAGAAGTGCTTGCTGACAGGGGTCTGATATGGATATCTCCTGAGAGGCTCTGTCAGAGCATTGCTGATACAGATGAGGATGCTTTTAGCTAACCATCAGACTGAGCACAGAGACCCCAATGGAGGAGCTAGAGAAGGGACTGAAGGAGCTGAAGGGATTTGCAACCCCATAGGAAGAACAACCTCAACCAACCAGACATCCCAGAGCTCCCAGGGACTAAACTACCATCCAAAGAGTACAACTAATACCTTCTACATCAACAATATCCAAAGACCAAAACCATCCAGATGACTAAAGGCCCCTGAAACAGCACAATCATAAAAATCCAGGGCAATTGTGACACTTTCAGAACACAGCTACCCCACTACAGAAAGCCCTGGATAGCCTAACACAACTGGAACACAAAACATAACCTAAATTCAATCATATAGAGATGACAGAGACCTTTAAAGATGAAATGAACAAATCCCTTAAAGATATACAGAAAAATACAACTAAATAGATGAAAGAAATAAATAAAACTGTGTAAGACCTGAAAATGGAAACAGAAACAAGAAAGAAAACACAAACTGAGGGCCTGCTTGAGATGGAAGACCTAGGGAAGAGAACAGGAACAACAGGTGCAAGCATCACCAACAGAATATGGGAGATTAGAAGAGAGAATCTCAGGAATAGAAATTAAAATAGAAGAAATTGATATATTAGTCAATGAAAATGATAAAGCTAAAAATTTCCTGACATAAACTATTCCAGAAATCTGGGATACCATAAAAGAGCTAACCTAGGCATAATAATAGAAGAAGTTAGAGAGTTCCATCTCCAAGGCTCAGAAAATATTCTCAAAACAATCATAGAAGAAAACTTTCCCAACTTAAAGAAAGAGATCCATATAAACACAAGAAGCTTATAAGACACCAATTAGAGTGAACCAGAAAAGAAAATTCTTCAGCCCATGATAATCAAAACAGAAAATCTGCAGAACAAAGAAACAATATTAGAAGTATCAGGGGAAAAGTACAGGGAACACACAATGGCAGACCTGTAAGAATTACATCCAACTTCTCAACAGAATCTAAAAGCTAGAAGAGCCTGAAAAGATATCTTGCAAGTTCTAAGAAATCTACAGATGCCAAACTAGACTACTCTACCTAGCAAAACAAATCTAAATCTAAACAATATTTACCTACAGAAAATAACAGAAGGGAAAACTCCACCCCAAGGATAACTACATCCCAGGAAACATAGGAAATAAGCAATTACATACTAGCAAGAAAATGATAAACACACACACACATGCACATGCACATACATCACCAACATCAAAACAGCAGGAAAAAACAGTCACTGGTAATTACCATTTCTCAACATCAATAGACTCAATTCCTCAATAAAAAGACACAGCTAACAGAATGGATGTGAAAACAGGATCCATCCTTCTGCTGCATTCAAGAAACACTGCTCAGCAATAAAAGTAGACATTATCTCAGAGTAAAGGGCTGGAAAAACATGTTCCAAGCAAACCAACTCAAGAATCAAGCTGGAATAACTATTGTAATATCTAATAAAATAAACTATCAACTAAAATTAATAAAAAACATGGAAGCACACTTCATACTCATCAAAAGGAAAGTCTACCAACATGATATTTCAATTCTGAACATCTATGCCCCAAACACAAGAGCACCATATTTGTAAAAGAAACATTGTTAAAGCTTAAATCACACATTGGTCAGCACACACTATTATTGGGAGACTTCAACGTGCCACTTTCATGAATTTACAGGTGATGCAGTGAACTAAATGGAGAAGTAGTGAAACTAACAGACACTATTGTCCAAAATTGACCATATAGTAAGTAACAAAGCAAGCCTCAACAGATAGAAGAACATTGAAATGACACCTTGTATCCTTTCAGACCACTATGGATTAAAGGTGGACTTCAACCTTCGGTGCATTGTTTTAAATAAAATAAATGATGTGGCATAGTCAGAGGAAATCTTTAGGAATATTTGTTCCAAGCCAATCAAACTGCAGAAATGCAAACATAAAATGTACAGTTCTGAAAAAATGCTGGTCTATTCCATCTTGCCTTCTGGGAACCTCTGAGGAAACTATTCTCAGTGTGAGTGGACGGTAGTACAATATTACTGTCCTATCTGAATGGAGCATTGCCTTTTGGAATGGAATTTCAATGGCACCTTTATTTATAGCCATAACTCAATGTTTCACACATATCTTCTCTTCAAACAATAATCTTCCTAGCCCTAATTGGATGGCTAGTTGTCCAGGCAACACCACACTTCCCCATCATTAGCCAGTGTAAAGCTGTGAACCCCTGGGACATGCAGAGATGCAACCTGACCTATGAGATCAACTGCCAGAACGCACAGCCACACAGTGCCGAGGAATAATTTAGCTGTGTGACAGCCACATAAAATTTGAAGACAAAGACTGCCTTCTCTAATTTAAAGCAATTTGTGTACTTAGCTTCCCACTTGAAATATATAAAACCAGAAGCAGATTTTCATAATGCAAGCTTAATAGAGTGACAGATTCTAGCTTCTAAAAGCTGTACTTAGGCCACTGTGCACACATTTAATGCAGCATTTCTTATGCACACCATGATATTGTCAAACAGGGAAGAAGAAAGGTACTCTTCTAAGAATGATGCTGTTTATTTGTGGGTGAAATTGCGTTATAATGAGAATATATTTGCCATATGAAACTATGAGCATATTCAGAGATGGAGGCCAGTTGGGGGATGTAAAGGCAAATATATATAGGCTTCTGTAAGTTCTTGGGAAACAATTATCCATGGATACAGTGGTTAAAAAAGTGAGGCTAGAGAGATTTCTCACAGGATTAGAGCATTCATCACTCTCGCTGAGAAGCTAGGTATGTTCATTAGCACTCCTAAGTAATACATCACTGAAGCCAGACAAGGCTGCCCAATTAGCAGAACGGGATCCACAGGAAGACAATATATCCATGGACAGCTCACACTTCAGTTGTGGGGTACCCACATGTAGACCAAAGTGAAATCTGATAAACCTATGGTGGGTCTAGTTCCAGTCCATTCTTGTTCTTTGGTTGGACTACCCACATTGCTAACCCTGTACAGACACCCAGAAGAGAAGCTGGTCCATCCTGTCTGTGTTGGATGCTTCAACCCTGACCCACTTCCCACTTGCTGCCTGGATGGTTTTCATTGTTCTGACACTAGAAATAGCTTTGCAGAATCCTTTTGCTGTAGCTGAAACCTCTACATTTTGTCATAGAGCCTCCTCCAGGTATGCTCAACTTTATCACATGCAGTTATAGCACTGTTGAGTCATCTTCCCAAAGTTCCCAGCAGGATGGCTCCTATGGATGATAATGGTCATCTTTCTATATGCTTTGGTGTCAACCAGTTTCATCTAACCCAGAAACCATAAGAATACAACCTCCAGAGAGGTTTAACTGAGAACAGAATGTGAATATCAGGATCAAATGAACTAGGGTTCTGAACTGAATAAAAAGGAAAGAATTAAGACCCAGCATCCACTGCTCTCTGCTTTCTGACTACAGATACAATGGAACTAGCTGCTTCATTCCTGCAGTCATGAGTCAATACCCCCATAAAACAAAGCAGAACAAAACAAAACACCTTCCTTAAGTGGCTTTTCCTTAAGTGGCTTTTGTCACAATAATAAGAGACCTAACACATCCATCTAAACCTCTCCAATCCCCAGAGGTAGAGCTACTAGCTCCTAGGTATGTCTGCCATTGGCTTATCTAAACTCCCAGAGATATCTGTGCAGAGAGATCTACCACCCACAGATGCCAGTGGTTCATCTTATTGGCTCCATTCTGGGCTCTTTCGAAGCAATCCTGTAGCTCCCACCAGTCAAAGGAAGGTTAGTTCACCCCCCACCCCTCCAAGTCTTGCTTTTCTAATTCCCTAAAGGATCTCTAAAAGCATACTTGCCAAGGTGTGTTGGTACCCATGGAAAACCTTCTCAGAGAATAGGAGTGAGTTTGGAAGGAAAGGGTGTGTGGGTAAGACTGGAAGGAGAAGACGGAAAGGGGGTTGGTTAATCAGGATGTAAAATGAAAAAACCAAAACACAAAAACCAAACCATAATCTCCAGAAAACTTCTCTTTAAGACTCTAACCCAGTGAATTTTTATCAGCGCAGTCACAGGTTAGGGATGTCTTTTTGTGTTCTGTTGGCTTTTTTTCTTTATAATCTATAGATTTTTTAAAAGAATGTGTGTGTGTGTGTGTGTGTGTGTGTGTGTGTGTGTGTGTGTAAACATGCATGCATGTGACCACATACTTGTACATATACCAAAATGTGTGTCTCTAAGGCCAGGAGAAGGAACAGGATCCCTTGGAATTAGAGGCAGTTATAAACTGCCTTGCATGAGTGCTGGGAACTCACTCTAGTCCTTTGCAAGAATAGCAAGTGCTCTTACCTGCTGAGTCACTGCTCCAGCTCCCTATACTTCCATTTTAAGGTGCTATTGATTTCCTGTGCACAGTGGCCCTGGAATCTCATCAAACATGACCTCCCAGTAGAAGAGAACAGCCTCCTTCCACACTTACTTTTTCATCTTTTCATGTGTTTAGATCATCTCCAGCCTCTTTTCCCATTTTCTTTATGAGATATTTAGTGAATATTGAATTGTTTCATTTTATAAGATAAATCAGTCAGTACTAGATAGTCATGAGTTTTGACTACATTTTCAAGGAAAGTCTGAAATGTGGAAATTTGCTATAGGGTAAAAAAACCTGAAGTTGCTGGAAAGATCACAGAAAACGCAGCAAAACACAAACTATTAATGAATTATGAATGAGTTCCTAAGCCCTTAAAAAACAAGGTTATTGCAAATGCTTCCAACTTTTGTAGGAAAACATGAATGTGAGTTTGTAGATTTCCCAACCACTGCTTTTTAAGATAATTGTTTGCTTTACTCATATCTAGTGTCTCCCCCTTGAGAACATTGAGGAGTAAAGGTTGTATCTCTGAGGCATCACTGTAGAGATGCTTATCTGAAGCACTGAACTTAGGAAAGCCCAGATAGCTGCCAACAATGACCAGAATTTATCCCTGAAGAAGCTCCTAGCACTGAAGACCTGAAGAGGATGCTGTCATTAAACACCTGGAGAGGAAACTGACATTGAGTACATCAAGTAACCTGCTTATGCCTGACCTAAGGACACCTCATATTGCGCAGACAGAAGGAATGTGTGTGGTCTTCCACTGCAGGGGCACTTGTGAGAGTGACAGGTACAAGCATCTCATCTCTCTGCCAGCTACTGAGTTCAATCTGGTGGAAGTTTACAAAGGTGTTCAACTGGGCAAAGAGCTTTGGGTGACAGTTCCACTACCTATTACATAATAAAACTGCCAAAAGGAAAATCCAACTGAATCAATTTTTAAACATTGATTATAAAGTCAAAAACTTATATGTTAGATTCATAATGTACAAAAATTTATGAGGTAAATATCAATGCCAAAGGCATTCATCATTTTATTGTTTATTCTTTAGCCTGTAACTGGTGTCTCAAGAGTTTTCTCTGCTTGTAAGATCACATCGTTTTACCATCTTCACAGCCCTGATTAGCTTCAACCTCATATTTAATTTTATGACTGAGCTTCACAGATAAAAACCTGTTGGGGACCTGTGCATGCAAAGCTTGTCTTGAAACTCTCACCTAGCTTCTGCATAGAAGTCCAATTTTGCAATTGCAATAGCATAAGTTTCCAAATGTTTACAAGGAGAAGAACAGAATACCATCAGTAGAAGCTGTCCTTTGCCCTTAATTTCTCTTTGTAACACTATTTGTATACATGTTAGCTGAGCAAAGATGAGCTACTGAAAGGTATTCCTCACTTTGGAGGTCATCCAATCTAGTACCAAACTCATGTGAGCAATAGCAAATGATTAATATGATCATCATTAAGAACAGCATGTGTAAAATCAAGAAACTGATATAGAGAATATACACATGCATATTTATTAAAGTTGGTCTTTTCTCAAAAGGGAAAGAAAACGATAAATTACTCTCAAAGGGGAACATAGAAATGTATCAGCTAAATAAGCCAGGGAATTAAAGATGGAGAATTATAATCATTTCAGAAATGTTCAAATGATAGACTGAATGGGAAATCTTGTAAAGAGGCTTAATTGACACATCGTCTTCTGTTAGCATGACTTCAACTGACAGCTGAACCCAGGAACATAACAGAACACAAGTGACAGCTCTATAAAAGCAGATTACCCTAAATGAACTGCTTTCCTCTCCCTTGTACTACCTACCACTGACCTCATTAAAGGACCACCTGCTTATGCCTGACCTACAGACACCCCACGTTGTGCAGACAGAAGGGAAAGTGTGCTGTCTTCTCCTGCAGGGGAGCTTGTAAGGGTGACACGTAGAGCATCTCATCTGTCTATCAGCTACTGATTTCAATCTGGTGGAAGTTTACAAAGGAAAGTTTATGACTCTGCGCTGGCTTCCTCCATGCTGTAGTGATAAAGCCGTCTGACCAGAAGTCAGTGATGGGAAGAAAGGGTTTGTTCAACCTTAGAGTGTATGATCCATAACTGAGAGAAAAAAAGAAATTTCCTGGGGTAGGGGGACCTGAAGACAGACCTCCTTGCTATTTCACACAAAATTCTCTCTCCCAAGTGCACTTGCTTAGGAACATAAGTACAGCAGGAATCATGATGGATGCTCCTTGTTGATTCATTATAGTATTACAATCAACTGGCTTTATATAACCAAGGACCATCTTTTCAGGGAACTGTACTGCTCATAGTAGGCTGGGTATCTTAATTAGGGTTTTACTACTGTGAACAGACACCATGACCAAGGCAACTCTTATAAGGACATTTAATTGGATATAGCTTACAGGTTCAGAGATTCAGTATCCTCAAGGCAGGAGCATGGCAGCATCTAGGAAGGTGTGGTGCAGGAGGAGCTGTGAGTTCTACATCTTCATGTATGGTCCTCTAAGAGAACGCTAACTTCTAAACAGCTAGGAAGTGGGTTTTAAAGCCTCCACCCACAGTGACACACATATTCCAAGACCACATCTCCTAATAGTGCCACTCCGTGGGCCAAGCATATACAAATCACCACACTGGCCTTTTTAAATTAACTGAAAATTAAAACAATTACCTACAGAAATACCCATTAGTCAAATTTATCTAGATAATTACTCAACTGAGGCTATCCTCTCAGATGATATTAGGCTGTGTTAAGTTAATAGTTTAAGCTACTTAAGCTAGGTTTTTTCAGCCATTTTGTCCATGACAGACACTATTTGAAGAAAATGCTGATTGTAAGCCAAGTTCTCTAGTACTGGCATCCCTGCAAAGAAATTAATTCACTATTCCAAGTGCCTGCATTGGCCTTCTACCTCTACATTACTTTAGTGCCCATTATTCTGTTGCCATTCAAAGTTCCTGATACTGGGTAATGTATAAAAACAGAGGCTCATTTAGCTCATGGTGTTGGTAAGTGAAAGTATGAAAGGCCTCCTCTGTTCAGTCTTTGTTGAGGGTATCATGGGAAGATACCACAAAAGAGTACTTACAAAAGGTATCACATGGGAAGAGAGAAAGCCAGAGGAATTTGTGGGCTAAGCTTAATTTTTTTCTGTTCTTGCTGCTTTTCTTCTTCTTTTACCCCCTTTAAAATAGCTTACTCTATTGGGAAGTAACCAGAGCCCAGAGGATCTACATCAGTATCCCTAAAGTGTGATGTTCTCATTGACTTAATAACATTTGGCTTCACCACTTAAAGATTGCATGACATCCTGCCATCAATACATAAGAACCAAACTTGTAGTATATGGGCTTTTGGGGTCCATGTTCAGACTTCCCCCAATGAAGACCAAGAACCATTTACATAAGCCGGTATTAGCTGCCAAGACTCAGAAAGGTGTTGTAAAAAGAAGTGAAGTAATTGTGAAGACCTCAAATAACATGCTGTATTCTGACACAGATCTGGGAGCTAACTGTCCCCACGAATTAAGAAAAGTACCCACTTAACCTCTGCAAATATCTGCAGCCGCCATACTATGGAAAGAAGGATTCCCCTGCACGTGCTCTAGCCCAGTGAGAAGGCAGGAAATGCTGCAGTCACATTCCAGCTGAGTCTTAGGAGGCTCAGTCTTCTTCAGCACTGGGCTGCATAATTTATACAGAGCATTTCACTACTTCTAGTTCCTGAGGTTCCTGGGCAACTAAGGTCTCTACTCAGTTTCAAACAATTGCCCAAGTCAACACTACTCATGAAAGGTGAATGCAGCTTTATCTCCGAGAGCTAGAATTGTACAGTTCTTGTGTCACTAACAACGATGAAAACATCACTGTACAAATTTATTTAAAAGCAAAGAAATATCACATCAATTGTTGTTCGAGCACCTGGACCCTCAAGGCTTTCAGCAATAAAGACTGTAGGCAGGGCACAAAAGCAAACCTAACCTGTAGCCACTAGAGTCTAAGACAGCTTGATGAACCTGGTCCTACATTAACTAATTTCTACCTCTAGACACATGATCACTTTATTCTTATCATCTATCATAGGTAGCATATTAACCAAGCTCATTTCCTCATGGTACAAAGATCCACTCCACACCCTTCTGTCAACTTTTAAAAATGGACACTGCTTTATCTGGTAAGACTAAAGCCTGTCCCTTCAGATTCCCACTATTCTTCCTACCATGCTAATAACTCTCTTAAGAAATCTCCCACCTGTGGAATTTTTTTTCAGTATCTTTGTTTGTACATACCCTTTGTTCCTTTCCTTCCCTAAAAATCCCAGCAGTTATGTTTGTATTACTGTGACAAAATACTGCACAAGAACCAGCTTGATGAAGACAAGACTTACTTTGGATCACACTTGGAAGCCATAGCTCATCACAGCATGACCAAACATGATTAAACAAAACAAAACAAAGCAAAAATGTGGCTGTGGTAGCCATGACACATGGGCAGATTAAGAAGTGGAAAAAGATGAGATTGGCATGTAGTTTGCTTTCTCATTTTTCCTTTTTATTAGGCCCTAGAACTCCAGTCCTTGAGATAATGCTGCCTACATTCAAGATGAGTCTTCTCTCTCATAAGTTAATTCTGTCAGGAAATATTTCTGATAACTCCAATTCAAAGGTGTGCCTCATTGATGCCCTAGGAATTTATTAATTCAATGGATTAGAATTATCAAAATTAGCCATGGCAGGACCTTCTGTCCAGAACTAGGCAAGGAGTTGTGCATTTCTTCAGCAATCTCTGACCTACTTCTTGGTCACCTTTGAAACAGGGGCTCCAGTAGAAAGCAGCTCTCCTTTGCAAAGGGGCATTTATGTAGCCGTGTGTGTGTGTGTGTGTGTGTGTGTGTGTGTGTGTGTGTGTGTGTGTGTGTGTTGGCTATGGTGTAACAGTCCTTAGAAGCTAGTTGGACTAAAAGGCTAAAAAGTATTGATTTGTCACTTAGGCCTACAATGAGTCTCTCACCTCATGTTTGTTTACTTTGGATCCAGAGTTTTGCTTCCTAATCATTCCATGTATGAGCAGTGAACATCATGCTATAGCTACCAAAGCCACATTTGCACTTTTGTTTACCGTGTTTGGTCATGCCATAATGAACTATACTTTCAAAGTAGGGGCTAAAATAAAGCCTGTATTTATTTAAGGTGGTTCTGTGACAGCCGCAGAAAACATAACTGCTGGAAGCAACATCGTAGTCTCTGCCCAATTAACCTATCTCACCCTCTCCAAACATGAAAGGCATTGAAATTGTTGTTCAATCCCTATAGATACCTTGGTTTCCAGGAACAGTAAATTCTCCCAATAAGGATGAACACACACAAGATGAGTATAAGGAACTATTATGAAGAGGCCAACCCCATAGTATACCAACTTGTAGGCTTAGATGTTTTAACACATATGTTTGTAAGGTTCTTAAATGCGTCAATCTCCCTTCTAGCCTTCTACTCATCATAGGTAGTGAAAAAGAAAGATTAATGGGAAATGGGTTATGGGACTTTTAAGAAATAGTTCTGTGGGGCTATTTCAATTTTTGTTGTCAGCAGTTATGTTCAATAGTGTTAGGATACCAGCAGTCCAGTTCAGTAGTGTTACAGAACATCATCTATCATCAGCAATTCAATTCAAAAGCAATGCAAGGCTCTGCCAGTTAGCCTGAGTCCTCCAGAAATGGCAAGAAGTCACTGGAATATCATATAAAGTTCTTTGGCAAGTTATTCTCTAAGTAGTAATGACAGGTGATAATCAGCAATGCAATAGAACACACATCAATGCCAGGGCCTCCTCCCACTGTCTGTGGGGTCATATTTATATTCTTTCTAAACATTACCTGTCTTCTCACCTCTCTGCTCCAGAAAAACATCTCACCTATGTGTGTTTCAGTAAAACATTTTTTCATGTGTCTGCTTTAACAAACATGCTTTCACTTGTATCTGCTTCAGCAAGATATCCTTTGAACTGTGTGCCCATCTGATGCAAAACACCATATAATATTACTGAGTTTACAAAGAAACCCGAAATTTCCACTTCACCAGCTAGATAGTTTCCATCAGGCAATTACAAATTAAAATTTATCTGATCTTGTCATTTGTAGACAGGAGAACAGGAAGGCTGGTAAGGTTTCTGTGGTGATTTTAAATCCTGCTAGTTTGCTCAAAGTGTTTATCAACTGTAGGAGTTTTCAGGTAAGGTGTTTAGAGCCTTTCATGTATAGAATTATATCTGCAAATAGGGACAGCTTATCTTCTTCCTTTCCTTCCTTTATCTCTTTCACTGGTATTGCTGTAGCTAAGACTTCTAGTGCTATATTGAGTATTTGGAGGAAGAGTGGACATTCTTGTCTTCATACTGATTTTAGTAGAAATATTTTGAGTTTTTCTCTACTTAGAAATATGTTGTCTTGCTATATTTTGTCTTAATTATGTTAAAATATGTTTTCTGTTTTTCTAAACTCTCTAGGACTTTCATCATGAAGGGATGTTGCATTTTATCAAAGATGTTTTTGGAATCTAATGATATGATGATATGGTTTTGTCTTTTATTATATTATGTAGTAGACTATGTTTGTTTATTTTACATATATTGAATCATCCCTACATCTGTAAAATAAAGTTGACTCAGTCAGGATAGATAGTGGTATTGCTGTGTTTTTTATTTCTATTTGCAAGCATTTTACTGGTTATTCTTGATGACAAGTTCATTAGATACATTGCAGACAATTTTCTTTTGTCATCATTATTGAGTTTTTATCTGGTTTAGACATTAGAGTAAAACTGGATTCCTAAAATGTATTTTAACATGCTCCTCCATTATCTATTTTATGGAAGAGTTTGTGGAGTATTGGTATTACTTTTTCTTTGAATTTTGTGCTGAGATTATTTTGTCCTATGCTTTTTAGATGTGATAAGATAGCAAAAATCCCAGTTTGGATTGGGGACAAGAGTTCTTGGAGAGAGAAGGGAAGTTAGTGGGGGAATATCTTTTGAATGTCCCAGGACAGGACTTGGGAGAGAGGAGGTTTCTGTGAGTCACTAGGGTTGACCCTATCTGAGACTTCTAGGAGCAGGAGATATGGAGTCTAAAGTGATGATCTCTTGTATTAAGGCAAAACTCACATTGGAGGGATAAGAAAACCAATCCATCCACATAATGTTTAACCCCAAATTTGCTCTCCCTAATGCATATTTATGGGGGCTCACAGAGAATGAACCACCAACCAAAACAAAGTGCTTTACTTCAGGATATTTAATTACACTGTGAACCCTAAGAGTGTGTTGTTTACTGGGAGAACCTGTTTCTAGGTGCAGTGTGCCTCAGCCCTAGCACACATCTTTAATACTTCTGGCTGGAAAACAGACATGCCCTTAGTACACACCTTTAATTTCAAACAACGAAGACAAAGTAGTTTGTAGAAGAAAGCACCCACGTTTAAAAATGATGTTTAATTGAGTGGCAGACAAAGTGATGAATCAGAGAAAGATTTGACAGAATAAGATATGCTCAACTCTCATGAGAACAGTGAGCAA
Source organism: Micromys minutus (assembly GCF_963924665.1). NCBI lineage: Eukaryota > Metazoa > Chordata > Mammalia > Rodentia > Muridae > Micromys > Micromys minutus. The sequence continues at coordinate 60,456,275 of NC_137972.1, forward strand.
AGAGAGAAGAGAGAGCACAGAGAGGAGAGAGGAGGCAGTTTAATTGGGAGAGTTTTACAGAGACAGGTCTAAAAAGAGAACAAGATAGACAAAGGTGAAGAAAGAATGAGTCAGAGAATTTGAAGGAGCCAGATGATTAGTACATATTGCCCAAATTAGTTTGAGTCCCAGCAGAGCAAAGTGTCGGAGGCTGAGAGAGAAGCCAGATTGAATCTGTCAGCTTGCAGAGGAGTCTGATCCAGAACAGCTGGGATGACCAGCCATCTGGAATTCAGAGGGAGCTCAAAAAGCATGAGCTTAGTCAGCAGTAAGTCTCAAAAGCTGAAAACATTCTAGGCCTAGATAAGATTTTACAGAGGCTAGAAGTTTCAGGTCTTGGCCTAGGTTAGTAGACTGAGGCAGTACATCAGGTGAATAAAAGTTAATTCTTCAACCTGTGGACTGGACCTATGCTCCCCATACATTTGTTACAGAAGTGCAACTTGGCCTTCATGTGGGTCCCTAACAATTGGAGCTAGGACTGTTTCTGATGTGGACTCTGTCGCCTGCTTTTGGATCCCTTTTCAGTATTTGGGCTGCCTTGTATGGCCCCAGTGTATAGGAAGTGCTCAATCCTGATGCGGCTGACTTGATGCACCAGGCAGTGTTGGTATTTGGGTGAGGGGGCTCCCTTGCTCTGAGAAGAAGAAGAGAGAATGGTGGAGGTAGAGTGGTGTAGAGGTGACATTTGGAGGAGACATGGATGTAAATTGAATAAATAAATTAATTAATTAATCAATGAAAAACTCCCAGTGCAAAAAAATACATTAACTCTGCGCAGCTGTTGAAAATGAAGTTCAACAGACACTAAAACATTACAGGCTACTGACATTGCTTTTGACTATTCTGTAGAACTTGAAACTAAAGTATGTTACTTCATAGAATTCTCTTGAGTCACAGCGTATGTAGAAAAAAAAAAAAAAACTGGTACTCACCTGAAAGCTACCTTCCTACTGTCTAGCTTTTATGGTGCTGAAAAGCGCTGCCCATACTGCCAGAGAATAAAAGGAATAAGCAGTCTTACCCAGTCATGAACCCTAAGAGCTATACCAGTGACTAGTCGGGCAAGACATACCTACTAGTGCAATGGTGGCATGAATGTAATGGGAGTAATGCATCACTTTAAGACAAGATTTAAGGCCTCTGTCCATAGTTTGTTGCACACCTGACATTGATAGTGAGACCAAAAAACTTGTGTCTAGCCAGTTATTGGCCCTAGGAGAGAAACCACTACTATTCCTCTGCTACCCGGACATGGTCCTAAATGGACTCCTTAACGTATCATTATACATAGATTTGTGCATCTCTTAAGCCTCATCAAAGGAGATTATTCTTGTAGCAGGTGACACATAACACAGAAACCCAAAACTGATCAAGGTGTATAGAATAAGGGATTATAGAATATTCAACCCAACTAGGACATCTATGACACACTCCCCTCCCTGCAAGCTCAGAGGTCATTCCATTACTCAGGGTCAGTAAATTTGTAAGAGCCAAAGACAGTAGATGAGTACAAGGAAATGGTATTGTTTGGACAGAGCAAGACAATGTGCAGAAGACCTCCTCATGCTCAGGCCAGATAAAATTCCTGCTCAGAGATGGGAGTGAGCAAGAAGTCCATACCTAGCTAAAGAGATATTTTCACCTGACAGCTACATAGAGAAAAGGTGCCTGTTTTGTTTAAGGGTACGGGGTGCTGATGGGTTCAGTAAACTTCACTGAGGGCTAGGCATCTAAGTATGGGCAGTACCTGATATGTTTAAGTATGTAAACTGTACAAATTTGGGTGAGTAGTTATATTAGTTACTTTTCTATTGCTAAAGGGCTATGAACATGGAAATTTATAAAACTGAACATTTAATTGGGCTTACAGTTTCAGAGGAGTAAAAGTATATCATGGGGGAGTCCCATGGAAGCAAGCAGCAGGCATATTGGCTGGAGCAGCAGATATGAGCTCACATCTCAAACCATAATCATAAGAGTAGAGAATACACTGAAGATATCCTTCCCCTAATGACACACTTCCTCCAACAAGGCCAAATTTCCTAATAACCACCACCTTGGGAAAAATGTATAGATGCTACAGACTTATGAAACCATTTCCTTCAAATTACCATAGTAGGGATATAGGGAAGGATTGAGGAAGAGAGTGCAAAGAGATGAATATAAGCAAAAGATACACAAAGTCTCAAAGTACTGATAAAACAGGGAAAAACAACAATCCAGTAGGACTGGAGCTAAGATCATGATGGCTCATCAGTAATCAAGAAATGCACATACGTTTACTGGACCATTTATGTCTTCCTCTTCTCAACATATTAGTTAAATACACATCTGCAGCTTTTCATCACTACTAGTGTTTTCACTTGGTATCCTGGAACAACTGGGCAATATGAACTTGTAGGGTCTTCCAAACATAAACCTGCTAGAAGCCTTAAAATGTTGGTTACAATGAAGCCAGGGGCAGAGGAGCATGGGAATTGGTATAGCATCCACGGATGCTCACAACAGCAGCTCCTGGAGTAAGCCTCTGAGAGCTTAGACAGAAGTAAATTCCATGCTCAGAATCAGTTTCCACTGTCATGCATATTAAAACTGAATCACTCTCATACCTGAAAGCAAGGATGATGAAGTATGTGCACACACGCACATGAACACACACACACACACACACACACACACACATACACACACACACTCATACACACACACACATGCGCCCATGCAAGCATGCACCTTTAGTAAAGATTTTCAGAAGCTGAAATTCCACAACACTTGCCTTAGCCCAGCCTAGCCTACATACCAAAGTACTGAGGCAGGCAACAGGTTAGGTAGGGTCATAAACTAATCTTGCAGTTGCATGTGGAGAACCAGGCTTTCATTTTGCTAACAGTTCTACAAAACCTGCTACTACAGATACCTAAATGCATATTTGTTTATTTTTAATTTTTAAAATTATTACTTTTTTGGTATGGTTATTCAGGCTGCATGTAAATCTATATACCATGTGCATGTCTGATGTACACAGAGGCCATAGGAGGGCATTGAATTCCTTGGAACAGTAGTTATAGAGAGTTGTAAGCCTCCATATGGATGCTGGGCACTGAGCATGGATCCCCTGGAAAAACAGACAGTATAGTTAACTGCTGAGTTATAACTATAGTCCCTTAGTTTTAATTTTTAAACATTTGCTTAATATTTGAGTAGTGTATCTACAGGATTTCCCCTCCCTCTTCTGCGTCTAATTCCTTCCACAACCTGCTGAGCTCATTTCCTGTTGCTCAAAGGTGTTTAGAACTGATCTTTGGGGGATTGGCTAACCTATCCGGGGACTCATCTCCAGAGTAGACAGATTCTCTCTCCCTCAGAAGCCACCAATTACTGTAGTTATTCAGCCGGAATTCCTCCAGCCACACGGGCATGTCAGCTGGTGCTGCCACTCTGTTACATTTTATTTAGATAACCACACTGGTAATATTTCCTGGGTGCAGCTTCCTTGTTATGTATATAAGACCATACACCATAGCAGGCACTTACAGTTAGTTCTCCTACTTTGTCTTCTGTACCGTTCCCTGAGTCTTAGGTGTGGGGTTTGTAGATGTATTTATTATGACCACATGGTCTCTTATTCTCTTCCTGGTGACCAGTTGTGGCTTTTGAAATGGTCTCCATCTGCTTCATGAATGGAAAGGTAACAAGGGCCAGGTTAGTACTCAAGACACAGATGGTTGGCTGAAGAGTAGAAGTAGATTAAGTAATGAAAAGAAACAGAAAAAAAAGTAATGACAACTGTTACAAAAATACATATATATTATATATGTTAATATATGTGCATATACATATACACACATATATATACACACATACATGCATATGTACATACATATATGCATACATATATGGATGAGGAAGGGGAAGAGGAGGAAGTAGGAGGAGCACATCTGAAATAAGTGTGTGTAATTTCAAGTGGGGAAACTTTATAGTTTAAAAAAAGATGCTCAGATAATTTTGGCATGACTTCTCCAGCTTACATAACTTTGTGCTTTGAATCTGTCTTACAGAAAATGTCTATCTGAAAGAAGCTTCAATAAAGATGCTTGAAAATAGGAGCTATCTATTAAACACTCCCTAAAACACACATTCTATCTTATCCATTTCCATAGAAAGGTTCAAAAAGGCATTCATATGGCAATGCATATACTTTTTTTTTATTTGTCATAATTTTTCTTTTATTTAATCCACATCTGGGAGGTTCAGAGAAATAGTTCCAATGCATAATTTGTTTCTCTATGTCTGTGTTCTTAGCTGTTCTTTATCAGAAACCCCTTTGAATGAAAACAGGTGCGAAATTAGGGGAGTTTGATGAAAATTAAAAAGCTAATCAGAGTACAGGGCCTTTAAAATATAAAAACACTGTTAAAAGCTAAAACAATATGAAAAGCATAGTTGTTGTCTTGAAAGTAAGATCTTGGCAAACATGAAATAAAAGCATCATTCTCAGATCACAGCCAAAGCAACACAATCCCAGAAAGCAGTACATCTGAGCTAATGGCAATGCTTACACTTATTCTGTGGAGGTATATGTACACTTTGTGTGCAGGTGTGTGTGTGTGTGTGTGTGTGTGTGTGTGTGTGTATGCGCGCGCGCGCGTGCGTGTGTGTAAAGCATGGGGGAGTGGATTATAAATTCTTCTTTCCTTGGCTTTAAAGAAGAATTTGGAAAGCCCTGACTCATGAGTAATGGTATTGTTTATTCTACCATTTATATGCTTAATTTCATGACTTGTAAGAATGAAGAACTAATAAATTTACCTTGCCTAATTAAATGAAGTTACAAATCTTTGCAAGAAACATTCAAGTCTGGCTAAAACTGAATAAAGTGCCAAAAGAAACCAGAAAGGATGGGGATAATAACAGAAAATAAAACACCAACCAGACTCCCCAGAGCTCCCAGGGACTAAACCACCAACCAATAAGCACAAGTGGAAGGACCCATGGTTCCATCCACCTATATAGCAGAGGATGGCATCCTCTGACGTCAATGGGAGGAGAGGCCCTTGGCCCTGTCAAGATTGGATACTCAGTGTATGGATATGCAATGCCAGGGTGTTGAGGTGGGAGTGGGTGGTTGAAAGGGGGGCATCCTCATAGAAGTGTGGGGAGGAGAATGAAGAGAGGGAAAACAGGAAGGAGGAAAACATTTAAAATGCAAATACATAAATTATCCAATAAAAATTTTAAAAAGATACATAAACAGTGTACATTAGGTTCACAGCTGCTGAAGCAGAAACCCCCAGGAACCAAACTTCTTCCAGCTTTTACTGGTTCAGGTCACCTGTTCTGACACCTTGTGGTTGTGACAGCTTTGCAAAGATGGATATGCCTCGGGCCACATAGGTTCTGAACACTTGCCAGGAAGAAAAGAAGCAAGGGCCACCAAGACTTCTTCCTATGAGGTGTACCTACCTCTTATTTTGTTGTTGTTGTTGTAATAATTGTATACATGTTAATAAATAGGACCTGTCATTTGGCCACACCATTTAATCCTTCCCAAACAGTGTCCTTACCTGGAAACCAAGGGTTTTAAACCCACGAGCCTATTCGGGCCATTCACATTGAAACTATAACACTACCACTCCGATTAAAGCCTCACATTTCCCCCACTGCCCCATCAGGTAACTTGTATTTGGCTTTAATCCTCTCCCAATTGCTCCTCCACCCTCCCACATTGGCAGTGATACCTTTTCCATTCCTAGTTTCTACAATCCCTCCAGGATCTAGCTTCACAAATGCTCTGAAAATGTGCAAGGAGGAGCCTCAGATAAGAGAAAATGTGTGGTGCTGGCTTTCTGGGTTACTAGTAACACACTCAATATGGTCTTTACTAATTCTATCTATTGCATGCTAATATTACAACTTCATTTTTCTGCATGCTGAATACTAATCTGCAGTGTATATGTAGCACATTTCCATTATCCATTTTTCAGTGGTAGAATGTTTAGGTAGTGTCCATTTCCTAGCTAATGTGGGAAGAACAGCAATGAACATGAATGAGCAAGTGTTTATAGAGTCGGAAGTCAAGTCCATTGCGCATGTTTTGAGGAATGATACTGATGGACATTTGGTACATTTGCTTTTCCTTTTAGAGAAGTCTCTATGTTGCTTTCCATAGAGGCTGTACCAATCTGCAGTTCCACCAACAATGTGATTTCCTCCTCATCCTTCTCCCCTCCTCCCCTCCTGTATTTGTTTTGGTTGTTCCATAGATCTTTCCCATTCTGACTGGGATAAGAAAAAATCTCAAGGTTGCTTTGATTTACATTTCCCTTATTACTAGGAGTAATGAACACTTTTTTGAGGTATCTCTTGGCCACTATTTTTGTCTTATTTTGAGAATTCTGTGTTCATGTCTCAGGCCCATTTTTTGAAATGGGTCAATTGTCTATTTTAGGTTTTTTTTTATAATATATTTGTATTCTATTGATGTATACCTGGCAAAGAGTCTTTCCCATTCTGTGGGCTTCTTCACCCAGCTAAATGTTTCTTTAGCAGTGCAAAAGCATTTTAGTATTACCAAGTTCTACCTAATTGATGATCTTATTTCTCAGAGGAATGCTGTCGTATTCAGCAAGTCTTTTCCCACACCTACACCACGTAGGGAACTGCCTAAGTTATCTTCTAGTAGTTTCAGGGTTTCAGAATTAGGCCTTTGATCCATTTGAAGTTAGTTTTTGTGTAAGGTGATAGGATCTGCGCTAAATTGTATTCTTCTGCATGTGGACCTTCAGTTTTCTCGGCTCCATTTGTTAAAGATGCTTTCTTTTGTCCAGCTAATGGTTTGGCCTCTGTCAAATATTAAGTAGCTAAAATTACATACTAGGGACTTTGATTGAGTTCCACTATCAGTCTGTCTTGTGCCAGTTCCATATTGCTTATTATTACTGTTTCTTTCTAACATATTTTGAGGCCTGGAAATTTAACTCTCCAGCACTGTGATTTTTGCTGAGGATTGTTTGGTTTATCCAGGGCTTTTTATGGTTCCATATGAATTTTAGGATAGGCTTTTTTTTTTTTTTCTATTTCTATGGAGAACTAGATGTGTACTTTGATTGGAATTACAATGAATCTGCAAATAGCTTTTGTTAAGATGACCATTTTTCACAGTATTAATTTTATCTAAGACATCAGCATATCTTTCCATTTTCTAGTGTCTATCTATGTCTCTCTTCAGATGTTTAAGACTTTCATTATAAGATCTTGCTTAGCTTTAGTCCTACATATCCTATTTTCTCTGAAGCTATTGTGAATGGGAGTGTGTCCATAAGTTCTTTCTCTATTGTTACTGATGAACAAAAAAGGTGACTGGTATGTCCAATTGATTCTGTATCTGTCACAGTGCTGGATTTGTTCATTATTTATAGATATTATAGAAAGTCCTATCTAATCTGCAAATTTGGTGTCCGTATTTTTTTTCCTATTTCTTTTCCTGCGATTTCTTTCTCTTGCCTCCTTGCTCCAGCCAGTACTTCAAGCATAGTGTTGAAAAAGAGTAGGAGTAGTTGACAACCCTTCCTCATTCTTAACTCAATGGGCTCACACCAATATTTTCACCATTTAGATTGATGTTGGCTATGGTTTTTACATGTATAGCTTTTATTGCATTCCCTCTATCTCTATTTTCTCTAGGGCTTTTATTATGAAAGCATGTCAGCTTTTGTCATAGGAGCATGCCAGTTTTTTTCAAAGGCTTTCCCTGCATGTATTAAGATAATCATAATTAAGATAAAAAAGCTTTTGTTTTTAAGTTCATTCACTTGGTTTACTATGTTTATTGATATTGTATGCTGAACCTTTCCCATATTCCAGGTTTAAGGCCAACTTGGTTATGATGGGTAGTCTTTTAAAATATATCTGGATTCTGTTTTAAAATATTTTATTATGCATTTTAAAATCTATGTTTATAGCCTGTGGTTTTCCTTTTCTGTCCTATCTTTATATGGGTTTTGTACTAGGATGATACTGGCTTCATAGAGGGAATTTGACAATGCTCTATCTTTCTATTTTCTGAACACTTAAGAAGGATCAGCTTTATACCTTTAAAAGTATGGAAGAACTGTGCTGGGAATCCATCTGCCTCTGGACTACATTTTTAACTGAAAGGCTTTTTATTATTTCAATCTCCTTGTTTGTTTATGTCTCTTTAGGTTATTAACTTCTTGGTGTGAGTTTGATACTTTGAGTACATCTAGAAACTCATCTATTTCATTTAGTTTTTCTTTTGTTTAATGAAGTATACTTTAAAAAATAGTTTCTTATAATACTCTGAAGTTATTTGGTGTCTGATGTAATGTTTTAAAGTGTCTTTTTAATTCCCTTAATTCAGGTTTTATTTTTCTTTTGGTTATTGTGTCAAGAACCTGCCACTCTTGTTTCACAAAAGGAAAGAAAGAAAAAAAGCAAAGCAGGAAAAAAAGAAAGACAAATAGTTGTTAGGTTCTTTTTATTGTCTTCTCTGTTTCTATTTCATTAATTTCTATTTCATTAATTTCAATAATTTTATTATTTCATCCCATCAATTGGTTTGAATTTGGCTATTCCTCCCAAAGTTTGGAGATACAACATTCTTTTATTTGTGATCATTCTTAGTTTTAATGCAGGTTCTCTGGGCTATAGACATCTCTTATAGGCCTACTTTCAGTGTGTCCTTTAAGTTTTGTTTTTATTTTATTTTCATTTAACTTCAGGAAATTCTTTCTTATTTCCTGCTTTCTTCTTTGGCCCATTTATTATTTGGAAATAACTTGTTTCATCTTCATGAATTTGTGTACTTACCCAAGACTAATTTGCTGTCACTTTTAGGTTTTGTTACATTGCCATCAGATAAGAGAGAAGGAACAACTTCAATCTTTTGGAATGTGTAAAGACTTCTTTTTGTCCCACGATATTGTCTCTTTAGAGAAGCTCTGTGTGCTTCTAAATAGAGTGTGCATTCTTTGATATGATTGTTTGGAATATCCTGTAGATATCTGGTGAGTCTGTCTGATGCATGATACTATTTAATTCTGATGTTTCTCTGTTATTTTTCATCTTGATGACCTGTCTGTTGGAGAAAGTGTGATATTGAAATCACCTACAATTAATGAGTTGATATCAATTTGTGTTTTTTTTTAATCCAGTAATATATTTTGGCGAGATTAGGTGTACCAGAGTTTGATGTGTGTTTTGTGTGTGGAGCATATGAGCGTAATATCTTCTTGGCTAATTGTTCCCTTGAGCAGATCATAGTGTCTCTCCTTAACCGTTGTCCTTGGTTTCAGTTTAAAGTTTGTTTTGTCAGATATTAAGGTAGCAATGCCTACTTGCTTCCCTCACACATTTGATTGGAGTCCTTTTGGCCAGTGTGCTAATCAAACAGTATTCATAAACAGAGAATGCACAGCATGTGTAAACCACCAGAAGATGTCACTGTAGCTCCTGTTGGGAGTATGTCTTCTTTTGATTTAATTCCTTGCCTGCCTTGGCCCTCACAGTGCAATAAAGCTCAAAACACCATAGTTATACTGGACCAAGATGCCTAAGGGAAGTTGTACCTGTACAACTGGCACAGAGTGGATCTTGTAGGGCATCTAATCAATAGACTTCCAGTCCAGGTGGTAAGCAGGCCCTTCTACATTATTGTATATCAAAAGTAATAAATATTTCATCACCCAAAACTCCCTTCATATTAATAATAGATTCTGGATGATGTTGGTTTGGGTGTGTTGGTTTGTTTACTGGTTTTTTGTTTGAGAAAGAGTGTTACTCTATAGTTCAGGCTTGCCTCAAACTCATGATTCTTTTCTTCTGTAGAGATTCATGCTCGGATTATAAGCATGGGCTTCCTGAAGTTGTTCGTCAAATGACTTTTAAGATAGGAATCTCTTAACTGTCTGTCAGGAAGAAGAATATGTACAATGAGCTCCCTGATTCCTTCTGGACATGTTGGAAACATCAACTCCTGACCAGCCTTCTTTTACTGGCTTTCCAACTCAGCTGGATTACACTGAAGTTAACTCCGAATATCACACTTGTTTATTTATTCTTCATTTTATTTTTTCCTGTTACATTTGTAAAGCAAGTGCTTAAATGAATAATTCTGCATTAAAATAATAATGACATAAAATAGGGATAACTACTTATTTCCATGAAATGTATCAATTAATTTCACCCATTAATTAATATGTTTTATAGGGGTAGTAGGAAACAAATAACATTAAGAAAGAGGGGTTTTATACTCTGGATTAAAGGGTTAAGTAGGCATAGGTACTGAGAAAGTAAAGAGAAAAGAAGATATACTTTAAAGGGCAGTTTGAACAGGTGTACAAAGCTGGACAATGTTCTCCCAGAACATGGTGAGCAAACATGTGGTTGCTGGGAACTTAACTTAGGAACTCTGGAAGAGCAGTCAGTGCTCTTAATGACCAAGCCATCTCTCCAGCCCAGTGGACCAGGCTTTTAATCCAAGTACTGACAAGTAGATGTAGGTGGATCTCTGTGAGTTTGAGGTCAGCCTGGTCTACATTGTAAGTTCCATGACAACCAGGACTACAAAGAGAGACCTTGACTTCTAAAAATAAAAGACACTATTGTTGAATGCACCATTCACCTTGGATGTGGGATGGAGAAAAATCCTTCTAGAATGACCAGTCTTCACCCTGCTGGATTATTCACATACTGCCATAAGATAAAATATAGGCTGCTGGATAAGAAATAGCATCAGTAGACTTATCCAGTACTGGACTCCATACACTAAAATAGATGCAATTATAATACAGTTATTGGGGTAACCAAACACTTTCTGTGTGAATATGAATATTGCAGAAGAGATTTTGTTTCTGGTATTATAATCCTGGTCAAATGCTGTTGTTGTTTTGTCAAATGCTATGTAGTCAAACCATATTAAATACTTATTTTATTCACATAGATTTTCACTGTTCACAACATTGATCAGAGATGCTCCACTTTGCAATGGGTAATGGTTAAGGCAGAGACTCCTAACTGCCTAGTTCTAAGTATAAATAATCTTAGTGCTCAGCTGTGGATGGGTCATGTAAATAATCTCTGCCTCCATCCTAGGCTCAGGGTACTTTGCAGAAGGAGTAGAGAGAACATGCAAGCCTTCAGAAGGAGGAAGGGGACAGATCTATGAAATGTTGACATCTGAACATAGCATGTACCAACTTATAGCACTTATAGATACCTGGACTAGATTACCCCAACCTAATTTCCAGCATGAATGGTAACAAGGGCCCAAAAATTATACCCCTGCTGGACAAAGAATTGGAATTTAGTGGCTACTGACAGAGGAGGTGGCTACTGAGAAGACAATTCCACACTCACATGTGTATAGACAGAATTGACTATACTCCTGGGATTATTAATAATGAACACTAAAAGCAAAAGGAGAACATGAATTTGGGATAGATATTGGATAGGGACATAACATGGAGTTGGAGGGAGTTAGCAATGGATGTGTATGATGAATCTATGATGTATGAAAGTCTAAAAGAATTAAGGATGTTACTTAAATGAGAGATATGTTTGAGCAGGAGGCACATCCTTTCTCGTGCAGTCTTCCCTCTTTTTGTTTGCAGTTTTTGTGTTTATCCATGTCTTTCTGTTATGCATCCCTTCTCCTAAACAGTTTCTGTCTTGGATCTCAGTGAAATGAGGCAGGAATAGCAGAGGGGCACAGCTCCTATGGAGAGGTATGCAGAAGGTGCTTGCCTCTCAGATTGTTCAGAGGCCAACAGTAGCTCTTCTTCACATATTCCGTTCATCATCCTGACTCTGTATGTATTCAACAAGATAATATTGCCGAAAATTTGGTAAAAGTTGCTCCCCCAATGCTGTGTCTTTCTGAAAAGCTTTATTAAAGGAAAATGAATAAATGTCTGCTCCAATTATCCCTCAGTGAGTTTTGAAGACGATTCCCAGTGTAACAGTGTTAGGTGGTGAGATGGGGTGAGAGGTGCTGGATCCAGCAAGCTGTGCACCGGGCATGAGTGATGTACACGATAAAAACTTTCTGCACCCAACAATGGGTGGTATCCATGATGAAGGGGCACAAACTTCGTCTCTTGCTGTTTCACCTTCTGCTTTCTTTTCTTACACAAGACCAAATCTTAACTTTGTACTTCTCAGCATCCAGAGTGAAAATTGTTCAGTCTCAAGTGTCTGTTTCAACAGCAGAGGCCTAAAATTGGCCTGAAATTTAAAGAGCCAAAAGAAAATACCTTGCCCCTGAAATGGCACTTCTACTTGTAAGAGCCACACACTAGGATCATCTCCAGATATGGGTAGCCACTTTATGTAACAAAAATGGAGTGTGACAATATTTGAAGACAATTGTTTTACCAAGACAAAAATTGGAGATTTTAGAAAGATGTTAGAAATTCAAAAAGCTTGCTGGTTCCAAACTCTTAAATACTTTAACAAGATTGACAAGGAATATTAACAAGTGCAGCTTTATGGCTGTGAGTTAACTTTCTCATGATCTAAATAACTCTCTGAACCAGTGTTTTTCCAAAGGACAGAAGGATGATAAGAAATCATCTGTACTTCAAGGTTGAGATTGAAAAGGCAAATAGCAAGAACAGAGTGGATGAGTTGTTCCTAAACCGCATATTATTAGTTTATTATATTAAGGGGTCCTTAGTTACGATTGCTGTGATATCAAGAACTAACAAGAATAATGTGTAGTAAGGGGTTCTTAGTTATGACTGCTGTGATATCAAGAACAAACAATAATAATGTATAGTAAGGGGTTCTTAGTTATGACTGCTGTGATATCAAGAACAAACAATAATAATGTATAGTAAGGGGTTCTTAGTTATGACTGCTGTGATATCAAAAACTAACAAGAATAATTTGAAAAGTTTTCATTTCAGGCCTGTTTTAGTTCGACACAACGTGCTTATCAAATTGAACATAGGCATTGGTATGAGATCCATTTATCTCTCATTAGCCAACATTAGAGACATCTGCCAAATGTCAGTGTTCTAATCAGTTTTAATAATATAGCTATTTTTATTAAATATATTATTTAGATAGAATTTTATCATTTAAAATGAATTTATAAATCCATATTTAATAGTAAATAAGACAATAAGAAGGGATGGGAGTAGACAAAGAGATAAGAGGATAATTAACAAAATAATCACAAATTAAAAAATGTGGAAATTTTATAAACTTATTACACATGTAAATTAAATGTGTGTGTGTGTATTTATGTGTGTGTATATAGTATAAACATTTAGAAAGGAGACTAAGAGAAGCTAATGCTAAGAAATGATGAGGAAAGGAATGATGCCAAAGGGCAGAGTCATAAAAGAGGATATGGATTTATTTATATGATAGTGCTTCAACTCTCGCATAAGTTAGTTCTTCATTGTGGTGGGAAAGTATATAGAAATGTGACTGATGGTAAAAACATAAAACCCTAAGTGAAACTCCACTGATTCCTTCCTAGCTGATAGGACCCTATTGTTGAAAACACCTTGCTTGCAAGATACAGAACAAACAGCAGAAACTAAGCTGGAAACTTCTTCCTACAACCCAGCTTTATTAATACCAGAAAATGTTACTTATTGTTCTGAGAAGGAACAGACATTAGTGTTTTACCCAGCTGTAAACCCTACGAACTGCAATATCATGTCACCAGGCAAAATATTGTCACTGTGCAACATTGCCACAAGTATTATAGAAGTAATTAGTGTCCTCTGACTGGATTTGAGTTCCACAATGCAGGCAGTATTTACGCTTAGTAATGTAAACCTGGTCAGAAACTCATGGCATAGGAGACCATAGGCCTTAGGGGAGAACTGAGTACTATTTATTAGCTAAATTTACATAAAACCTCTGACCATCTATATTTATATACTTGGACAAATGCTAAACACAGCCTTATATGGGCTTCTCTTTACAATGAATAGCACTGAATTCAGAGACTTTTGCTGCTCAAGGTTTTGGACAGGGGGACGGTTTTATGCTCAGATATAACTACAGTATTTATAAAACTCAAAAACTATCCCCGATGGTGGAGAAAGAATGTAAGGGCCAGAAAACATGGAGAGAGGTGGTAGCCAAACGCTTCTGAGCATTGCACACTCATGGCATTCATGAATGCATAGCAGCTATGGTTTTCTTCCCTGTATAATCCCAACACTACACGTGTCAACAACCAGTAACAGCGAGCAGGGTTGCCCATGGGGTCCTACTCATCTCTGCTAATGTTTTGGTTCCTGAAGGATTCTGGGGGAAGGAGAAATAGTACTTTCAGATGTGTAATTACTGGTGAATCTCTAGGCTCCACTGAATAGTTTCATACCTATGTTCTCACTGATGTCTCTGGTTAAAATAAGTGGGTTACAAATCAAAACAGAAACATGTGAATATGGGGACAGGACCTGTTTGGGGGGAGTAGGATTGAAGGGGTGTGAAGGAGATGAAAGAAGGGGAGAGAATGAAAGTGATTGTAATGTCTTTAATATATGCCTGAACTTGTCAGAGAACAAATTTAATTAATAAAAATATGTAAAATCTGAATTATAATTATATACTATTACAACGGTTAGCATTATTAACAAATCCAGTCTGAGAGATTTTTTTCAGATATTTTTTGATGAATGCAAACTTTTCACTATGATGAACCATTTTTGTTTTCTCTCCCCATCTGTCTTACATATGACAGATTCATTTGATGGAAGCAATGCAGCTTCTCCACGAGCCTCCTTTGGAAAGAGTGGATGAGAGAGAGAGCTCCATTAGATATATGCTGATACAATTTTTCTTACCTCCACAGTCTGGACAAATAGTTATAAGAATGGAAACATTTCATCAATTCATCTTGCTAAATGTTAAGAATTTTAGAGACATTCTTCATCTAAATGAGGCCCCGAGGCCTCCTTAACTCCACATGTGCTCACACAAGAGTGATCAGATCTAATAACCTGAGAAGACCCATGCTGTTTCTCACTGCTGTAGAACAGACCAGCATTTTCCATGAGATGATGGCCTAGGACCCTCACTCATTAGTGTTTCTAGAAATTCTTCACTGGACACACATATGAGACCCTAAGATGAAGTGATCCCTGTCTCCGGCTCCATTTCTCTTTGTTCCAGTTCCAAATCTGAGCACTGTGCATATCGGGTTTGCTGGCATGATGCCAGGAAAAGGACTGAAAATGATTACAGTCATTTGTCCCTTCCATACTTCAATCATCACCAAAGAAAGACAACCTGTCTAAAAGTAAGAGATGAGGACAGTATGCACTTTTGTACATTCCACTAGATCTCTGCATACTCATTAACAAACGTCATGCCTAGATTACAGGGACTTTGTTCTTATATAGTGACAGCCAATCAAACACACACACACACACACACACACACACACACTTCGATTGCATTTTCTTATCTTGTGGTGTTTCTTCTCTTTAAAATGTGGCCAGAACTTGAGGATATAAGAATGCTGCATAGATAATAAACTGTGTTCTCTTATTCTCCAAAATGAGACACTGCATGAATATATCTTCCTGAGCACATACAGGTGTTGTGTCTTGGGTAGCCATCTACACATAAAAAATGGCTATTAAGCACCTACTGTGAATGTGTTTAAGAACCTAAGACTGACTTTTTGATCTCCACAAAGCAACAATAAAAAAAAACTTTCTTGAAAATATTGACTAAGTGCACCAAAAAAACAACAACAATAACAACAACAAAAACCCCATTTATAATCATAATGTACTGACATTCTTCCCTGTTATAATAGACCAGCAGGGGACATGATTTAGTTTATATATTTCTCACTTACATCATCCCATGCTGGTAAATTGACAGCCAAACACCTGTTCATCTGAGGCGTTTATTGTTCTTCAAAATCCCCCATATGAAACTTTGGGGAAGGTAGCAGGGTATTTTGTTCTCTGTAGCCTTTGCAACCTACTATGTCAGGTGCATCATCTCAGAAGTGGGCTAATGCTATGGAAGCTTCTCCTGATGCATGGAAAACAAAGCTCTTGGCAAATACTTCTGTCTTGTTTTTGTATATAAATATGAACTGTCAGGTAAGGTAATAGCACTAAGCAATTAGGTCTTTAAAAAAGAGGAGGAGATTAAAGGCTAAAATGATGTTTCCTAATTTGCTTTTTCCATATGACCTTAGCTTGTATCTTAGTCAGGGTTTCTGTTCCTGCACAAAACATCATGATGAAGAAGCAAGTTGGGGAGGAAAGGTTTTATTCAGCTTAAACTTCCACATTGTTGTTCATCACCAACGGAAGTCAAGACTGGAACTCAAGCAAGTCAGGAAGCAAAAGCTTATGCAGAGGCCATGGAGGGCTCTTGCTTACTTGCTTGCTCCCCTGGCTTTCTCAGCTTGCTTTTTTCTAGAACCCAGATCCACCAGCCCAGGGATGGCACCAGCCACAATGGGCTGGGCCCTCCCCACTTGATTAGTAGTTGAGAAAATGCCTTACAGCTGGATCTCATGGAGACATTTCCTCAACTGAGCCTCCTTTCTCTGTGATAACTCCAGCTTGTGTCAAGGTGACACGAAACCAGCCAGTACAGCTTCTGTCAAGTCAAAAATACTTACCAGCACAATTGACCATAGTCAACTTGGAACACAAGCATAACTATTAAGCCAATAACCTTTCCCTTCTGAGTTATCCCCAATATCTTATGTTAGTATCAATATGCCAAAATAAAATATAACTTTTGAAACATCCATAATCTTAAAAAAAGCAAACCTCAAAGACTTTGAAACTTAAGTTTCTTTAAAATATCTAACATCTGTTTAAAAGTCAAAACTCTCCCAACTATGAGCTCCTGTAAAATCCAAAATAATTTACATATTGCTTATTCTAACAGGGAAGACAGAGTCTCTATACAAGGAGAGCAAAACCAAAGACCAACAGTATAAAAATCTCAGTGTCAGACATCTGGGATTAATTATCATCTGGTTCCCAAAGGGCTAGAGCAACTCCACTGATGCAGCTATGCAACCTTCAGCATACACAGCTTGTCATGTAGGCTCAGGATCACACTTTGTCATACCTCCCAGTATCCTTGGTAGTCATGCTATGGTATGGGCATCTCTAATATTCTTGGGTTTCAAGAGGTTACACCTTTACTAATGTCCTCCTTGTTTTTCTTCAGGGATTCAACCTTGTTATACGGTACAAAGCTTTGGCATTTCCTAATGTCACCCCTAGTCTAGAAGGACCCCTATGTTGTTGCCATGGCAGTTTCCACATATTCCCAGTGTTCAAAGGGAGCTACGTGTCAACTTACTTGTGTGCAGTAGTATGCAGAGAGCCCAGACTCCTCACCTCTTCTCCTCCTTCTCCTCCTCTACCACTACCTCCTTCACCTCTACCACCACCACCTCTTCCTCCTTGTTCTCTACCTCGTCCTTGTCTTTGTCCTCCTCCTTCTCCTCCTCCTCCTATTTTTTGTCATCCCTGTTCATCCTCTTCTCTACTCAGCTTCCCCCAATAAACCTCTTCCCAAGGAGCTGTGCTGGCCTGAAGTGATCTGTTTGGAGATAAGCCACCTTCTAACACAACATTTGGTACCATAACTCAGATTCAAACAGAAGTTGCTAGAAGGTGGCTTGTATCCAGACATGGGAAGAGGCTTATTGGAGAAATCAGGGAAGAAAACAGGATGAAGAGGTTCTACGAGGAAGAACAGGAGAAGGAGGAGAAGTGGCAAGGGGTGTGGGTTCTCTACCTTTTATTTGGGCCGTGATGTAATCACACATACTAACATGCACAGGTAAGGGGAAGGGCAGGATACATAAATGCTGGGAATGTGTGGTGGTTCTGGCTCCTTGTCGCCTGGGGGAACCTCATCACTCATTTTGGAGGCTGTAGGCCACTTTTGATGCCAACAAAGATCAGTGGCCAGCATGAATGCAGCCTTGCTCTCCTCTGCACAATGACTTCTGTGTTTTCATCCTGGGGAAATACTCCCAGAAGATTTCTCCTCAGTGATGATGGTCTCTTCTTAATCACTACTAATTTCTCAACTGGAGCTTACCAGAGTTAGTTACTCCAGTAGAGCAATGGTTTCTCTTACTTATACTGTTCAGTTATAAATAACAGCTAATTCCTCAGGTCCAACTGACCAGAAAACAGACCCCTAGTTCAAAACAACATATAAATAGCTCTGACAGAGTCTTTACTTTCCCTTAAAAGTGTACAAGCCAGCCCCTGAATGTCTACATTACCTCAACATTTTCATCTTTCATCATCTTTCATAGAGTTGCCCATTAAGCTAAAGACCTTCACAGCTTTTCTAGACTGAAGTTCTAAATTCTCCCCAAAACAACATAGTAAGGATAGTCACAGTTGTATTACACAACCTTGGTACCAAGTTTTTACTTAGTTCACTTCTATTGCTGTCACAAAGACTATGGCCAAAGCAACTTGGGAAAGGATTTATTTTACCACACAGGTGGCAGTCCATCACCAAGGAAATTTAGGGCAAAATCTCAGCAAAGAACACAGAAGCAAACATTGAAGTAGAGTACACAGGTGATGAGTGGCTTGTTCCTCAAGGTTTTCTCAGTTTGGTGTTTTATACCCAAGACCATCTGTGAATGATATGCATCACTCTCAGACAGCTGTTAAGCTTTTAAATCAATCACCAATTAAGAAAATGTTCAATTTACCTGCATAAAGGCCTATCTAATGGAGATATATTCCTAGTTAAGGTTCTGTCTTCCTGTTAAGTAAACAAAGGAAATGACCAGAGCAGATCTGTTAGAATAGACAGATAGATCTTGGGAAAATTTTTGGAAGAAAATATCTTTAAAATTCAACGCTCATAGATTAGTAGAATTAATATCTTGGAAAATGACCACTCCAAGGAGACCTATTTAAAGATTCAGTGTGATTTCAGTAAAAACCTCCATGTCATTCTCTGTAGAAACAGAGGAAAGAATAAAATTAACATAATACCACAAAAGACCCTGGATATTCCAAACAATCATGACTAAAAGTAACAGTGATGGAGAAATTACCATTACAGATCTTAAAATATATTATAGAAAAGTAGTAATAAAAACAATATGGTACAGTCACAAAATAGACATACAGACCAATAGAACAAAATCTAAGACTGAAATCTATTAATTCTGGCTTCTTAATACTTGACAAAGATGCTAAAACCTAAGCTCAAGAAATGAAAACATCTTAAATAAATGTTTCTAAGGAAACTGAATCTCCACATGTAGAAGAATGACATTAGACCCATTTCTATAATCTTTCAAAAAACAAAAACCAAATGGATCAGATAGTTAAACCTGAAGCAATGAAACTGATAGAAGAAAACTTAGGTAATGCCCTACATGTTGTAAGACTTTCTGAGTAAGACTTTATGTGCCCAAGAGTTAAGGTCAACAGTTGACAAACTGAGACTTCAAGAAAATAACATGCTTCTGTTCAGCTAAAAAAATAAACAAGTGGTTGGAGGGCAAGCCACAGACGGAATGGGAAAAAAATTGCCTGCTGTATATCTGAACAAGGTTTAATATCAAGAATATAAAAGAATTAAAAAATGAAAAGAGTAATAAAAGAATAAAAATACTAAAGAGTCAATAACATCAGCAATAACAGCAACAAAAATAGCCAACACAAATAAACAAACAATAGCAAATGACTAATTCCGGAAAGGAATGGAATAGCAGCTGGAAACTAAACAGAGAATCCTCAAAAGAAAAATGGGCAAGAAACATATATTTATACAAAGCTCATCATCCCTAGTAATTAGGAAAACAACTTTGTGATTTTATTTTATCCCAGTCAGAATGATGGAGATCAAGGGAACACCAACAACAATTACTGGTGGGGGAGTGGGCTGAACTCTTATTCACTGTTGGTGTGATTGCAAACTGGTGCAGCCACTATGGAAATCATTGGAGAGAATTCTTAAAAACCTAAAAATAAATCTAGCACATATCCCATCTATATCACTCCTCAGCATGGTATACTTGTCTTCCCACTCTACAGATACCTGCTCAGTCATAATTATTGTTGCTGTTCTATTTGCAATGGCTAGGAAATGGAGACAACCTAAATATCCCACAATGGATTAATGGACAGTGAAGATGTGGTACATAGACAATATACAATCTTGTTCAGCTATAGCAAAAAGTGACTGTCTGGCATTTGGATAAATAAATGGAACTAGAAAAGACCATATTGAGCAAGGTATCTAGGCTCAGAAAGAGAAATGTACATGGCATATTCTCTTATTGGAGGCTCCTGGTTCCAAATCTTCAGATGCTAGTATATACCCAGTAGTTAACTACAAAAAACAGAAAAGTGAAAGTGGACCTGTGCTACCATAATGGGGGAGTTGTGGGGACAAAGGGAGGGGAATAACAAGATACAAGTAATCTGACAGGGGAAATGGAAAGAGGGATTCCATAGAGAAAGAGGAAGGGAGCAAAATACAGAAGGTGGAAGAAAAGTCAAGGGGATTAGCATGGTAGTTATGATCTTATCAGGGTAATAGGAAAACAGGGGCTCCTTAGAAAAGAGGAATGGTGGTTACTAAAGAAAGAGGGAGGTGTATAAAATATTAATATAGGTATCTGAAAAAAAATAAAACCACCAGGAATCATACTATTAACTCCTTATACCAACTTATATGGCACACAATTTGTTGTTTAATTTGCATATATAATTTTAATACATTTTTTTCTCATCTGAGCTGGTGGCTTACCCATCAAAGAATACCTAAAAAATTGCCAATACCAGGCATGAGAAGCCCTCATTTGAGTTGTTATCTATGGCTGTCTAAGAGACTCCCAAACCACACAGCCTATTTCTATTGCCTTTGGTTACTCCCACCGAGAGATGGTAGTAAAACCCCTATTGCTGAAGACAACACACACTGTGCAATCAGCCCCCAGAGATCCGTGAGCTGAAACTTATCATAATGTTCCCTCCCTGAAGGCTTCCTTCTGTGGTACCAGAAAGCACCAAGTAAGTTTTAAAGACAGGAGGCAACCAACAGTACTGCCCAACTATGATACATATGAACCACGTCAACTACTATGTACAATAACCCAAGAGGTGTAGTAGTGGCACTTACACACCTTGGTAATAACCAACAGCTCAATAATTGGATTTCAGACCCACTCAAAAATAGATACTGTATTTGGTATTGGAAACCTAAGCCAGCATAATTCCTAAAAATAATTTATAAACACTTGTCCTTATACCCACAGATAAGTATAATTTTCATTCCTCATCAAGAAAGTTTTCTCTGCAACATTTGGAGAATATTAGAGAAAATCATAACCAATCCCAGTGCAGAGCTGTGGAGCTCATTCCTAATGGACACATCTATAAAAATCTCCATACAACAAAGGCTCAGGAAATATTGTGGAAGAAGGGGAAAAAAGAATGTAAGGGACAAAGATTGTGAGATTATGTTTCCTAGTAACACCAGGATTTACAGCCATAAATCCCTACCAATGACTGCTCAAATATGAGCTGAACAAGCATGACAGCCAAGAACATGCCAAACCAGATGGAGAAAAGCCTATGAGGGCCTCAACGTTAGACAAAGAGCTACAGGCCACTGAGTATAGTTGGAAACAGAAGAAGTGGTTGTTTCTGGAAAAGAGCACATCAATTGAGTGCCCGGTACTAACTAGTCAGTCCTGAAAATATACATAAAAATAACATTATATGGACTATGTTTTCATCTCTTATCTAAGCTGTGACCCAACCTCTCTGATCCTTTCCTTTTCTATCTCACTAATTAAATTCTTTCTGGAAAGACACAGGAAAACAGAACAAGAGCACCGACAAAGTTGCCAGTTTCCTATCCAGTGGCTTAAAAGTCCCCTAGGCACAAGAACTGAGTTCCTCTGTTCCCTCAGCCTCTCTCTCCAAGACTCTGGCTAAACAAGAAATCCTATATTGCTCAATGTTTATTTTAAATTTTTTCAGTGCCTGCTAAAACTATGAAAAGTGCAAGAAACACGAGCAACTTTTTTTTTCTCTTTATATTCCCCAGGAGTTCTCAGTTATCAGTTAGAATTTGGATGCGAGAAAAGCTCAAGACGTCTTCAACCCAAGACAAACTTGTAAGAATTGTGTTTCTTTGCTGCCTGCTGAAGATCTGTGTGACTTTTTAAAATGGATTTCATTACTTCTATAGAGAGAAGAATTTCAATCACAACTCTGCTTCCAGGTAAAACTTTTCTTTCTCATTCATACTACATGAAGGAATGTATGCCTTTCTTCATACCTGTGCATTTATTTTCTAGGATAGAGGGCATCTGCTAGCATGAGCTATCATTTGCTGTTTCATAGTTAATTACTTTACTGTAGAAAAAGAGCTCTCCAAGAGTATCTGCTCTCTATTTTCCAGGTCAGTATGCATGGGAGGAAAACCCCACTTGTTGGGAAAGACAACCTGTCTGATGGTCCAACTCACTGGGTACTAAGCAATTACTTTAGGCCATAAATCATCCAAGATGACTTGAGAAACATCTCCCATGCTAATATTCTCCCAGAGCCATGAAGAGATGTAAACATGGGTGTCAAATTTGGCCAGAGTTGGACCTGTGATGTTTAACTTTGATGGTCAATTGTACATAATTTGGAACCAGCTTGGGCGTGGTTTTATTTCCAGAGAGTGTTAACTAAGGCAGGAAGAAGACCCATCCTGAACATGAGCAGCATCATTCAATAGGTTGCTCCTGGATTTAGGAGAAGCATGAGCACCAGCCCCCATTTCTCTGCTTTGTGTCTACAGATGCAATGTGACCACTCCATCTCTGCAGCTAAGACTCCCCTTCCACTGCAATCCCACAGACGGCAGCCTCAAACCACAGCTGAAATAAAGCCTGTCTTCTTTACTTTGCTTTTGTTGTCAGGCGTTTTGTCACAGAGTGCAATGGGAACGCTAGTAAAGAAAAGTGATTTAGAGACAGCTCCAAGAATGAGGGGTGAGGAGCACTGCTGTGTGCTACTCTGGTGCCATTTTATAAGAGAGGTTTGAGCAGCAGTGTTTGATTTTTTGGGGGATAGTGGCTTCAAGCAAGTCTCTGTGAATACTAAGAGTACCTTCATTTAGTATCTAACTGTCACACTGTTAGATACTCAATGTTACATACTCAAATGAGATATGAGTAAAATGTCTCATTTGCCATTTTACAAGAGCACTGTTCTGTGGACCTGCCTTGAACACATTACCTTCATTTGATTAGCCTGAGTTCCACTAGTGAAATAGGATAGAGAGACCAAGCAAAGAGAATCACAAGGCTTTCTGCAGGTGTGTGAGGCTTATAGTACCACACTTATGTACATGAACCTTTATGTGGGTTTGTGTGGATTGCTTTGCAGTTAATCAAGACCAGTTGGACAGATGCATCACAAGACACTGAGCTATGGAAAACTCCAGGGAAGAATGTGGAAAAATTAGAATTAAGAACTGATGTTAAAATAAACAGGTGTGAAACTATATGACTTGTTTGCTAACAATTGTGTCCATCTCAGACTGTTTACTCACCACAAAAGATGAGCCAAACTTAGGCTACAGCAGGACTCAAATATTGCTAGTTGACATGGAGATATGCTATTACTTTGCAATGATGGCTTGATCCATTCCCAGGCTGCCTCTCTTTAAGGGAAACCTAAAGATGTGACTAATTTCTGGATAACCCTTATAGGGAACAGGGTGTGGGTCAACGGTATAAGGGTCTGATTTCCAAACTTTCTTATAACATATCTTGTCCTAGTATATTAAAATACATCAATATTTTATACTAATTCTTTTTCAAAATGATAATATTTTAGGTAGATGAACTGAATAAAATGTAGTGTTAAAACTGGCTTCATTTGTTTCTCCTTGAACACCAAAGCACACCCTTGACTTGCAGCTTATCCTGAAGGGGTAGCACTGACCTGTGAAAGATTGTGAAAGAATAAGAAACTTGGGCTGGATAGATGGCTCAGTGGCTAAGGGCATTGACGGCTCTTCCAGAGGTCCTGAGTTCAATTCCCAACAACCACATGGTAGCTCACAACCATTGTAATTGGGATCCTATACCCTCTCCCGGTGGTTTGAAAACAGTGAAAATGTACTTCATATAATGAAATAAATAATTCTTTAACTTTTGTTCTAGAGCTTTCAACTGTGCTGTCAAGTTGCTGATGTAAGCTCTCTCCAGTTCCTTTTTGGAAGCACATACAACTATGGGTTTTCCTCTCAGTACTGCTTTCTTTACACCCCATAGGTTTGGGTATGTTGTGTTTTCATTTTCATTGAATTCTAGAAAATCCTTGATTTTTTTTTTATTTCTTCCTTGACCTTGCTATCGTTTAACAGAGCATTGTTTAGTTTCCATGTGTATGTGGGCTTTTTGTTGTCTTTGTTGTTGTTAAAGACCAGCCTTAGACCATGGTGGTCTGAGAGGATGCACGGGAGTATTTCAATTTTCTTATATCTATTGAGGCTCGTTTTATGACCAATTATGTGGTCAATTTTTGAGAAGGTGCCATGAGGTGCTGAGAAGAAGGTGTATTCTTTTTTTTTTTTTTTTTTTTTTTTTAGGATGATATGTTCTGTAGATATCTATTAATTCCAGTTGGTTTATAACCTCTGTTAGTTTTACAGTATCCTTGTTCAGTTTCTGTTTCCATGATCTGTCTATTGGTGAGAGTGGTGTATTGAGGTCTCCCACTATTATTGTATGGGGTGCAATGTATTTTTTTGAGTTTTAGTAGGGTTTCTTTTATGAATATCAGTGCTTTTGTATTTGGAGCATATATGTTAAGGATTGAGAGTTCCTCCTGACAAATTTCCCCTGTAATGAGTAAAAAGTGTCCTTCCTTATCTTTTTGGATAACTCTTGGTTGAAAATGTACTTTATTCAATATTAGAATGCCCACTCCAGCTTGCTTCTTGGGGCCATTTGCTTGGAAGGTTTTTTCCCACTCGTTTGCTCTGAGGTAGTGTCGGTCTTTGTCTCTGAGATGAGTTTCTTGTATACAAAAAATTGCTGGGTTTTGTTTATGTATCCAGTCTGATAGCCTATGTCTTTTTATTGTAGAATTGAGTCCATTTATGCTAACAAATATCAAGGAATAGTGGTTGCTGTTTCCTGCTATTTTTGCTTTTGGAGGTTGAATTGTGTCTGTATGTCTTTCTTTATTTGGTTTTCTTGCTTAGAAGTTTTCTTGTTTTTATTGGGAAGTAGTTCCCCTTGTTGTGATTGGTTTTCCACCTATAATTTGTTGTAGTGTTGGGTTTGTTGTCAGATATTGTGTAAATTTAGTTTTGTCTTGGAATATCTTAGTCTCTCCATCTATGGTGATTGAGAGTTTTGCTGGGTATAGCAGCTTGGGCTGGCACTTGTGTTCTCTTAGGGTTTGCATGATGTCTGTCCAGGCTCTTCTAGCTTTCATAGTCTCTGTTGAGAAATCAGGTGTGATTCTGATTGGTCAGCCTTCATAAGTTACATGGCCTTTTTCCCTTACTGCTTTTAATATTTTTTCTTTACTTTGGGCACTTGGTGTTTTGACTATTATGTGTTGGGAGGAGTTTCTTTTCCGATCCAATCTATTTGGAGTTCGGTAGGCTTGTTTTATGCTCATGGTAATCTCATTCTTAAGGGTAGGGAAGTTTTCTTGTATGATTTTGTTGAAGATATTTACTGTGCCACTTAGT
Source organism: Micromys minutus (assembly GCF_963924665.1). NCBI lineage: Eukaryota > Metazoa > Chordata > Mammalia > Rodentia > Muridae > Micromys > Micromys minutus. The sequence goes on from NC_137972.1 coordinate 60,482,057, forward strand.
TGATATTCTTTGCCATCTTCTATTTCTATTATCCTTAGGTTTGGTCTTCTCATTGTGTCCTGGATCTCCTGGACATTTTGGGTGAGGAGCTTTTTGGTTTTTGCATCTTCTCTGACTGTTTTGTCTATGTTTTCAATGTTGTCTTTGGCCCCTGAGATTCTCTCTTTCATCTCTTGTAGTCTATTGGAAAGGCTTGCTTCTGTGACTCCTGATTTCTTTTTTAGGCGTTCTACCTCTAGGGTTATCTCTTTTAGTGTTTTCTTTATTGTATCCATTTCCATTTTAAATTCCTTCTTCCATTCCTTCATCTCTTTGATTCTGTTTTCCTCTAGTTCTTTGAGCTCTTTGAGTGTTTTTCTTGTTTCCTATTTAAAAGCTTCTGATTATTAATGCTATTCCTCCCTTTATTGTTTAAGGATCTCTATCATCATCTTGAGGTATGATTTTAAGTTTGTGTCTTCTTTTTCTGGTGTTTTGGTATTCCACTGTTTGCTGTGATGGAAGAGCTGGGTACTGGTGTTGCCAGGTTGTCTTGGTTTCCCTGGGGTACATTCTTTCCCTTTCCTCTTGCCATAGTGATGTCAGGCTTGTGTCCCTGGATCACTGCTGGCTCACTGCTGTTCCAGTCCTGTGTCCCTGAATCACTGCTGGCTCAATGCTGGCTCACTGCTGTTCCTGGTGGCAGGTAGTCTGAGTGCTTCCAAAAAGAAACTGGAGAGAGCATACATCAGCAACTTGACAGCACACCTGAAAGCTCTAGAACAAAAGGAAGCAGATACACCCAAGAGGAGTAGAGGGCAAGAAATAATCAAACTTAGGGCAGAAATTAACTAAATAGAAACAAAAAGAGCCATATAAGAATCAACAAAACCAAGAGTTGGTTCTTTGAGAAAATCAACAAGATTGATAAACCCTTAGCCAAACTAACTAGAGGGCAAAGAGAGGGTATTCAAATTAACAAAATGAGAAAGGAAAGTGGAGAAATAACAACCGAAACTGAGGAAAATCTAGAAATCATCAGATAATACTACCAAAACCTATACTCAACAAAGCTGTAAAATCTGGAGAAAATGGATGAATTCCTAGACAGATACAAGGTACTAAAATTAAACCAGGACCAGGTAAACAATCTAAATAATCCCATAACACTTAAAGAAATAGAGGCAGTCATCAAAAGCCTCTCAACCAAAAAAAGCCCATGTCCATATGGTTTTAGTTCAGAATTTCATCAGACATTTATTGTCGACATAATACCAATACTCTCCAAACTATTCCACAAAATAGAATCAGATGGAAAACTACCCAACTCATATTTTGAGGCTACAATAACCCTCATTCCTAAACCACACAAAGACCTTACAAGGACAGAGAACCTCAGACCAATCTCACTTATGAAGATTGATGCAAAAATACTCAACAAAATCCTTGCAAACCGAATCCAAGAAAACATCAAAATGATCATTCACCATGATCAAGTAGGCTTCATCCCTGGCATGCAGGGATGGTTTAACATACGGAAATCCATCAATGTAATCCACCATATAAACAAACTTAAAAAGAAAACACATTTTCATCTCACTAGATGCTGAGAAAGCGTTTGACAAAATTCAAAACCCCTTCATGTTAAAAGTCTTGAAAAGAACAGGAATCCAAGGACCATACCTAAACATAATAAAAGGAATATACAGCAAACCAACAGCCAACATCAAATTTAAGGGTGGGAAACTTGAAGCAATCCCACTAAAATCAGGGACTGGACAAGGCTGCCCAATCTCCCCCTACCTATTCAACATAGTATTGGAAGTACTGGCTGGAGCAATTAGACAGCAAAAGAAAATCAAAGGGATACAAATTGGAAAGGAGGAAGTAAAAACATCACTGTTTGCAGATGACATGATACTGTACTTAAGCAACCCCACAAATTCCACCAGAGAACTCTTACAGCTGATAAACAAGTTCAGCAAAGTAGCTGGATATAAAATTAACTCACAGGCTGGATATAAAATAAACTCACACAAATTAGTAGCCTTCCTATATTCAAAGGACAAACATGTGGAGAAAGAAATTAGGAAAAAGATACCCTTCACAATAGTCACAAAAAGTATGAAATACCTTGGTGTGACTCTAACTAAGCAAGTGAAGGACTTGTATGACAAGAACTTCAAACCTCTAAAGAAGGAAGTCAAGGAAGATCTCAGAAAATGGAAAGATCTCCCACACTCATGGATGGGAAGAATCAACATTTTAAAAATGGCCGTCTTGCCAAAAGCAATCTACAGATTCAATGCAATCCCCATCAAAATTCCAACCCAGTTCTTCACTGAGTTTGAAAGAGCAATGTGCAATTTCATTTGGAATAACAGAAGACCTAGAATAGTGAAATCCACCCTCAACAACAAGAAAACATCTGTTGGAATCATTATCCCTGACCTCAAGCTATATTTCAAGGTAATTGTGCTGAAAACTGCATGGTACAGGTACAGAAATAGGCACATGGATCAATGGAATAGAATAGAAGATCCAGAAATAAGCCCTCCCGTATATGGTCACCTGATTTTTGACAAAGGAGCTGTAAATATTCAATGGAAAAAGAACAGCCTTTTCAACAAATGGTGTTGGTCCAACTGGCACTCAGCATGCAGAAGAATGAAAATACACCCTTTCTTATCCCCTTGTATAAAGCTCAAGTGCAATGGATCAAAGATCTCCACATTAAACCAGTTACACTGAAACTATAAGATGAGAAAGTCGGGAAAATCTTAGAACTCATAGGCACAGGAGAAAATTTCCTAAACGGAACACCAATAGCTTGAGCTCTAATGTCAAAGATTGACAAATGGGACTTAATGAGATTGCAAAGTTTCTGTAAGGTTAAAAACAGTATCATGAAAACAAAATGGCAGCCAACAGAGTGGATAAAGATATTTACCAACCCCACATCAGATAGAGGCCTAATATCCAAGGTATACAAAGAACTCAAAAAGTGAGATACCAGAGAATCAATCAACCCTATTACAAAATGGGGTACAGACTTAAACAAAAAGTTCTCAATTAAGGAATATTGAATGGCTGTGAAACATCTAAGAAAGTGCTCAACATCCTTAGAGATCAGGGAAATGCAAATCAAAACAACCCTTAGATTCCACCTTACACTATTCAGATTGGCCAAGATCCAACACTAAGATGACAATAGATGCTGGCGAGGATGTGGACAAAGAGGAACACTTCTCCACTGCTGGTGGGGTTGTAAACTCATACAAAAATTCTGGAAATCAGTCTGGCAGTTCCTCAGAAATATGGACATAGTACTACCTGAAGACTCAGCTATTCCACTTCTGGGCATTTACCCCAGAGATACTCCAACATACAACAAAGATACATGCACCACAATATTCATTGCAGCTCTATTTATAATAGCCAGAAACTGGAAAGAACCCAGATGTCCTTCAGTAGATTAATAGATACAAAAATTGTGGTATATTTATACAATGGAGTACTACTCATCTATCAGAAACAATGGCCTAACAAAATTCTTAAGAAATGGATTCATCTAGAGAATATCATGTTGAGTGAGATAACTCAGTCACAAAAGAACAGATATAACATGCAGTCACTGATAATGGGATATTAACCCCAGAAAGCCCTAAACACCCCAGAAACAACCCACAGACTGTGTGAAGATCAAGATCAAGAAAAAAGTAAAAAAAGATTATATTTTAATTAAAATAGAACTGTATCACATCCCCCTTTTTTTCTACAGCCCTTCCCAGTTTCTCTCTTATCTCCTCAAATTAATAACCTATTTTCTTATATTATTGTTACATATATACATATCTGTATGTATAGGTACACACAAATACTTAATTACAACCTTATTAAAAATAATAATGTTTTCATTACTTGTTTGAGAAGTAGGGATATTTGAATGTCAGTCTTGAGTGTAATTTATTAGGTTGAACTTTTCCAATGAAAAGTGGCAGTATGATTTTGTTGAAGAATTTGAATGTTTCTAGCAGATGTATGTTAAGCTAATTAAGGTTAACTTATGTTGCCTGAAAGTTACTTTTAAGTAAATGATGTATCGATGTATCACTTGATCTTTGACAAAGGAGCTGAAAACATTCAATGAAAAAAGACAGCATCTTCAACATAAAAAAATTAAAAAAAAATAAATCTTTAACAAAAATAACAATAAACATAACTCTGAGCATGAGGAGGTAGAAGTTAGGAGGCGATGGCACATCTCTGAGAGTGAATTGAGAATGTCTGAGCAGCAGAGGGTGTGCAGCGAGCCCGCTCTTCTGCTTGCCATGTTGCACTGAATATTCACTTCTGCACTGAATAGTCCTACTTTTATCAACAGTTTCTAAAAAATATATAAATCACTCCTAAAAAATCTCAGAATATAATATTATTTTAAAATTTAAATTTATCCAGCAAAATAGTTTTAATCTTAATACTTTCCATTTTTGAAGTTACTGTATTTTGAAGTTATATACTCTGAAGTTAATTATGTCATTTCCTCGTTCCCTTTCTTCCAGTCAACCCTCACATATATCCATCCTTGCTCGTTGAATTTCCTAGTCTCTTTTTAAATTAACTATTATTAAATACATATTTGTATATGTATGTGTGTGTTCACATGCACACACTCACCCACACACACACATATTCCTATATATGTAAATATAACCTGCACTGTATAATGTTACTTGTATGTTTTCAGGACTGACCACTTGGTATTGAATAACCATTTGGCGTACTTTTCTCTCAAGAAGACTCTCTCTCTCTCTCTCTCTCTCTCTCTCTCTCTCTCTCTCTCTCTCTCTCTCTCTCTCTCTCTCTGTCTGTCTGTCTCTCTGTCTGTCTCTCTTCATATATATATACTCCTTCTTCCTTGTTCTTTTTTGTAGACTTAAGGTCTCTTGAGCTTTCCCCAGGCACATTAGCATGTCTTTTGCATCATCTTTGTTCAGCTCATATTGAGGCGGTCACATTAATAAAACATTAATAGATATAGTTCCTGGCTTTTCTAGAGGATACAGTCTCAACAGTAATACTCTTTCATAGCTGGATTTGGTTAACACTGAAGAGTGACTGCCTCCCAATTGTAATATGTAGTTTCTCACAGACCCCACCACTTCCTGATTTATCCTGGAAGTTAATATTGAATGCTGACTGACCCTGGCTACTTTCCAGCATGTGAGTCTCTTTCTTGAAGTATACTTATATAACAGTCAATTTTGGTAAGTGAGGTTAACGATTCTGGAAGAGAAAATTTGTTTCTGGCCAACAACAGGTTAACTTATTTCCTTCCTTTAGAGAAAATTTTCATAACAGCACAGCAGTGTACCTGGGATGACTAACCAGATGCCATTTCCCCAGGCGTGCAGCTGCTCTATTGAGTGAGATTTCAGACGGATGACATACAACTATCTTTTTTCTGGAGGCTGACCTTTCACTATCTTGATCGTGTCCTTTGAGGTGTGACAGTTTTCAACAGAAGGCACTTGCTTTGTCTATTTTTTCCTTTGTTATTTGTACTTCTGGCTCCCCAGCTAAGCCACCCTGGGATAAACCACAGTCACAGGACTCACACTTGTTATCTTACAAAGGGTGCTTAGCTTGGCTTTGAAATGCAGCTCCATTCTATGGCACATGCTTATGCCAGCATCTCCATAGTGTTAGGAGGAAAGGCCATCCTTCCTCACTGAATTATGGTGGTACCCTTGTCAAACATTAATTAACCATCAATGTACTTTCTAAGTTTCAGGAAATTGTAGTTTTCTTCAAGATTTTAGGACTCACTTGCCAATTTTGGGGTCCAAATATATCTGAAGTTTTTATGTGTGAAGCTTTACTGGGCATTATCATCTTAATAAAATTAAAGATTTTCATTCAATTACAGGATGCCTACCCAAACATTTATCATGTATTTCTTCAGATCTACTCAACTAGTCTACCTTGGCTTTTACTTCCAGACACTTTAAGCATGCTTAGGAACACAAACAAAGGGGCTTTGATGATGTGCATTCAGATTAAATTCTGTGGTAGTAAAACTGGCATTGTTCCACAAATCAGTACCTGGCTTATTTTGATTGCTGAGTGAAGAGCTTAAGGATCTAAGAGCAACTTTCTCAGTAACTCATGCACTGACAGGTATAAGAGATCAGTTACAGTTGGACAGATGATATATGGCTGTAGTGCCAGCACTGAGCTTAGAAAGACAGGAATTCAAAGCAGACTTGGGGTACACAGCGGGTCTGTCTCTAGGCAAGAAAGCAATATTGTTCTGAATATCCCTAGGTATGTGTTCACAGATTTCTGTAAATAGATATTATAAATATCTATATGTAGGTCTTTATGAATATCCATAGGCAGGTCTTCATGATTATATGATTATACACCTTGTTTCTAACTATACACTATCTAGTTTTATAATCTGGTTCTATGGTTTGAAAGAAACTTCTAAGTTGCTCTCTATCCTCTGCCATTTTATATTCCCATCAACAGAATGTTCAGTGTCTTTTATCTTCTTGTCACTGCTCTGTATTTCAGCCATTCTAATCGTTTGAAGCAATAGCTCTTTCTGGTGTTAAGTTACCACTAACCACCAGAGTTTAACTTCCTTATGTGCTTATTTTCCTGTTGTATATCACCTTTGGTTAAGTGACTTTTTATAACATTTGTTTTATTTTTCAATTGTAATGGAAGTACACAGAGAATTGATGTGATGAGGCAGGGGATAAAGGAAATCATGTAAAGGAACTGACTCTACATACGTGTTGTGTCAATCTATACTCACAACATATGCACAGTCCAATATTTCTTATGATGGTTAGACTTAGATTTTTGTACCTTTGTATACTGAGAAAGCAATATCCAATTTTAAAATACCTTTGAGTATATCTGGGTGTTCCTCAGGCTGCTGTATCTACATAGTTCTCTCCGGTAACTCTGGGAAACAGCAGCATCCAAACCAATCAACCTACTCTATGATCACTAAGGGTGCAAAATGGGCACCGATGTGTTTATTTCTGAGCCGTGGTACTCAGTATGTTAGTGGCAATCAACATATCTGTGAGTTAGGTGTTTTAAGATAATAATGCATACATCTCAACATATTTTCAACTATATGTTGAAGCACACATCATAGTTGTGACATATAAGCTCTACCAGTGTTTCAAAGGCAATAAAATTCTGAAAATTAAACCACAAAAGAAATAATGATCATGGATCAAGAAGGAAGAAGACCTTTCTCTCAATGCTGATATTTAACCAAGAAAAAAAACAAACAATATGGAAATAAACAATTTTCAAAATAATTGTAAGGAAAGAATTGAAATAGTAGTTTCTACATATCTTGTTTAACTTAATTATTTTTTTACAAAGAGATTATAGGGGCTATAGAGACTTCTCAGTGGTTATGAGTGAATTCTGGTCTTTCAGAAGACTCAAGTTCAGTACTCAGAACCTGCAAGGTGTGGCTTACTTCCACCTGTAACTCAAACTCCAGGAGGAGATGATACCCTGATGATCATGGGTACCAGGGTTCTCTGATGGCTCACAGATAAACATGCAATCAAAACACTCACACATTGTTTTAAAAATGTTTTTAAACATGTAATATCTATATTAATTTGTGGTAATAATAATATAATGATATATATATATATATATATATATATATATATATATATATATATATATATATATATATATTTGCTCTATATTTCTGAATCTTTATATTCACTGTAACCATCTTCCACAATAGTTCTATGACAGACACAGAATTAATTATGTCTTTTCTCACAAGTTATAAGAGACTGATTCCTAGTACATTATTCTAATTATCAACTAGTGCCAGAAGGGAAATATATAAATAGATAGATGAATGGTGAATGTATGGATAGATAGATAGATAGATAGATGGATGGATGGATGGATGGATGGATGGATGGATAGATAGATAATTAGATAAATAAATAAATAAATAAATAAATAAATAAATCATTTTACTTCTATAAGCTATTTTTTTTACCTGAAAATAGAGTAAATATCATACATAGATAATCCTGCTCTGGAATTGTAGCCTCACATAATTTTATAAAATAGTTAATTAGGTTTGAAAGCACGAGGGTGTAAGAGAAACTGACAGAGGAAGAAGCAGGAATGTTAATGGGATGCGCAGCCTAAACCACTCTAGCCCTGCCATCAGTGCTGGCTTCCTCAGGGAGCCTGAGGATTTCATCCAGGCAAAGAACAAGAACAGGATCAAGGCCAGGCCCTGACAGAAGATAGGATTCCAGAGGCAAAAGCCCTCAGCTGAAGGTCTCCTGAGGGACTCTCCAAAAGGAGACTCCTATCCATCCTTGCCTGAGAAAGGAAATAAGAGTAAAAGTGCTTTTCTGTCTTAGGAATTTATACTCCAGAGCCTGAAATTTCAAAAGTGTAAAGACTTAAGTTCACATCATATGTGCAACCCACCTTTTCAGGCTTAAACTTTAAAGTGGTGGAAAAAATGAACTACTAGCTAAAGTGCCAACATGTATGGCTCATAGCGACATCTTTCTGAGCAAAAGAGGCCAGACACTAACTAGGCAACTCTGGACCAGTCACCTAACCTTTAGTGATATAAGCCAGATCAATAATTACCATTGACTATGGGATGGGAGTGGTTTGCAAAGATGCAAAGACAAGAGCAAGTATAGTTCAGTTCAGTGCCTGCTTAGAAAGCAAAGGCCTCAATAAAACTCACAAAGAAATTCTTAGAAGAGTTCCTAGGAAACATTAATTCAAATAAGCCAATGACTCAGCAACTAATTGTGGCTCACACAGATGAATATTTTTGAAAAATTTTCAAAATAGAAGTCATTAAAACTTGGTGAAGAAATACAAAATTGAGTCAGAGATTAGTTAGAGAAGGGAGCAAATGGAAAAGCTGGTAATACAAAATAACAACTTAACTTATACACTCTATAGATACGTTTACAGCATGTCGACATATTGGAAAGAACAGCAAACACAAATATGGGCTGTACAGATCACCCAGAAACACACTATGTGTCTACAGATGCCCAAGAAACTCATAAGACTACAGGAGAGTTGGTCATTCTCTGACTTTAAATACAGAGCGCCAGTTCCAAAAGGGATCTCTGTTAAGTTTACCACCCCAGAGACATGCATGTTCAAGCGCTGGGCACCAGCAATTCATCCCATCCACAAACATAGTAAGTTTAGGTGCAGCTACTTCTTAACTGATCTTTACCTAAAATCATTTTTATGTAAAGTCTAGGAGGTCAGTGACATTCTGTGCTGCATCTTAGATTTCCCTGAACTTAAATTCTGAAGTGTGTCTGCCTGTCGCCTGATTCCAGAGTCTGTCTGACTGAGACACTTTCAGATTTGCCAGGGATGCTTTATATTCAGTTTTAAAGAAAGGCAATACAGTTTTTTTAAATGCTTGTGAGTCATGTATACATATATAAGTAGTTGCAATTACTAAATTTAAAATATACCACCATAAATTCAATAGGTACATTTCCATATTGACCTTTCCTCAAGAGCTTTGATATTTGCTATTTTCTAGTGCATGTACTCATGCACTTAGTTTTAGGAATCATCTAAATCAGTCACTATCTATTCCAGGAGAAATTCAGGTACACTCAAAGAGAGGATCTAACCTTCCTCATTAAAAACTAAATCTTTCAATATTAAACCTAAGAAAATTGACAACTGATTCCAAAACACAGGCATAGTTCATTATTATTGGTCTCCTTGTGGAATGAATGTACCATTAACCTCTGAAATCTGTCAGGGCCATCATCAATAGCAGTGTCACTCTCTCCTTGATAAAAGTTACAAAACAAACAAACAAACAAAAACAATACAACAATAAAAAACAATTAAGCAAACACAAAAATTCATGGCCAAAGATGCATCTTTTACTGGTTTACTCTGGTTGTTTAGTAACAGTGCGAACCACAGTAGGATAGTCCACTGGAAACCAGACCCAGCCCAGCCAGATCCAGCCTCCAAGCTCCCATCCAGGTGTAAATCCCCAGTGTACTCACAGCTAGAGAAGGTCAAGGGGCAGGCATGAGCATCCATGGGGAAGTTGTGCAGTTGCAGCTGGCACTCTGCATTGATGGTGAGCCTGCAAAAGAAAACCAGCATCATTTGAGATCAGCAACAGCATAGCCTAGGTTTCCAAGGTAGGTGAGTCTTCAGGCAGCAGGCTTGGGGACAGTAATTCTGGGACAGCATCACTCCATGCCAGGACACAGCACCTCCCTCACTCTGTTTTATTCAGCAGGCCCTTTGATTGCTTCCTTAATGTGATATTGTGTTTTGATTTTAACTGTCCATAGTAGAAAAAAAATCTAGTAAGACTTCAGCAGTACATAGAAACACAAGCCAAATCACAGTGGAGAAAAACAAAACAAAACAAAAAAATTACCAAAACAAAACAGTGACTGTTGTTGTTTTCTAAGCCACTGACTAAATGTGTTTGAATAAAATCCTTCCATGTGAAACTGGTATGTGGCCAAAGTTATCTATTTTCATATTTCTTTCTTGGATACCTCTCTCCACTGCCCCAGGCAGGTGTCAGCTGTTCTATATGAGCACATTTTATATTCTCCGTGTGTCAACATTCCTATAATTTAAGCTCAGTACTCAGCATGGCTCAGTACTGTTTTGCTCAGAATCGGCTTCTTTTTCTCAGTCTCCTTCCTACCCCTTTATGATCGATGAGAAGCTCATTAGAAATTTCGTTTTTCTCAGCCCATTTCATCACCAAACTTCCCTGCTGTGGCTCTTTATTGTTCTTTCTGTTGGTCCCCATTTGGAAATTTACTTCCCTTGGACTTTGATATTGCCTTTCCATTTTGATGTCAGTATGTGTCTACTGGTGCTATGGAAACTTCAGTGCTAGGAATCACAATTTCTCTTCAGTGCCATGATGTCTCATAATTAAAAATCTCTATAATGAATATGGAAGGAAGGAGAACGTTAGAAGCTAAAAAGAAGGCTTAAGGGAGCTTGGGAAAAGCCGTATGTGTCAAACGAAGCGTGTCTCCCTTAACCTTTTGTCAGTCTGAAAGGTCCTTTGCCTTGGAAAAGAGATGGGCAGTTACATGGGTGCATGAACCCTGTACCATGCTAAGTGAATTGGACACCTTTGTCCTGGTCCTTAATCCTTTGGTCTTCTTTTAGGAAACAGACTTTTCACATGTGGTTCTGAGTTCAAAGGAGAGATCTTTTATAAGGTCTCTTTTTCCTAAGCTTCTATAACCATGAATAAAGTCATGTTTGTCTAGATAAAGAAATTACTTTTTTTTTGAAGTCACAGTCCCAGGAAGTTCACAGAAACATTTTAAAGGGCATGGGAGACAGTAGTACTCTGGAGAGAATATCAGTCAGGCAGGGATTGCCCATCTTGGGTTTTACTGTAGTCCTTTCTGTTCCATGAAAGCACTTTTGATCCCTGAGCTCAGGAAGATGGATATTTGAGACAGAAGGGTTTCTTCTTTTTCTAAGTCCATCCATGAGTAGATCTATTCCCCTTTATGTTTCCTGGGTTGTTAGTATAGCAGCAGAAAATACAATCATAGATTTCATTAATAGGCAGTTAAAAAATAAAAACAAGAGAGCTATATAGCATTTTACCGTAGTGTATAAAGGATTTTCCCATCATTCCAGATTCTGAGGAGCTGGTTGGGTGTGGTGATCCAGTGAGCCTCTGCTGTCTTAGAGTTTCGAAAGATGGTGTCTGGGATCCATATCAAGCCAACCATGTTGCTGTTCAAAGTAAGTATTTTCATGGTGCTGTTGAATCGAAGCCTACTGTCTGTCCAGGTCTGAGCAAAAAATATATCAATTTGGTATTCCTGAAAGAGAAAAAAAGACTTTCTCTTAATCTATGGTTGATCTGAAAAGCACTTTCAGCCTGGGAAAGGACACAGGTAGGTGCCTGGGAACTGAAATGTATGGAATGTTACCAGGGTAGGTGAATTGATCACTTATATTCAGCTCCTGGATCCTTTCCTCCCTGTAGGAAGGCATCCATTTCACACGGGCTTCTGAGTTTTAGGAAGAGTAAATTTTAACATGCTTTTCTGTCTTTGCCAAAAGTTTTAGTTTTCCTCCATGTTCTCACTTTTCCCTTTGTGAGTAGCTGATAGACCATGTGGCATAATGCATTCATATCCACCAAACACTAACTGATATCATCAGCAAAGAGTGTGATGAAATCCTTGACACATTCTTTTACCAACCTTCAATTGCAATAAGAAGGGAGGGAGCAGCAGATTCTTCAGAGCATGGTGCAGAACCTATGCAAATTTGAACTGTGACAAGGAGCCAGTGTGCTATAAAATGCAAAGAATAATGTCCCCTTCCTAAGTGCATAAAAATAAATGAAAGAATGAAATGGAAACCTGAATGCTGAGCAGAGAGAGCAGGTAATTTGTTACTTTCAGATCATAAAAAAACAATCATTACCCAACAGTCTTCCCAAATAACACATCTGAACAAGAAGGAAAGAGAGGAGAAGGAGGAGGAGAAAGAAAGAGGAAGGGGGACAAAAAAGAAGAGGAGAGGAAAGAAGAGAAAGAGAAGGGGAGGACAAAAAAAAAAGATGAGAAGAGGAAAGAAGAGGAAGAGGGTGGAGGTGAGAAAGAAGAGGAGGAGAAAGAGGAGGAGGTAAGGAGGAGCAAGGAATAAAGCACAGAAACTGCAGTGAAAGCCACGAAAGGCTGTGTGTGGTGGGGGTGGTTAGGGTCATACAGACAAAGATCCACTGTTGGTGATATTGTTTCAAGGTGCACAGGCCAGTATGACTTTGCTGTGATGATCAGAGTGTTGGAACGATGCTGAAAGTACCACAGAATACCAGAATGCCTCTGTCTGCTCTGTCTCAGATGATGTTTACTAGCCATGATGCGAAGAATCAGCACAGGGCTGGGGACAGGTGGGTTTAGGGGTTAATCTCAAAAGATTGATATCCATCACAATTTCCATTTTGGTGCTTTTATAGAGCATGAACTTAGTAGCTTTGGTGAACCAGGTAATTTATTCTCCTTTTGATTGAGCTTCCAGAAAGAGAAGGCCTCAGTGTTCAGATAGTGTCCTCATTAACTAATGATTTCCTTACCACTGCCCTACTGCATTGACCATGCTAAGCCTGTAGCTCTCAGAGAAGCAGCGCTTACAAGCATGAATGGTGTTTGCCATCTGAGAGCTTGTTTTCCAGTCAAATAAGACAGATCTTAAGTCAAAAATAGTGTTTAGGGTCACAATACCACACACAGACACACAGGTGTGGAAAAGAGGGAAGGGGGAGAGAGAGAGAGGAAGAGAGAGAGAGAGAGAGAGAGAGAGAGAGAGAGAGGGAGGGAGGGAGGGAGGGAGGGAGGGAGGGAGGGAGGGAGGGAGGGAGGGAGGGAGAGAAGAGAGATTCTGCCAGTAACCAGCTTTAGTATCTATGAGGCAGGCAGCTGATGGGGTGCTCAGTGCTTAAAGATGCTGACTGGAGTTTGTCCAGATACTGAAGTGGGCTGCTACCTATAGTAGTCAATGATTAAAGAAATTACTCAGCAGACCTTCTTATGAGAGAATAAAGCTTAATTTTCTAGGGTTGGTAGTCCATGTGGCTAGTGAAAAACTCTGAACTGTTTTAAATCTTTGAGGCTCCAGAGAAAAAAAAAGAAAAATTCATGGATATGCATACACACTGAGTGGATGAAGGTAAAGGCAGACTTCATTAACTTCATACATACAATTACATACACACACACACACATACATACATTTATACATACATGCACACATACATACATTCAAACAGACATACAGAAAGACATCCACACATTGAATGGTTAGAGCAAAACTTCATCAAGAAGGCACCAAGCCTTTCACACATATGTGTAGATACATATATACACAGGATTAGTAGATGAAGCAAACTCCAGCCAATACCCAGAAAAACTTTACACACACACACACACACACACACACACACACACACACACACACATGTACACACACATATGGATTCGATGGATGGAACAAATTTCCAACACAGTCTCATACAAACTTTACACATATACATATATACACATGGTTGATGGGTGGAAGAAACAATGTTCCAACAATATTTTTCTTTCTCCCATAGCTTATATACACAAGCAAAATTTCTCAAACAGCATCAAATTATGTGATTGCATTTTAGCTTTCTTCTAGTAAATGACTATAAAATAACAGTATGTTGCCCAATACCTTTAAAAGAAATAACATTACTAAATACAGGGAAAGAATACAAATTATTCAAAAGAACCTAAATTCATTTGTAGCTAAGCAGCTTGTTACAGATTGACAAAGTGTAAGCAAGCAAGAGAGTCTTCTCAGCCAGTTTCTCTCACTGGCAGCAGCAATTTGGGATTGCACAGAAAGGAATAATTATTTTATTATCTAGCTTTAAAAGTAATCTCAAACAAAACAAAAGACCTAGAATAGCAAAATCCATCCTCAACAACAAAAAAACATCTGCGGGAATCACTATCCCTGACCTCAAGCTATATTAGAAGGCAATTGTGCTGAAAACTGCATGGTACAGAAATAGGCATGTGGATCAATGGAATAGAATAGAAGATCCAGAAATGAGCCCTCATGTATATGGTCACCTAATTTTTGACAAAGGAGCCGTAAACATTCAAAGGAAAAAGGACAGCCTATTCAACAAATGGTGTTGGTCCAACTGGCACTCAGCATACAAAAGAATGAAAATAGATGCTTTTTTATCTCCTTGTACAAAGCTCAAGTGTAAGTGGATCAAAGATCTCCACATTAAACCAGATACACTGAAACTATTAGATGAGAAAGTAGGGAAAACCTTAGAACACATAGGCACAGGAGAAAATTTCTTGAACAAAACACCAAGAACAAAACACCAATGGCTCAAGCTCTAAGGTCAAAGATTAACAAATGGGACTTAATGAGATTGCAAAGTTTCTGTAAGGCTAAGGACATCGTCAAGAAAACAAAATGGCAGCCAACAGAATGAGAAAAGATCTTTACCAACTCCACATCAGATAGAGGCCTAATGTCCAAGGTATACAAAGAACTCAAAAAGCTAGACACCAGAGAATCAAATAACCTTATTAAAAATGGGGTACAGAACTAAACAAAACGTTCTCAGTTGAGGAATATCGAATGACTGAGAAACATCTGAGGAAGTGCTCGACATCCTTAGCCATCAGGGAAATGCAAATCAAAACAACACTGAGATTCCACCTCACACCAGTCAGATTGGCCAAGATCCAAAACTCAGATGACAGCAGATGCTGGCGAGGTTGCGGAGAAATAGGAACACTTCTCCACTGTTGGTGGGGTTGCAAACTAATACAACCACTCTGGAAATCAGTCTGGCGATACCTCAGAAGATTGGACATAATACTACCTGAAGACCCAGCTATTCCATTTCTGGGCATATACCTCAGGAACACCTTAGTACACAACAAAGATATATGCACCACAATGTTCATAGCAGCTCTATTTATAATAGCCAGAAGCTGGAAGGAACCCAGATGTCCTTCAGAAGATGAATGGATACCAAAATTGTGGTACATTTACACAATGGAATACTACTCAGCCACCAGAAACAATGACTTAACCAAATTCTTAAGAAAATGGCTGCATCTAGAGAATATCATCCTGAGTGAGATAATCCAGTTACAAAAGAACAGACATAATATGCAGTCACTGATAGTGGGATGCTAACCCCCAGAGGCTCGCACTGTCCCAGAAACAACTCACAAAATAATGGGGAAGACAAAGTCCAAACTGAACATTTCTCATCACCAAGTGAAGCTTCTAGTACCAGCAATGGGTTAACACTGACTAAATTCTCAGCCAAAGTAGTACAATGGGAAGCCTCAAACAACCTAGACTATTGCTATTGTTCCTTCCACATCCTGATGATATGGTGCTAGAGCTAAAGACAATTCATGAAAAATATAGACAAGATTCTGGTGCCTACCTAGGGCCTCCATCCTTCCTAATAAGTATTGCTGGTACTGAAAGAAAAAAGGTAAACACCAATTCATCCATGAAATCTTCAATTTACAATGGTGACCTGCCTGTAAAATACACTGATACAGTAGTGGCACAAAATTTGTGGGAGTATCCAACCAATATCTGATTTGAGTTGAGGCCCACTCTATGATATGGAACCCATATCTGTTTAGGTGGCCAAGACCCTGAGACTAGATAGATCATAAACCCAGGGTAAAGACAAATAATACTCTTCTGCTAAAAGAGTATAGGAATAAAATGTCTCCTAATGATATTCTGCCACACATATAGATTTATGCCTTGTTCATCCATTACCAGAGATGTTTTCTCCTGTAGATGATGGGAACAAATACAGAGACCTTCAGGCAGAAAATATGCAGAGTGAGAGACTTTAGAGCACTCAACCCTAAACAATACATCTCCATCAACTTCCTCCCCTAAGAGTTCAAAGAACACCAAGGAATAGGAGGCAGAAAGAATACAACACCCAGAGGGGAAGTAAGACACCAAAGTATCCAAGGCTTTCTATCAAATCGAAGATGGTGCCCTTATGAACTCACAAAATCCATGGTAGCATACACAGTGTCTGCTCCATAGGTGATCCCAGAGCAGAAAGAAATAGTGGAAACAAGCTTCCACCCCTAGCACAGAACTTATCTCCAGTTGATAAGTTCACCCAAAGGAAAATTAATTTTCTCCAAAGGAGTCTCATGCAGAAAACAAACCACTCTTTAGAATAGGCCTGGTGCTCAGCAATAGGTGGCTAAAAAGAAATGAAATTAATAGCAACATAGGAGGGTCTTTGTCTCATAATGTTGAATTGAAGCAATTATTTTTACTCTCCTTACATATCCTTAGATTGTATACCATGGCTGCTGGTTTGGAGTTTTTATAGATACTCATTTGTGTAAACCTGTTTGTCTCTGTATTAAGATGCATTTCTTGACCTTATTAAATGTTTTTCCAGTTTGTTGGTCTTGTCCTATTCCAATTTGTTTTTATTTTAATTTGATTATTCCTTACATGCCTGTTTGGTCTCTACTGAGAGACATAAATGGTGTGGAATCAGACGGAAGGGAAGTGTGGAGGGACTGGGAAAAGGAAGGGGAAGAAAGATATAACAACAGAAACTAAGGAAATTCAAAAAATTAGCAGATCCTACTACAAAAGCCTATACTCAAAAACCTGGAAAATCTGAAGGAAATGGAACATTTTCTAGACAGATACCTGGTACCAAAGATAATCAGGATCAGATAAACAATATTAACACTCCCATAACCGCTAAAGAAATAGAAGCAGTCATTAATAATCTCTCCATCAGAAAAGTTACAGGAGCAGATGGACTTAGTGCAGAATTTATCAAACATTCAGTGTATCTATACTCTTCAAACTATTACACAAAAGAAAAAAAATAAGAAACACACTACTTAATTAGTTCCTCAAAGCCACAATTACACTTATACATAAAACACACAAAGACCCTACAAAGAAAGAGAATACATCAAAATGATCATTCACCATGATCAAGTAGGCTTCATCCCAGGGATTCAATATTTAAAAAAAAAAAATCATCATCATAATCCACTATATAAACAAACTCAACGAAAACAAATACAAGATTATCTCATTAGATGTTGAGAAGCATTTGACAATATTCAACACCCCTTCATGGTAAAAGTTTTGGAAAGATCAGAAACTCAAGACCCATAGCTAAACATAGTAAAAGCAACATACAGCAAACCAGCAGCCAACATCAAACTAAATTGTGAGAAATACCACTAAATCAGAGACTCCCCCTTTACCAATTAAATATAGCATTATAAGTCCTAACCAGCACAATTAGACAACCAAAGTATGTCAACAGCATACAAATAGGAAAGGAACATGTCAAAATATCCAAAATATCACTATATGGAGATGATATAATATTATACTTAAATGACCAAAAGAAAAATTCTACCAGCGAACTCCTGAATGCCCAGGAGTGGTATATCTAGATCTTCAGGTCCAATTTTCTAAGGAACCACCAGATTGATTTCCAGAGAGGTTGTACCAGCATGCAATTCCACCAAAATGTAGGAGTATTCCTCGTCTCCACATCCTCACCAGCATCTGTTGTCATCTGAGTTTTTGATATTAGCCATTCTGACTGGTATGAGGTGGAATCTCATGGTGGTTTTCATTTGTATTTCTCTGATGACTAAGGATAATGAGCATTTCTTTAGGTGTTTCTCAGCCATTTGATATTCCTCAGTTGCAAATTCCTTGTCCAGTTCAGTACCCCATTTTTTAATAGGATTATTAGATTCTTGTGGGTCTAACTTCTAGTTCTTTGTATATATTGGATATTAGTCCTTTATCAGATATAGGATTGACAAAGAGCCTTTCCCATTTTTTTGATTGCTGTTTTGTAGTAATGACAGTGTCCTTTATCTTACAAAGGCTTTGCAATTTTATGAGGTCCATTTGCTGATTCTTGATCTTACAGCAGATGCCATTGTTGTTCTGTTAAGGAAAATTTCCCCAGTGCCTATGTGCTCAAGGCTCTTCCCCACCTTTTCTTCTATTATCTTGAGTGTATATAGTTTTATTTGGAGGTCCTTGATCCGCTTAGATTTGAGCTTTGTACATGGTGATGCGTATGGATTGATTTGCATTCTTCCACATGCTGACTGCCAGTTGAACCAGCACCAACATAGAACAAGGACACATGATCCACCATGTTCATAGCAGCCTTATTTATAATAGCCAGAAGCTAGAAAGAACCCAGATGTTCTTCTATAGAGGAATGGAAACAGAAAATGTGATACATGTACACAATGGACTATTACTCAGCTATTAAAAACAATGAGATCATGAAATTCTTAGACAAATGGATGGATTTGGAAAATACCATCCTGAGTGATGATACCCATTGTATCCACTCAGTGATAAGTAGATATTAGCCCAAAAGTTCAGAATACCCGAGATACAAGATACAATTCACAGACCACATGAAGCTTAAAAAGAAGGAAGACCAAAATGCAGGTGCTTCAGTCCTTCTTAGAAGGGGGAACAAAAATATTCTCAGGAGGAAATATGGAGACAAAGCTTAGAGCAGAGACTGAAGGAAGGGGCATCCAGAGACTCCTCCACCTGGGTATTCAGCCCATATTCAGCCACCAAACCCAAGCAATCTTAACGATGCCAAGAAATGCATGCTGACAGGAGACTGATATGAATGTCTCCTGAGAGGCTCTGCCAGAACATAACAAATACAGAGACAGATGATCACAGCCAACCATAAAAGTGAGAACATAGTCCTTAACGGATGAGTTAGAGAAAGAATTGAAGAAGTTGAAGGGGTTTGCAACCCCATAAGAAAACCAATACCAACCAACCAGAGCTTCCAGAGATAAAACCACTATTCAAAGGATACACATGGATGAACCCATGACTCCAGCTGCAAATGTAGTAGAGGATCTAGATGGGCATCAATGGGATAAAGTGCCCTTTGTTCTGCCAAGGCTTGATGCAGCAGTATAGGTGAATATCAGGGTGAGGAGGCAGGAGGTGGTGGGTGGGTGAGAGAACACTTTCATGGAATAAGGGAAAGGGGTGATAGGGGATATTGAGGGGAATCTGGAAAAGGGGATAATATTTGATATGTAAATAAAATATATTGCCCCTCCCAAAAAGGGCTTGCTGACAAGAGCCTAATACGGATATCTCCTCAGAGGCTCTACCAGAGATTTAATGATACAGATGAGGATGCATGCAGCTAACCATTGAACTGAGTACCAGAACCCCAATAGAGGAGCTGGAGAAAAAACTGAAGAAGCTGAAAGGGTTTGCAAACCCATAGGAAGAACAATAATATCAACCACCCAAACCCCTAGAGCTCCTAGGGACTAAAGCATCAACCAATGAGTACACACAGAGAGACCCATGGTTTGTGCAGCATATGTAGCAGAGGATAGCATTGTTTGGCATCAATGGGAAGAGAAGCCTTTGGTCCTGTAAAGGCTTGTTTTCCCAGTGTAAGGGAATGCCGGAGCGATGAGGTGGGAGTGGATGTTTGGGAGTGGGAGCATCTTCGTGGACGTAAGGGGAGGGGAGAGGGAGAATGGGAGAGAGGTGAAGGTGCTAGCATTTGAAATGTAAATACATAAAATATCCTAGAAAAAAGATTTAAGAAGAAGAAAAGTATGGGGATAGGAACTGTAATCAGAATATTGTATGGAAAAAACAGTTTTTATAAAAGAAAAACAAAAGTTTGACTGACTTGGGGCTCATGAACTTGGAACTAAAAGCTAGGAGCTTGGTGACAGTGATGGGTTAAGCACATCTGTGATAAGGCAGAATGAAAGTCTAATGAGCATGTAACTCTTTGAGCAGAGGTGGGGAAGGTTAATTAGCACATATTGAGTGCTATGACTGTGCTTAGAAACTCATGGGAAAAGAATTACCCCAGAACAGAAGCAGAAAAGTTGGAACGCACTTGTAAAAGAGAAAAGAGAAAGCTAGCACAAAGCCTGGACTGGCAGACAGTACCAACAGCTCATACCCCACCAGGACAGAAGCATCTAGAGCTACATATCAGCATCCAGAGCCTCAGCATCCAGAGCCTGAGCATCCAGAGCCTGGGCATGAGTTATATAGAGCTAGCAATCCACCTCTGAACCCCTTCAGTAGGCTCAGTGGCCCTCTGTAATATCTCAAGAAAAGGAGATTTACATGAGTGAGGTTCTTCTATTGAGAGCCATATCCTATGCAGCAGCTGCAGTGCATGGGTATCATGTGTCACTCAGAGGAACACGAGAGTACTGTATAGGCTGTATGCAAGTGTTAGAGAAGTTTACACTAGGGACAAGTATCTGTGGACTTAGGCATGTAAAGTGGTTCTTCACATATGAATATATGCATACTGAGGGAAGGCAATGTATAATTTTCAATGACAGTAAGGGAAAATGAAGGGTACTAGAGAGGCAACAGCAAGAACATACATGCCATCTCAGTGCCATATGGAGGAAGAGCATGCCGCCATGTCTGGGACAATTAGATTTAGCTCTACCTGTACATTCTCATCTTTCCTGGGCAAACAGCAGCCTGGAAACAATGATTCAGATTCTGAAGGAGGATGACTTTCTACTGTCCAAATTACAATTACCAAATGGGTTAGTCAAAAAAAAAAAATTAAAGGCCCAACAATGGAGTCAAGAGTATGAGAGGAAATAATACTCAAGGGTCCTGCCCAAAGGCAGAATTGTCAGGCACCCAAGAAATCTGGTGATACAGTTCAACCAGAACCCTCCCAGAGGGATCTCATGTGTCTGACAGTGGTTGGACTGTCATGCTCTGGCCATTCCTATTTTAGTGTACATACTATGAGGGCAAAGCTTAGCTAATTCTTCTTGGCTTTCAGGTCAAAAAATGTCAAGTGGGGACTTGAATCTTGCAGCTGTTTTTACAGAGGACTGCCACCTGCACCTCTCACACAGCAAACTCTGCAGGTTTTCATCTTGTCCACAGCACAGCAAAATGCAAGAAGAACCTCTGCCCTTTCTTCCACAGACTAATCAACAGATGGATCAGAAATACCAAAGATAATATAAGCATTACACTAGAATAACTGTCTCCTGAAAGGCTTCATCTAGCAGTGGATGGAGGCAGATGCAGGGATCCACAGCCAAACATCAGGCAGAGCACCGGGAGTCTTATGGAAGAGTAGGGGAGAAAACTGAGCAGGCCAGAAGGGTCAATGATATCACACACACACACACACACACACACACACACACACACACACACACACACGCACACACACACACACACAAATCCCTACAGTCACCTAACCTGGACCCATGGGAGCTCACAGAGACTCGGACACCAACCATGGAACATGAAGAGACTAGACCTAAACCCTGTACACGGTTGTAGCAAATGTGAAACTTGACCTTTTTGTGGACCCCTTAACAATTGAGTGGAGACCATCTAGGTCTTTGTTCCCTGACATTTAATCCCCTTCCACCATCAGGACTGCCTGGTTGGACTTCAGTGGGAGAGGATGTGCCTAGTCCTGTTGGGATTAGATGTCCCAGAGTGGGATGGTACCCAAGGGGAGAACTTCCTCTGCTCCTCAGACAAGAGGAGGGAGTGATGTGGGGGGAGAGATTTCCAAGTGTGGGACTAGGAAAAGAGAAAGAGAAGGCTGTGATTATAATACAAAGTAATTAAAACATAAATTATTAAAGAGAGCTTGTACTGTATTGTTTAAGCAATAATAACAACAGGAGACCCAGTATATCTTCCATCTAGATGCATGTACTACAGGCATAGGTACACAGTGCCTAAAGTGGTCAAGAGGATCTTTGGACAGCCAGTGAGTCCTGGAAAACACTGGGAAAATGACATAGTCATCACTGTGTGGGTGGTCCACATAATATCACATTCTATTGGACTCACCATGATACTTAGCACATGACAAGTTCAAATGCTGCCATTTGGAACTACATGTGATTCTCATAAAAATGTATTTGTTCTGCAGCTGGTTGAAGATGTAGATGGAGTGGCCATAGATGCAGAGGATTAAATGAAGCTATAACCTTGACCTTTTGACATGGAAAGAACAGAGCTTTTGCCTCCCTTGAAGAATAGAGACATAGAGACGCCTGTTTTCTCTGATAGGCAAGGAACACCCACCATCTGGATACTCAGAACTCACTGGATGTTTGCCAAGTTGTATAACTCTTCTCCTTCAATCAAATGGAGGACCTGCTTCTTCTGTGGTATGGACATGGTCTCCTCACTTGTCTTAGGTTGAGATGTGAGAGAGTTAGGTATGGCATTTGGGGGGGGGCATGTAAAGGGCCCTCTTGGACTTGCCCTCATGGACCTGCACAGATACAAGCTCTACAAACAAAAGCTAGACACAGTGTGAGCAGTGTTTCCCAGATCGCAGATGATTCATGAGAAAGTTAAATCCCAACCGGCTTCACTGACACATAGGGTAGAATCAGTCCCACAGGATATGAAGTTTACAGACATGGAATGGCCTCATTGTGCAGGTAACTTAATGGGAATTCCTGAAACATGGTGTACAGAAGCCCATGTTTATAGGCACTGGTCAAGATCACACCCAGCAGAATAGGTAACAAATTGCAAAGCATCTGTGGTTCATTGAATGAGATTGGCACCCATGGGCAAATATATTTGTAGGCTTACTTCCCAGTCAATAGACTATTTGGGAAGAGTTTGGAGGTAGTGTGGGTCCCCATTCTACCCTGTCTCCTGGCATGGCCATTGGGATGCCCAGGTTCAGGGGACTCAGACATTACCTTACCAAGTTTCCTGTCAAGGTCTACTGTCCCACAGCATGGGGCCTTGGTGAATAGGTGTGGCTTGTTGGAACAGGTAAGTCACTAGGGTTTTGAAACCTCAAAGCTCACATCAGGTCTTTCCTCCCTCTCCTTCTTTCCCTCCATCCACTCCCACTCTCCCCATGCTGCATGTGAAACAGGATACAGCTGTCAGCTTCTTCTCTAGCACCATTCTTGCAAGTCTCCATGCATTCTGTCATGGTGATGATGGATTAACCATCTGAAACTATAACTATACACCCAGTTAAGTGTTTTCTCCTATAAGAGTTGATAGAACAACAACTGAGACTACATCTATCTGAACAGACTGACTGGAGCAAGCACCCCGTGTCTCTCCAGATGGCAGGATCTGGTGTGACTTATATCTGTAAATAATGGTTCTAGTAAATAAAGAACACACTCATAATGCTCATGTGATATTTGATATGAGTATGCAGAGAGGAATACATATATACATATAACTACTAACTCCTTTGCTTTAATATGTTTTTAATTATTTAAGGGGTGAGAGAATACTAGAATGTCTCCCAAGGAAGGCTAGAGTTTCTGAAAGACCATCACTGTCAGCATGGACATTCATGCCAGCATTGAAAGCTAGATTTAATCATTCTCAGAGTTGCTCTGGAAACCAGCTGCTTACATGGCAACTGCATGTGTCAGCAGAGAGGAGTGGTTCTGTGCAGTTTCTAGGCACTACCAAGGAGCAAATGAGTTCCACTTGATTCTGTGATAGTCCTTCCAGAAATGGTGTTCACCTTCTGCTCAAAACTCACTAAGGACACATAGGGAGAGGAACTCTACATTCTTTTCATATATTTCTCCATTAGTTTACACTCTAGAATAGGAGAAGTAAGTTTGAAGAATCACATCAAAGTTACTTACTACCTATGACAAAGTTATTTTGAACTCTGGTAGAACAAATACCCACCCCCATCATAATCAGCATCTTGTTGTATCATAACAGACAGAGCAGTCAAGGGCCCTAATCAGGTTGTTTTCTTGTTTCCTGATACCAATCCCCATAGGTACTCTATATCCAGCTCCTCTTCTTTGGACAGTTTAAAGTGAAGGTTAGAAATTGTTTATATAGCAAATACTGCCAAATGCTGCTTTTGGTGAATGATATATTCTAGACCAGGAGGCTGTTTTTGTTTGTTTGTTTGTTTGTTTGTTTTTTAGACAGAAATAGTAACAATCCTTCCATAAAAAGCATAAAATATTTATTGTGGTGCACTCACACAGCCACCAAGCCCCCAATTCTCTAGGGAAAATCTTTCTGGGCATGACTCGGAGGAAGTAAGTACTATTTTAAGGTTTAATGTCACAGCATGTGAAAAGGAACACACCCCAGAAGCATCTTCTTCCATCAGATTTACAAACTACCTACGCTGGGATCTCCTAACGTTCTCAGCCTTAGTTTCTGCATCTGAAAAATAGGGGCACTGGCTCAGAGTAGATCTCAGCACCCTTTCAATTATAAACTTTTATACCAGCCTAGACTTGGCTTGCAGCTGTATAAATGGGATTCCTATTCCAAGTCTCTGTGTCTTGATTTTCCAAGTTCAGGGTGGAATATCTTTATGTGGTCCATCTTCTGCTCATGAGAGGAACTTTGGTATGTATGAATTCTGTGTGGGTTTTTCATGAACTATCATGAGGCAGAGGCTGAAGAGGAAGGAGCTAATCCAAACTCCACAGTAGTTTCCTGTAGCAGAAAGGAGCAGACCAGTGCCCTCCTATGGTAAGGGATGCCAGTTGGCCCTCCATTCTGAAGTTTTGCCAGACATTTCCAGCTAAGTGGCTGTAAGGCTGAGCAGTTCACATGTTTTATTGTGTCTACATTTGACTAAGTGTTGGTGCAACACTCCCACCCATAGAGAAATGTTTTTCTTTCTCTCATAAACTTTCTTTTTAATGGCATTAATCATCCATCTTTTCCTCAGAGGAAAAAGCACTCTTATAATTTCTTTCTAAAAATAAACAGGATTTAAAACAATTCATAATTGGCAATGAAGGTATCATGTGGGAAATTCTACTAAATGTAACAGGTGAAATTGCTCAGAACCCTTCCTGTGTAAACCTCTGTGTTGGTGGAAGGCCTGAATTAATCTTTGTGTTAGTAATTAAAGGGTTTAATAATGCCAAAATAAACCGGGAGTTCTGCACCATGCGGAACATTTTGACAAAACAGAGGAACAAATTATGCCTCTTAATAATACCCATCTGTAACTTCTGAAAGATTCATAAATCACTTCCTCCTAGTGTTTTCCATTCTCTGAGGAAACAGAGAAGCCTGTGGTTGCTGGGCACACTCACTCCTCTTTACTTCCAGCAGTGTCTCTCTCCCACTGTACTTTCCTCCCATTGCCATGTTGCTTATCACAGTAAGACAAATGCCAGGGCAAAAGAAGCTGCTGGGGTCAGACTACAGCTCAGCCCAGCAACACCTTCTGAGAAAAAAGGGGTGGGTGGAGGTAAAGAAGAAAAAAGCAAAAGATAGGAGAAAGGGAAGTGAGGGAGGCATAATAGAAGTGAGACTAAAAGCAGCTGTCAAATTTTCTTCATAAACTAGTAATCACAGACAGCTGCCAGTCAAATACTGTTGCCATCTGAAAAGGTGTGGATAAAATAAGATAAAGCTCTCTTATTTCTTCTTGTTGTCGGCTGAAAATAACTAATGTGTGATTTTTTTTCAGTGTTACTTCCTCAAATCTATATTCACCTCTAATATTCACAGTCCGGACACGCCCCTGGTAATGCACCTGAGAAAAGGCCATTCATAAGCTACTAGAATGGGTGCACAGGCATTACAAGGCTCTGGGCAAGCACAGGTAGATTTTAAAATAAAAAAAGAAAAAAACATGGGACTACAGACACGACTCTGGAGCATAAATGTCACAAAGCTTTTGGTCAGGTTTGAAATTTGCTTTTGATGTGTCCTTTCCCTTTTCTCTAGAGCATTTGGCTTCAAAGTGTTCTAATGGGCCTGTCTGCTGTGCGTAGGCTGACAAGGGCAGCTGACATAGTGCTATAGGCAAAATCTGGTACCAGACACTGAGTTCCTCATCTTTGATTTTGGAACTGGATGATTACATCCTGCCTCCTGGGCTCTGTGCCACAAAGGAGACAGAAACCTATCCACTCTGACAATGTCCTCCTCATTTTTAGGGAGTCCTCTGCATTGTGACAGGGTTCTTCCCACTCTAACTAGATCCTCCTCCCCTGTAAATAGTGTCCTCCCATGTTGACAGGGTCCTTCTCACTCTTACAGGCTCTTTACTACGGGTCAGCATTATTCCCGCTATTTTGAGAGAATTCCATCTATCCTATTTGATTCTTCCCCATCCTCATTAAGCCTGTTGGTAGACCCACCCCTTTCATTTTCTTTTTGGAGGCTTGAGGGAGATGGTCTGTGTAGGGCTGCCCTTCATCCACAAAGCACCTGTCTTCCTGGCCTGCAGCACTTGTACCCGATTGATGCAATTTGTCCTAAGCCACCCACCCTCTGCTCAGTGTGCTCCTGAGTTTCAGCACATTGTGTAGTAGGGTAAAGGACCCAGGTGATGAAATGAATGATAGACTTCCAGGATCAGAGGAGCCAGCCAGGGAAACTTGGAAGAACGAAAAGATACACACGTGTGCGCTTGTGCACGAGTGCACACACACATACACACACACATACACACACACACACACACACACACACACACACACTCAGATCAAAGATAACCAGGAAAATGAACATCAACCCCCCTGAGGAAGTGGAACAGCAGATGATGAAGAGTGTTGCTGAAACCCAAGCCATGGTAGATCACTGCTTATATAATATGGTTTCTGTTTTTTGTATGTTTTTGTGGAATTTCTTTGTATGAATTTGTGTGTCCATATCTTTATGTGTTTCTTCTGCTTTAGAGAAAAATATATATATACACACATGTATATGTATATATATATACATGTATATAGAAGTATGTGTGTGTGTGTGTGTGTGTGTGTATGTGTTTTATACAATTTTGATTTGTTTCTATTGAGAAAGAATGTAGATTTGGATAAGTGGAAAGTCAGGGTAGACCTGTAAGGAATATAGGAAGGTAAGTATAATTGGAACATATAATATGAAAAAGTGAGTTTTCAAATACAAAAGAAGGAAAGTTCTGTAACCAAATAGCTAATATTGTTCCCCTATAAAGTCTCTTGAACTGGGCCTCCACAGTCTGCTTGACTCTCAGATCTATTGTCTTTGAAGCTCTTAGTAGGAAGGCACAACCCTTGCTTTCCTCATTCAACCACTTTGTGTTCTGAAATGGAAATCATTTCACTTAAACAACTACAAAATAAAATCCTCTCCAAACCCATCAGTCTTATAAATATGTTCTCCAGTGATAATTGCTAGTTAAAACCCAGCACATAGAACTTAAAATTTCATAAACTTCACCAAAGATTTTAAGAAGATAAAAAAGATTTAGACAGCTCAGTGCCCAAGAGAGCAAATGACCAAGGAATGCTCAAGGAAGTACACACACAAGACTAAAAGAAATGAGAAAGACTACCAAGAATTTAAAAATGAAATTTAATAAAAAAGAATAGAAGCATTAAAGAGAAATTACTCTAAAACGAAAATGGTAATAAAAATCTCACAAATCTTTATAAGTAGTATGATTCAAGTAGACAATGAAATATTCAGAAACAAAGATAAAGTAGAGGAATTAGTCCACTCAAGAAAAGAATATGAAAAGTAAAAATAATAGGAAATTAACACAAAAACTATGTAACAACATGAAAAGACCACATTTGGGCTTTTTAATTATGGACATTGATAAGAAAGAATTTTAGATCCATGGCATAAACTACATCATCAAAAAGACCATATAAGAAAACTCCCTAAAATTAAGAAGACACACCCACACCCACCCACACCAACATACACACAGAGGGGAGGGAGAGATAGGAAGGAAGAGGGGGAGAAAGAGGGGAAGGGAAAAGCAGAGAGAGGGAGAGGGAGAGAGATCCTGAAACAAAAAGACAAGACCAGAAAAGGATTTACCTGTAGCATGTGATAGTTAAAATGCTAAATGTGCATGTTTGAAAAGAACATTGAAAGCTGTTGAGGCAAAAATAACTCACATATCAAATATAAAGAGAAACACAGCAAAATAATGGCCGATTTCTCAAGGAAAATTTTGAAAATCAGAGACAGCTCAAGCAATACATTTCAAGTTCTAAATGATCATGAATGCTACCCAAAACTAACAAAAATAGCTGTCATAGTTGGCAAAGAAAAACTTTGCATAACACAACTAAGATAGAAAGAATATTAGTCCTATAAGAAATACTAGCAGCAATATTTCTTTCAAGCTCTTAGTAGGAAGGCACAACCCTTGGTTGCATCATTCAACCAATTTGTATTCTGAAATGGAAATCATGTAACTTAAACAACTACAAAATGAAATTCTCTCCAAACCCATCAGTCTTATAAATATGTTCTTCAGTGATACAGGAGTTGAATGGGCATAGCCAAGAGATTCTAGAGAGAAAAGCAAACAAACCTGTGAAAATCACCATGATACTACTATTATCAAATTTAATGCAATCCCAATTAAGACATTCTTCATAGAAGAACCCTAAAATTCACTTGTAACTACAAAAAAAAAAAAAAAAAAAAAAAAAAAAAAAAAAATGAGGAGGAGGAAATTACCACTCTAGAATTCAGAGGCACCATAATAAAAAAATTAATTAAAATCAAACTTGATACTAACATAAAAACAGATGCGCTGACCAATGGAACAAAATAAAAGATACAAACATAACTACATATAGCTACATTGACCGGATATTGGACAAAGATATTACAAGCACACTAAAGAAAAGATATTCTCAACAAATGATGATGAAGAAATTGGATATCCACCTGTGCAAGAATTAGACACATATCTACCTCCCTTGCACAAATATATTAAATCCAAATAGATAAAAAATCAACAAAGGCCAAAACACTGAACTAGATAGAAGCTCAACAGAGGTAGTTCCTTGCAGGATGAGGTGTAGGAAATGATTTGAACAGGATTTCTTTTGCCAATGAATTAAAACGAATAATTAATAAGTAGCACCTCATAAAGCTAAAAGAAATCTGTAATACCTAGAGAAACAATTAGTCAAATGAACAAAATGTCCACAGATTTGGAGAAAATTTTATCCTACTACATATGTTTGATAGAAAATTAATGTTCAGAATATATAAAAGAACTTAGAAAAACAGTCAAGAAAACAAACAATCCAATTTAAAAATAGGCTATGAATCTGAGCAGAGAGTTCTCATATACTTTTATGCAAAAATGTTTTTAAAATCTGTACATTTATCCTTGTTTTTTAAAATAAAGTTGTTCAATTAAAAAATAAAAAAACAATTCTTTGAAATACAAAAAAAGAGAGTTCTCAAAAAAAGAAAAATCACACACAAAAGTTCTCATTATCCTTACCAATCAGGAAAATGCAAATTAAAACAAATTTAAGATTGCATATCACCCAGGCAGAATGGCTAAGATTAATTAATATATAATTAATGTGTATATATATATCGTATAAAATGCATATATATGTGTGCGTGTGTCTGTATCTACATATATATATATATATATATATATATATATATATATATAGAGAGAGAGAGAGAGAGAGAGAGAGAGAGAGAAAGAGAGAGAGAGAGAGAAAGAGAGAGAGAGAGAGAGAGAGAGAGAGAGAGAGAGAGAGAGAGATTAAGGATGAATGGAGAAAGGTTGTGGAGAAAAGAGAACATGCATTCATTGATGGTAAGATTATGGACTAATATAGCCTCAATTAAAATTAGTATGGAAAAATTCTCAAAAACCTAAAAATACATCTATCACATGATTCAGCTATATAACTTTTTGGCATACTTCCAAAGGACTCCAGATTCTACTCCACAAATACTTGTACAACCATATTCAGATACTGCTCTACTTACAGTATTTAGGAAGTGGAACAAACCTAAATGTCTTTAACTGATAAATGGATGATGAAAACATGACCCATGTACACTATGAAATACTATTCAGATGCAAAGAAAAATGAAATAATTAATTTTGCAAGTAAAGAGAAGTATAAAATGTAATGCTGAGTAAGTTATCTCAGACATGAAAAGACAAATACCACATATTGTCTCTCATCTGAGGCTCCTAGCTTCAAATCTTCAGATGTGAGAATATAACCTGGAATAACCACAGAAACCTGAATGGATACAAGGCAAGGCCAATCGTGCCCTATATCCTGTAACCGCATTCAACAACACATGGCTAGTGACCAGTATCTAAGAGGAGAAAGACCTGCTGTTTTCTTAAACCCATAAAATTGCCAAGTGCATTCTAAAATCTTATCTTTATTCCAACAACTGAGTATAAGCATTACCTGTCATTGCAGAAGCTTCTTTTTGCAGTCCATGCAAAGCCATGACTATTCAAGTAAATTGTTTTTGGCCAAAATTATTACATATATAAAGCAACTCTGGTACAAAATGTTGGGATTCTGTAAACCCCACCCCACGGTTACCTGGCAACCGCCAGGTATGCTCCGCCACTATAAAGGGAGCTGCTTGCCCTCTCCTCCATTTCTTTCTCTCCCTCTCCCTCTTACCCTCTTGCTCTTTTGTTCTCTTACTCTCTCTTCTCTTGCCTCTCAGCTTGCCCTTACTCTCCTTGGCCATCCTCTCCCCATTCCCTTCCTCCCTCTCTCACCATGAGCTCATGACTGGCCTCTGCTTCTATACTCTTCTCTCTTGTCTGTCTCTGCTGCTACTACCCTCTTAACTCCCCTCTCATTACTTGAATAAGCTCTATTCTGTACTATGGCTGGTCCCTCGGGGGGAAGAGATTTCCAACATGGGTCCCCAGAGGCATCTCCTTGCCCCTATGCCTTGAGGCACCTCCCTGGAGCATATTCTGCCACTCTTTTTCTCTTTTTTCTAACATTGTGCCAAAACCAGGGAAATCTCTTTTCTTTCATTGGTGTGAAGACTCTGATATCTCTTTTCTTTCACCTAAGGCTCAGAGAACGTTGTGGAAGAGGGACGGGTGGAAGACTGTAAGATCAGGAAGTCAGGTGTAAGATTATACCTTCTACACATGACAGGAACATTGTATAAAGTGAGTATATGGCCTCCCAATGGTATGGGTGAAGGAAAGTTTTCATTATATATGTGGGAAAGACTACAGTTAGAGGTGTCTGGAAGAGTCCAGAGCAGGGAGAGAAAAGTGTAGATTAAATCAGGCCATGAGAGGAAAGAGAGGAGAGAGCAAGAAACAAAGACCAAGAGAGAGGGATAACAGAGTAGGGCCAAGAGAGAGGGGACTAAGAAAGCCAAAAGAGCCATTGGGCAAAATGGCAGGGTTGTATAGGAATCAGAAGCTGGGGGATGGGAATCCACAGACTGTAGTTTCGGCTAAGGGGTATGGTTAGAGGATGTGAGAGGAACCACAGGTACCGAGTGAGCCCGGAATACAGCATGCACTTGGGTATGCTAATAGGCATCACAGTCAGCCATGTGTTCCTTTGGACCTGGCAGAAACTACACCCAGGAAGTCTTAGCATGATAAGAGAGGAAAAAATAACACCAGGTCAAATCCCTAGGGAGATGAGAAAAATTCCATGGCATCCAAAAAACAAAATAAAGAACTATAAATAAGTATAACTCCTGTGATGACAAATTTGTTTTCTCCAGGGATTGGCCCCTGAGTGTATAACCAAGACCAAGAGGTGAGCCCTGGAAATATATACATGCAGGAAACACTGAAAGGACTCTGAAAGTTGTGTTCATTTATTTATCTGTTTACCTAATACCATTGTTTATAAAGAAGAGGCTGTAAACTTGGGATAAAAGAAGGGAACATGTGTGAAAGGGAGATAACATAAAGACATTTAAATTAAATACAAAATATTAACAATAAATTAAATGTTTTAGTTTTACCTTTAACGTTCATCCCTGAAGGGGTATAAGATTTGGTAAGTATCATTTGTTTATAGATAAGTGCTTCTTGGGGGATTAGCAGGCAGTATACTAAAATTCTAAGAAAAATAATCATCTCTACTATGTTAAAGATTCTACAAGGCTGATTAATTGGCTAGAACTCTGTGACTCTGGAGAGTTGCAATTAACATTAGCCACCTTTATTGCCCTTAATCATTAATTGGTTACCTCTGTGTCTGACATGCTATCCTTTTGACTATCAGGTAAAACCCTGGAAATATATTTACAGACAACTAGCTTTCCAACTCCCAAACCAAGACCGCCCTCAGGTGCCACATGGAACCTGTGGTAAGCATGCCCTGCTTTGCTTTAACTTGCCAACTTGGTAGTTTTACTGATGTACTTGGGGGATGCTGTGATTTATGACTTTCATTTGTTCTATAGATACAAATGGGTACTCCAGCTAAATTTTATTTGTTCAGTAGAATTTTACAGCCTCCTCCACATTGGAACATATAATTTTGGATCACCTGAAGCTGTTTTATCAGACCATAGTTTCTCGTATCTAAGTCAGAGTTGTTTATATTGACAATTTCGGCATCCAACATGGGGGCCCACAAATGATCTGCTTTCCCTTTAGAAAATTTTTCTTGCGTCAGAAATTTTTCAGTTTATGACCCATCAGATGCAACATTTATTTGGTTGCTAGTATTGGGCTGTTTTGTTTTTCAATTCCTACCATATCTAATTTGGCTCTTTTCTTTCCTTCTTTCCTTCTTTCCTTTTCCTCTTCCTCCTTTTTCTTGCTTCCCTCCTCCTTCTCCTCCTCCCCCTCCATGTTTTAAAACAGGGGGCCCTTTAGTTTAGATATTCTCTAAGGATCTGATAGTCAAGTTGGAAAAGGTGAGGAGCCTTTGTTTCTTATTGATCTAACAGGGAGGGATTGTCAATAAATGTCCCTTCTGAATGTGCTGAAGCCCTGAAAGGTAAAACCAAGAAAGCACACCCAACACCTTGGTTAGAAGCCACATTGGCTCAGGAAGTCTAATCACCTGGTCTTTTCCTTGTTTGTATATCATAAATGTGCAGGATAACTCTAAGACAGTTGAGTGGGAAGAATCAATGGGGAGGACTACCATAGGAGCTACTCTTAAGGGCAACTGATAAATTCTGTCCAAATAAATTTCTCCAGCTGGCTTAGAAGGCTCCAGGGAGACACCATGTATTGTAAACAAATTCAAGAAGGAGAAAACATTTAGAAGGAAAATAAAATTGGGTAATCTAGCTAATTTTGGGTTCAACACTTACAGTAATTCAGCATGTAAGCATGAGTGCTAGCCTAAGATAACTACTTTTGTTGTGCTCAGTAGGGAATATCTGGTGTTCTCAAATCCTTTTGTTTGTCTTTTGTTCCTTGTTTCACAGTAACCTAGATGCACTAAATG
Organism: Micromys minutus; assembly: GCF_963924665.1. NCBI lineage: Eukaryota > Metazoa > Chordata > Mammalia > Rodentia > Muridae > Micromys > Micromys minutus. Next base: position 60,515,911 of record NC_137972.1, read on the forward strand.
ATAGAACTGATCTTTAAAGCATTTTTTAAAAAATAAGAAATTGCTAATTGGCAAAAAAAAAAAAAAAAAAGTCAGGAAGAGGGGGGAAAGGGGGATCAAACCACAGGAAATGAACAGAAAGTTAAAGGTTGTGTTGTGAACTAAATATAAATTCTGAGCAGTCTAACTTTTCTCAGCCCCCATCTCATTTCTCGTCCTGTGACTCTGTGCTTCCGTCCTTCCCATTTTTTCCTTCTTCTCTCTTATCTAGTAATTCTCAAGCAGAGGAGATATCTGCATTAAAGATCACGGCCTCATTTAAAGATAGTGCATACAGGGAGAAGAGATGCTGATGGGTTACACTCCCTGGCCAGAAGCAGAGCTAGGAATTTAGATAATGATCTATCCAGTCATAAAAGAACCTTCACTAACTGGTTAAAAGATCTCAGATTGCCATATAGTCCTACAAAACAGAAGTCTCTAACATTTCCTCATTCTCTTTACATTCCCACTGTAAAGTTGATTTCTGTTTGCTATTTAGGTTTGAACCAAGTAAAGAGAGAATTAGCTTAGATCTACACAAGAAGCTTCATATTCTGTCCTTGGCTTTTGTTTAGGAAAGCTCTGTGGAGGATAAATAACTTCATAGTTTTTTTTTTTTTTTTTTTTTCTTGCTAAGAGTGGACTCTAAATCTATGTAATTGTTTCTTGCTGCCATTTTGTGATTAAAATAGCCTGTGTTAAAATACAATCTGCTCTAACAATTCCTAAAAATAAATAAGTATCAAACTTTGGCAGTTACATTGTTGCACATTTTAAATTTTATTACTAATCTTGGCATGCCTAATTTAAAATATGTGTATGCCTATGCATATAGATGTAATCAATTTTAGGAAGCTTTTGAATTTTTTACAGGCCCAAAGTCTAGAATTAACTCTTAAATATCTGTATTTCTGCTATAACTGCCTTAGGGGAGAAACCAGATTAATCTGTTCTATCAAAAGAAGCAGGAGAGAAGGCAGCAATTCAGGCTACATAGTCCTAACACATTAGTGCTGTAAAACTTTTACTTGATTGACATGAGAGAAACCAGCCCAGTAGGAGTGGAGTCACCACTGGTAAGGTGGGCCTGGTTTTTATAAGAAAGCTGACTTAGCATAGCTATAGAGGAGAAAGTCAGTAATGAATGCTCCTCTATTGTTTTCTGTTCCAAGCTCCTGCTTTAAATTCCATCTATGATAGGATTTAAACAAACCCTTTTCTCTGCATGTTGCTTTTGGTCATGGTGTTAATCATAGGGACAAATTGCAAACTATTATTGAAACTACTACCAAGAATTTTAGTGTGCTGGTAACTATATTGAGGTAGGGGAGAGGACTGTGTAAACTTTGGAACAGAAAAAGTCGTGATGTATTTGGAGCTTAGTGTCCTGTTCTTTGGAACAAAAAACATCATGATGTATTTGGAGTTTATTGGCCTGTTGTGGGGGAGCTTGGTGGATAAGAACAGTTAAAAAAATTCAAATAATAAAGATCTTGCTTATGGAGTTCCAGAGGACAGAAGAGACTACCATAGCTTTATGTGTGCTATTTTGGATGAAGCATGCATGGATGTAAAAACCGTGGCTGTTACTGGGACAATGTCTGCTGATTAGCTGGCACAGAAAAATCATCTCTAATTAATAAGAGATCAGCATCAATGAGGCAAAGCAGTCAGAAAAAAATCATTTCCTCACAGCCTTCACACAGAAGCTGTGGTCTGAGGGAGCCAAAGCTATCTCAAGCTGCTAGCAGAACTGGGCAGAGTGTCAGAGTCCCTTGTGGTGCTGGTAAAGAAGGGTCATAAAGTGTGGGGGTGACGAGGCACGACATGGCAGCATCAGCTTGAAGAGAAGCCTTTGGTGAAGGAACAGTCTAAGTTACAGCAGAGATCTCAAGACATTGGAGATTCCAGGGCCACATGATGTCCACTAAGAACAGGAGGTGTGGCCTGGAGCTAGGCTGAGCCTACAGGACAAACTACATGTGCAGCAGAGGGCAGGACTGGAGAAATGTCTTGGTCCACAGCCTTTGAAATGGGAATATTATGAATGGACTCAAGATGCAGGACAGTGGGCTGCAGAAGTTGATATACAGTGATAGATTTTAGGTTTCCCTTTGATTTAATTTTAACTATGCCCTTGTTCTTCCCTTCTAAAGTAGGGATATATTTAAAAGAATAAAAACCAGCAGACCTTGAACTTGTAAAGACATCTTGAACTTTTGATGTGATGAAATATTTATACACTGTAAAACTTTTGAAACATTGTGTTTTATATCGTGATAATAACATGAGATCTTATGAACAATAAATGAAACAGTATGCTTTAAAGTGATATGCTTATTTATTAGACATATTAAGATGTGGTAAATAATCTGTCAACCTGAGAATTTTTTAGAATAGACTGGCCTCTGGGCACGTCTAGAGAGCCTGTTTTATTTCTTATTGTTGCTGTTGCTGCTGCTATTGTTATTGTTATTATTAATAATGATGATTGATTGATGATTGATTGATTGACTGATTCATCAATTGATGTAACAGGGCCTAGGTACTATGGATGAGCCACCTCTGGGCAGGAAGGCTGGGGTTGTAAAAGAAAGCAGGGTAACCATGAACCAGAGAGGAGCAATGTAGTAACCATGGTTCTTCTGTTGGTTTCTGCTTTATGCTCCTGCCTTCAGTTCCTGCTTTGGCTTCTCAATAAGCTAAAATAATTCTTGTCCTTTCAAGTTGATTTTGGTCATGGTGTTTATCATAGTCACAGAATGCAAACTAGGAGACTTCAGCAATCATATCTTATAATCTATTTCTGGTGGACAACCACATCAGGATAAATTACCTATATTGCTTTTGGGATTTCAAGGGCCTTTCCCACCTTGTTGATGGAGATTTTTGCTTGAGACCCTATGGCTTTTGGGAGCACCTTAATTCACTTCCATATAGTACAGCCATTCAAAGTTTTAATTTTATTTTTTGATTAGTGTCTCAACCTGGGCATTTCCTTGTACCTTTTTCATTGTTCCATCCCCCACTTGTAGCATTCTCCCATCTCCCTCTATACTTTCTACATCAAATATGAAAATCACCAATGACAACAGAATTCACAGTCTGTTTCTTAATTATTCAGTGAACTAGTATAGGTTCACGACAAAGTATATCAACTAAAAAGAATTTTAAAATCTACACTCTACAAATGAGTTCACATTCAGAACCAAGAGATAAGGAAGATTATTTTAATTAAACAAACAAATAAATAAATGAACAAAATCTTGAAGCAATATAGATCCATATATGAAGAGTTCATAATTCATAATTAAATGAGTCTTCATATGTCATATAGTGTGAATTATCAAGAATTGGAAAAAATTTAAGTAATATTCACATTTTGGCATTAAAATAGAGGGTAAATACAAAAAATTGATTATTGATGAAGCCATTCTTACTTTACATAAAAATAAGATTTTATAATCCCTATTAAATCTATAAAATTCTAAATTTTGGCAATCTTTGTTTCTATACCAACCATTAATAATAATTGGTAGTTTACAAAAGAGTACATTTTGGGGGAAAGATTTTGACATGACCCTATTGTTTTCTGACTTCTACTGTAATGTGACTATTCTTTTACTTTGCAAGGTTATGATCAGGTATGATACCAAAATAACAGGGCAATTAAAATGATTAGTTATAAATAATAGTTATAATAATTTAGGCATTAGGGTCAACTCTTTCCGAATATTAGAACCAGCCATTTTTTTAATAGTCTTGTGACATTTTATTTATTCACAGATCATTATGCTTAATCTATACCCAACAAGAAATATGTTTCCATGTCACATTCTGTCCTACATGTACTTCATGCTTATAATAACTAGTGGGATTTCTATTTTTTTTTCTATTTATGTCCTTTTAATCACCAGTGATCATAAAATCTCAGTCTTATTTCTTTTTTTTCTTTTTCTTTTTTTTAACGACTTTATTTTGCAAAACAAAGATAAATGTACAGATTTTAAACATTTTTTGCTTAAAATTATACATTTTTGTCAGTACTGTTTTTTCAGACATTAAAATAAATTTTACATAAAACCATGTGAATATGTTTTTTAGTCAGTACTTGATTTTTTTCAAGGGCTTGACAGTATGCATTGAAAACGTACTAGTTGCAATAAGCGTAAAGTACATGCAAAACAAAATGCAACATGGAAATAGTCAAAGTCTTCTTGTTTTGTGAATATATGTATAGTTTTTGTTTTCTTTATTTCTTGGACTTCATACAGTCTGTGAGTTGTTTCTGGGGGAGTGCAAGCCTCTGGGGTTAGCATCCCACTATCAGTAACTGCATATTATGTCTGTTCTTTTGTGACTGGGTTATCTCACTCAGGATGATCTTCTCTAGATGCAGCCATTTTCTTAAGAATTTGGTTAAGTCAATGTTTCTGGTGGCTGAGTAGTATTCCATTGTGTATATGTACCACAATTTTTGTATCCATTCGTCTTCTGAAGTACATCTGGGTTCCTTCCAGCTTCTGGCTATTATAAATAGAGCCGCTATGAACATTGTGGTGCATATATCTTTGTTGTGTATTAAAGTGTCTCTGGGGTATATGCCCAGAAGTGGAATAGCTGGGTCTTCAGGTAGTACTATATCCAATTTTCTGAGGTATTGCCAGACAGATTTCCAGAGTGGTTGTATTAGCTTGCAACCCCACCAACAGTGAAGAAGTGTTCCTATTTCTCCGCAGCCTCGCCAGCATCTGCTGTCGTCTGAGTTTTGGATCTTGGCCAATCTGACTGGTGTGAGGTGGAATCTTAGGGTTGTTTTGATTTGCATTTCCCTGATGGCTAAGGATGTCGAGCACTTCCTCAGATGTTTCTCGGCCATTTGGTGTTCCTCAACTGAAAATGATTTGTTTAGTTCTGTACCCCATTTTTTAATAGGGTTATTTGATTCTCTGGTGTCTAGCTTTTTGAGTTCCTTGTACACCTTGGATATTAGGCCTCTATCTGAGGTGGTGTTGGTAAAGATCTTTTCCCATTCTGTTGTTTGCCGTTTTGTTTTCTTGACGATGTCCTTAGCCTTACAGAAACTTTGCAATCTCATTAAGTCCCATTTGTTAATCTTTGACCTTAGAGCTTGAGCCATTGGTGTTTTGTTCAAGAAATTTTCTCCTGTGCCTATGTGTTCTAAGGTTTTCTCTACTTTCTCATCTAATAGTTCCAGTGTATCTGGTTTAATGTGGAGATCTTTAATCCACTTACACTTGAGCTTTGTACAAGGAGATAAGAACGGGTCTATTTTCATTCTTTTCCATGTTGAGTGCCAGTTGGACCAGCACCATTTGTTGAATAGGCTGTCCTTTTTCCATTGAATGTTTACTGCTCCTTTGTCAAAAATCAGTTGACCATATACATGAGGGCTCATTTCTGGATCTTCTATTCTATTCCATTGATCCACTTGCCTATTTCTGTACCAGTACCATGCAGTTTTCAGCACAATTGCCTTGTAATATAGCTTGAGGTCAGGGATAGTGATTCCCGCAGATGTTTTTTTGTTGTTGAGGATGGATTTCGCTATTCTAGGTCTTTTGTTATTCCATATGAAATTGCACATTGATCTTTCCAATTCCATGAAGAACTGGGTTGGAATTTTGATGGGGATTGCATTGAATCTGTAGATTGCTTTTGGTAGGATGGCCATTTTTAAGATGTTGATCTTTCCAATCCATGAGCATGGGAGATCTTTCCATTTTCTGAGATCCTCTTCAATTTCTTTCTTTAGAGGTTTGAAGTTCTTGTCATACAGGTCCTTTACTTCCGTAGTTAGAGTCACACCAAGGTATTTCATAGTTTTTGTAACTATTGTGAAGGGTACCTTTTCCCTAATTTCTTTCTCCACATGTTTGTCCTTTGAGTATAGGAAGGCTACTGATTTGTTTGAGTTGATTTTGTATCCGGCCACTTTGCTGAACTTGTTTATCAGCTGTAGGAGTTCTCTGGTGGAATTTTTGGGGTCACTCAAGTACACTATCATGTCATCGGCAAAGAGTGATGTTTTTATCTCTTTTTTTCCGATTTGTATCCCCTTGATCTCCTTTTGCTGTCTAATTGCTCCAGCCAGGACTTCCAGTACTATGTTGAATAGGTAGGGAGAGAGTGGGCAGCCTTGTCGAGTCCCTGATTTTAGTGGGATTGCTTCAAGTTTCTCACCATTAAGTTTGATGTTGGCTGTTGGTTTGCTGTATATTGCTTTTATTATGTTTAAATATGGGCCTTGGATTCCTGTTCTTTCCAGGACTTTTAACATGAAGGGGTGTTTGATTTTGTCGAATGCTTTCTCAGCATCTAGTGAGATGACCATGTGATTTTGGTCTTTAAGTTTGTTTATATGGTGGATTACATTGATGGATTTCCTTATGTTAAACCATCCCTGCATCCCAGGGATGAAGCCTACTTGGTCATGATGAATGATGGTTTTGATGTGTTCTTGGATTCGGTTTGCAAGGATTTTGTTGAGTATTTTTGCATCAATGTTCATAAGTGAGATTGGTCTGAAGTTCTCTTTCCTTGTAGGGTCTTTGTGTGGCTTGGGTATGAGGGTTATTGTAGCCTCAAAAAATGAGTTGGGTAATATTCCATCTGATTCTCTCTTTTGGAATAGCTTGGCGAATATTGGTGTTATATCCCCAATAAATGTCTGATAAAATTCTGCACTGAACACGTCTGGACCTGGGCTTTTTTTGGTTGGGAGGCTTTTGATGACTTCTTCTATTTCTTTAGGTGTTATAGGGTTATTTAGATGGTTTACTTGGTCCTGGTTCAACTTTGGGACCTTGTATCTGTCTAGGAATTCGTCCATTTCCTCCAGATTTTCCAATTTTGTGGAGTATAAGTTTTTGTAGTAGGATCTGATGATTTCTTGAATTTCCTTAGTTTCAGTTGTTATGTCACCACTTTCTTTTCTAATTTTGTTAATTTGGATACTCTCTCTTTGCCCTTTAGTTAGTCTGGCTAGGGGTTTATCAATCTTGTTGATTTTCTCAAAGAACCAACTCTTTGTTTTGTTGATTTTTTCAATGGTTTTTTTTTGTTTCTATTTGGTCCATTTCTGCCCTAATTTTGATTATTTCTTGCCGTCTACTCTTCTTGGGTATATCTGCTTCCTTTTGTTCTAGTGCTTTTAGCTGTGCTGTCAGGTTGCTGATGTGAGCACTCTCCAGTTTCTTCTTGGAAGCACTTAGGGCAATGAGTTTTCCTCTCAATACTGCTTTCATTGCATCCCATAGGTTTGGGTATGTTGTGTTTTCGTTTTCGTTGAATTCTAGAAAATCCTTAATTTCTTTCTTTATTTCTTCTTTGACCCTGCTATCATTTAACAGAGCGTTGGTTAGTTTCCATGTGTATGTGGGTTTTTTGTTGTCTTTGTTGTTGTTAAAGACCCATAGGTTTGGGTATGTTGTGTTTTCGTTTTCGTTGAATTCTAGAAAATCCTTAATTTCTTTCTTTATTTCTTCTTTGACCCTGCTATCATTTAACAGAGCGTTGGTTAGTTTCCATGTGTATGTGGGTTTTTTGTTGTCTTTGTTGTTGTTAAAGACCAGCCGTAGACCATGGTTATCTGAGAGGATGCATGGGAGTATTTCAATCTTCTTATATCGATGAAGGCTAGTTCTGTGTCCAATTATGTGGTCAATTTTCGAGAAGGTGCCATGGGGTGGTGAGAAGAAGGTGTATTCTTTTACTTTAGGATAGTATGTTCTGTATATATCTATTAATTCTAGTTGGTTCAAAGTCTCTGCTAGTTTTGCAGTGTTCTTGTTCAGTTTCTGTTTCCCTGATCTGTCCATTGGTGAGAGTGGGGTGTTAAAGTCTCCCACTATTATTGTGTGGGGTGAAATGTATTTTTTGAGCTTTAGTAGAGTTTCTTTTATGAATGTGGGTGATTTTTTATTTGGAGCATATATGTTAAGGATTGAGAGTTCCTCCTGACAGATTTCCCCGGTAATGAGTAAAAAGTGTCCTTCTTTATCTTTTTTGATAACTTTTGGTTGGAAATTTACTTTATTCGATATTAGAATAGCCACTCCTGCTTGCTTCTTGGAGCTGTTTGCTTGGAAGTTTTTTTCCCACCCTTTTACTCTGAGATAGTGTCTGTCTCTGTCTCTGAGATGAGTTTCCTGTATGCAGCAAAAGGCTGGATTTTGTTTATGTATCCAGTCTGATAGTCTATGTCTCTTTATTGGGGAGTTGAGACCATTTATGTTAATAGATATCAAGGAATAATTGTTTCTGTTTCCTGTCATTTTTGCTTTTTTGGGTTGAGTTGTGTCTGTGTTTTTTTCTTTAGTTTTCTTGTTTAGGAGTTTTCTTGTTTTTACTAGGCTGTATTTTCCCTCCTTGTATTGGGTTTTCCACCTATAATTCATTGTAGTGCTGGGTTTGTGGTCAGATATTGTGTGAATTTTGATTTGTCTTGAAATATCTTTGTCTCTTCATCAATGGTGATTGATAGTTTTGCTGGGTATAGCAGCTTGGGCTGGCACTTGTGCTCTCTTAAGGAGTGCATGATGTCTGTCCAGGCTCTTCTAGCTTTCATAGTCTCTGTTGAGAAATCGGGTGTGAGTCTGATTGGTCTGCCTTTATATGTTACCTGACCTTTTTCCCTTACTGCTTTTAGTATTCTTTCTTTACTTTGGGCACTTGATGTTTTTACTATTATGTGTCGGGAGGTATTTCTTTTCTGGTCCAACCTATTTGGAGTTCTGAAGGCTTCTTTTATGCTCGTGGTCATCTTATTCTTGAGTATAAGGAAGTTTTCTTCTATGATTTTGTTGAAGATATTTACTGTGCCTCTTAGTTGATACTCTTCTCCCTCTTCTATTCCTATTATCCTTAGGTTCGGTCTTCTCATTGTGTCTTGTATTTCCTGGACATTTTGGGTTAGGAGGTTTTTGTTTTTTGCATCTTCTCTGGCTGTTTTGTCTATGTTTGCAATGTTGTCTTCTGCCCCCGAGATTCTCTCCTCGATCTCTTGTAATCTGTTGGAAATACTTGCTTCTGTGACTCCTGATTTCTTTTTTTGGTGTTCTGACTCTAGGGTTATCTCTTTTGGCGCTTTCTTTATTGTGTCAATTTCTGTTTTAATTTCCCTCTTCCATTCCTTTATTTCTTTGGTTCTGTTTTCGTCTCGTTCTTTGAGTTCTTTGAGTGTTTTTCTTGTTTCTTCTTTAAAAGCTTCTGAATCTTTTTGCTTTTCCTCCCTTTCTTGTTTAAGTAACTCTATCAGCGTCTTGAGGCATGTTTTCAGGTCTGTGTCTTCTTTCTCTGGAGTGTTTGGAATTCCTATGTTTGCTACTATCGGAGAGCTGGGTTCTGGTGTTGCTAGATTGTCTTGGTTTCCTTGGGATATACTCTTTCTCTTTCCTCTTGCCATTTTGTTGTCAGTGATATGTTCTTGCCTTTCCCTTGTATCTGGTCTGTGTCCCTGGTATACTTTCTGTGTGCAATCCTCAGAGATCTCTCTACTCCCCAGCAGCCCAGGTTCCGGGTGGCAGCTGGGACAGGCTCTGCTCTGTGTCCTGAAGTCGCCCCCGGGTGGGAACAGACGTTCCTAAGATCTGTTCCTGGTCACAGATGCTCAGCCTCTCCGAGCCACCTTTCCGGCTGGCTGTTGGGCCAGGCCCTGCTCTGTGTCCTGAAGTCGTCTCCGGGTGGGAACAGAAGTTCCTAAGATCTGTTCCCGGTCACTGGATCGGGGAGGACAGGGCAGGTGAGGGCAGGGGGTGCCCTTTCTGTGTGCACTCCGCAGAGATCCCTCTGCTCCCCCGCAGCCTAGGTCTCCCACTCACCAGTTGCTCAGCCTGTACGAGCCGCCTTTCAGGCTGGTGGTTGGGCCAGGCTCTGCTCTGTGTCCTGAAGTCGTCTCTGGATGGGAACAGAAGTTCCTAAGATCTGTTCCCGCTCACTGGATCGGGGAGGACAGGGCAGGTCAGGGCAGGGGGTGCCCTTTCTGTGTGCACTCAGCAGAGATCCCTCTGCTCCCCCACAGCCTAGGTCTCCCACTCACCAGTTGCTCAGCCTGTACAAGCCGTCTTTCTGGCTGGTGGTTGGGCCAGGCTCTGTCAGAACCAGCCATTTTATGACGTCATAAATATAAACCAATGGAAGCAGATGCAGAGAACCACAGCTGTATACTAGGCAGAGTGGGGGAAAACCCACAGAAGAGGGGAAGAAGAATTGTATAAGCCAGAAGAGTCAAGAACACCACAGAGTCAACAGAGGTCATGGAGACTGACCTCTGTTGTGGGGAGAAATGACAATAGAGACCATTCTCATGGTAATTTGGAAAAGTGTGTGCTGCTTTCCATCCTTCTTCTAAAAAATTCCTAAATTTTTCATTTGGCATTGGCTAAATTGATGCACTTTGGAATAATGTTTTTAACTTGGCCTTTGTCCCTTACAGCTTTTAATATTCTTTCTTTGTTCTGTGCATTTAGTGTTTTGGTTATTACGTGATGAGAGGATTTTCTTTTCTGGTCCAATCTGTTTGGTGTTCTGTAGGCTTCTTGTGTATCTATGACTATCTCTTTCTTTGGTTTAGAAGGTTTCTTCTATGATTTTGTTGAAGACATTTTATGGTCTTTTGAGGTGGGAATCTTCACTATCTTCTATTCCTATTATTCTTAGGTTTGGTCTTTTCATTGTGTCTGAATTTCTTTGATGTTTTGGGTTAGGGTTTTTTTATGTTTTATATTTTCTTACACTCTTGTGTCAATATCTTTGAGGGTATCTTCTATGCCTAAGATTCTCTCTTCTATCTCTTGTACTCTATTGTTGATGCTTGCATCTGACCTCTTTCTTAGAATTTCCATTTCCAGGGTTACCTCCATTTATGGCTCCTTGTTTTTTTATTAAACCTTCATCTTTAGGTCTTGGATTACTTTGTTAAATTCCTTTACCTCTTTGGTTATATTTTCCTATATTTCTTAAAGAAATTTATTTGTTTCCTCTTTAAGGACTTCTACCTGTTTACCTGTTTTTCCTCTCAGTGAGTTATTTATATTCTCCTTAAAAGAATCTCTTATCTTCATGAGATAGGATTTTAGGTCAGCATCATGGTTTTCATGGCTGTTGGGCTGTCCCAGGCTTGCTGTGGTGGAAGAACTAGATTCTGATGAGGATGAAGTATACTTGCATAGGTTACTTACAATCATGTGCTTGCCTCTAGGTATCTGATTATCTCTGGTATTAATTGACTTGGGTGTCTCTGTGTCCCGCCTGCCTCTTGTGTATCTGGGTTACTGCAGGTCTCTGCGAGACCTTTGGCTATGGCTCCATTAATCAGACTGTGGAGTCTTCAGAGGAGCAGACAATCTGATGATCTCCAAAAGATGTAGGCTGAAAGGAAAGTGGAGGTTGAATGGTAAGGTGGAGATTGAATGGTAGGGAGGTGTCCTTTGTCTGCTGGGCTCCTTGAAGGTCCTAGCTTCTGAGGTTATTTGGGTGGGTCTCTTCTCTGTTATCCTGGGTATGGCAGATCTCCTGAGAGGCCTTCAGACTATAGGGTTTAAACGACTTTTAATCTCCTGCCTTATTGTTCCTCTTCTGTCAAAATATTCACTCCAAGTAAACAAGTAACATATTTTTTTCTTTCTTTAATCAGATCTTTGCTATATGATAAGGCAACTCCACCTGGAGTCTATCTACCTAGTTAAAGTCACTTTACATCACTTATTTCACATCTGTATATTCTACATCCCACAAGCATCTATATGACACTGTCTTTTGAAATAAACAAGAGAATTTCTTCTTATCATTACATAAATAGTAATGTCAGCTGCAGTCAGTGATTATTTAACATTTCCCATGAGCCTCAGACATCTTAACAGTGCAGCATGTTGAGGGTTGAACATGGAACTGCTCCTATAAAATTACTAATGGGTAATATTAGTATTATTAGGAAAAGTAAAGGCAAGCCACATCAGATTTCCTTGTTGCTATGGAAATAGCCCTGATTTCATTTCCCTTTGTCCCCTTTTAAAAAGCACTTGTGTTTGCTGCTGTGATAGAAATAGCCTGCGTCCCCGGAACCATGGCAACAACTTGAGAAAAGTTGCTTTTCCTGTTGTTACTTCTCTCTTATCTTCTCCCCAAAACCCAATCCTCATTTAAGCTAATTACTATGGATGATTATTTGGAAAACAATTAGAGACACTGTTCAATCTGAACACAGGGGTGGGTGGTAGGTGGGGAGGTACTGCCTTACAAAACCCTTATCTCTACATCTCGTTCTGTAATGAAAACAAGAAAACAGTGGGCTCATTTCAGCTACCAGGCAGCCCAGCAATGGACAGACACATGGCTGTCAGCTTGCTGTTCACTGAGGGAACTAATGACTACCATGCATTAGTTTTGCATAAGCTTCGAATACTACAAAATGACAAACTATTTCTTGTGAAAATTTTCTACTCTATGGGAAACAGAGGTTATAGATAACTTAATTTGGTTTTTAACCCAGACATCAAATGGAAAACAATGTTTGTTTTAAATGAGTATATTCACAGTGATGGGTTTCACTACAAGTCAACTTCATGGGGAGAGACCAGAGGGTACAAAAGCCAAGACAAAACCAAGTTTCACCCAAGCACAGCATAAACACTAACATGTAAGACATTAGGATTTGTAAAAGCATATGGCATATTTAAGACTTCATCCTCAAAACAATGTTTAAAAACAAATAGGAGCTCATATTAGCCTAAAATTCTAAGTCATTGCCCACTGATTTAATTTTATAAGTACAAGTTCTGTCTATAATGTAGGGTCAATATGAAAGCTTGTTCTATGCATTAAGGATTTTCTGTAACTTACACCTTATTAAAAATGTGTACATGTGTATATGCACATACATACATACATACATACATACATGTATGCATATTATGTATATTATAAGAACATATAATATATAATAGATAAATTACATAAAACATAAATTATAATACATAATATATATTTACTTCTCTGTGAATATTACTTTTTTAATTGCTACAAAGAAATAAGGTAGGTTTTTGGTGATTGGGATATTATTCACTGTGCAGGTAAATATAATTCAAATGAGTTTTCATAAACTTTATTATCGATTTTCTAAAATATTTTTGGTGTGCATGTCTGATGTAGTGTTCATTTGTATGTGTGTACCTGAATTTATGACTTCACATGCATATATTTGGAAGCTAGTGGTTAATAACAATTGTCTTGTTTCAGTTAGGCTGCTTAGCTGATAAGCTTCAGAAAATCATATCTTAGACACACACATTTTTTTTGGCAATGTGTAAGAGAAAATTCTCATTGTACTGTGAAAATTCTCAATGTACTGAACAAGCTTCCATGTTGACTTATTCAATAGCAGACAGACTTGGAGAAAGAGACCTGTAGATAAAGACTGTGAATAACAGCCTGAATGTGGTTTTCCAGTTGTTTATAAGCTTCTGGAATCCACTTCTTTCTGACCCCTAAGCATGATGATACAGCCGTATCTTCCATGCCCAGGTTTCTACATGGGTGTCGAGTCTCCAAACTCAGGTTCTCATGCTTATGAATCAGGCTCATTATCAACTGAATCATCTTACCACACCCTATTATCTTGGTATTGGTATGTAAAATATTACACATACACACTCACAAACACACACACACACACACACACACACACACACACACAAACACACACACACACACACACACAAATGGGAATCAGATATCATTACAAATGATTTTAGGCCACCATGTGGTTGATGGAGCATGATCTCATTATTGAAACCAATGGCCCAGCCTTCAAACAATATTATTGTTCACTGGGGTCTGTCCTTCTTTCAATTTTGTTGGCTATCCCCTCATGCACTTCTCTTTTCAGGATCTACCTTGGATATTTTGATCATTAGATACTCTGCCTTTGAGATACTATGTCAGAGTTCTTTAGGTTTTCATGATCTTGACAGCTTTGAGGGGTTCTACCCAGATAATTATCTACAATTACCATCCAGTATTTTTTATTTGCTTGTTTGTTTGTATTTTATGGTAGTTTTCTCTTGGTTAGCTTGATGCCATGATCTGTAGATGAGGCATGCCACAGCAAGTGCCTAAAGTGCCTAGCATGTCATGACACATTGGGACACTTTTCAGCATGCCTCACTGCTGCTGGTATCACATTTGTCATCTATATGATATATATTAGGGCATATTTCTCCACTTGAAAACTAATTTTTACCTATTTACATGTTCTGCTGTTTGGAAGTAAAGTTTTCTGTAGTCTCAGTACTCAAGAGGTTGTGTACAAGATGAGGACCACAGGAACTTTCATCTCCTTGCAGAGTATGTGTACATCTTATGTGGGGTTCTTCTTTAAGATTTGCCTCTTCTTAAAATTCATTGAATTTTAAAGCCCTGAGGGCCAACACAATGAATGGAAATAGGCAACTTCAGGAGTTAAGAGGTTTGGAGGACCTTCTAGAATGTATCAGGAATCTAGGAGGTGAGAGACTCTCAGTACTCAAAGGGAGGGATCTTTGATGAAATGCCTTACAGTAAGGAAAGTGAATTAGTTGAGCTCACCTCCTGAAGAAAGACAGGGCATCAGTTGAGGGACAGGATTGCCATCCCACAGTCAAACTCTGACCTATAATTGGTCTTGTCTGAAAGAACCACAGAAACAAAAATGAAGAAGAGCAGGAGAAAAAAGAGGTACACAATCAGGCCCAAAGTAGCATCCAGCTTAAGGGTGGTATCCCAAGGCCTGACACTATTACTGAAGCTATGGAGTGCTCACCAAAATGAGGGCCTAGCATGACTGCCCTTCAAAAGACTCAACAAGAAGCTGAAAGAGGCAGATGCAGATATTTATACCAAACTAATGGGAAAAAGCTGCTGGCCCCTATGGTTGAATTAGTAGGAATCAGGAAGAAGCTGAGGAAGAGGGAAGCCCTGTAGGAGAACCAGCAGTCTCAAATAACCTGGACCTCTGAGATCTCTCAGACACTGGATCACCAACCAGGCAGCATATACAGCTGATATAAGGCTCTTTACACATATAAAGCAGGACTGCCAGGTCTGAGTTCAAACTGAGAAGATGCACCTAAGGATCAAGAGACTGGAAGCCCCAGGGAGTGAGGAGGTCTAGTGGTGTAGGGGTAGGGTATGGGGTCATCATCTTTAAGGAGTGGGGGAAAATATGGGATGTGGAACAGTCAGAGGGTGGACTGGGAGAAGATGAAAACTGGAGCTAAAAAAAAGATAAAATAAAAATTTCAAAAGATGCTTATTTTACATGCAAAGGTATAATTAAAAATTATTTATTATTTTGTGGCTCTATCATTTGCCTCTACATTCTTGATCAATAGTTTTCTATGTCTCTACAAGCATTCCAGGCTCTTACACTTAGTTCCACGTTAAAGATCAGCCTTGTCCTATAAGGGCCTGGTGAATTCCATAGGATTATGACACAGTAACCGTAAGTATCTGGGTGCTAGGTAAGACTATTGCTTCTGCAGTGGTACTTCCCTAAGCATGGTACCTAAAGAAAAAAGGAACACATGTATGCACCACCTATGAACATAATGACACTTGTAATATTTTTTAAATCTAATAGTTTGTATCAGTGTTTTACACCCTAAGATCATTGTCCTGATGTTAATGTCCTCATCTTGGGCTAGTTTTAGCTTTCTGGAACAGCTGTTCTGTGACACATGAGAGGTTCCTCCATTTTGTATTCTTACTGGGGTCATTTCATGTATTACTAATATGTGGGGTTTTTTTGACATGAAGCTCCTCTGAAAATTGGAACTCTCTTCTAGAAACCTGACATCAATGGGTATTAGCTAGCCTATATAGCTTCCGTTAAGGTGCCTGCTTCTGAAGAAACTCCTCCAGTTAATAGCTTATCTTAGCTTCTTTTAAACTACTTGCTTGCACAAAAACTCCTCCCCCAGTTTTGCCTTTAAAAACTACAGACTCTCCACTCTCAATAGGTGCTACACCTGGGTCCAAATAACTGACAATAGTCCCAACTATCTATAATAAAGACACACAAACAGGGTTTGTCTGTGTAGCCCTGGGTGTTCAGTTTCATTCTGTAGTCCAGGCTGGACTTGAACTCATAGAGATCTGCCTGTATCTTCCTCCGAAATGTTGGGATTAAAATCATTAATAATCCAAGAGCTAAGATAATAACCTTGTGGCAATTTTTGGTATTCACAGATCATTATGCTTAATCTATACCCAACAAGAAATCTGTTTCCATGTTACATTTTGTCCTACATGTACTTCATGCTTATAATAACTAGTGGGATTTCTATGCATGCTATCAAACTTCTAAAAGAATTAAGTACTGACAAAATTGTTCATATAATGTTATGCCAAAATGCCTTTAAAAATGTGTATATGTATCCCTCTTTTTTTAAATTAAGCGATAAGAAAAGAAGTCATATACCACCACTGCTTGGTGGAATAAAGACTTTTAATTATAGATTAGTCTGAGTGATCTTCTCTGATGGTCTCCCCACAACAATTCCTAGCCCCTTGCTCTATCATAATTAACATCTTGTAACAATGGATAAATGTGTTTTAGAATTTATCGATGAAGTAGGCAACTAGTGTCCACTGATCTAAAAGCTATGTATGCCACCAGATAGAATCTTGAGGTTATAAGAAAGTTCCCCCCATTTCAAGGTACTTGCCTCTCTGATGTGTACTCTCAAATTGACATAATTTATGACTTTCAGTTTTCTATAAAACTGTTAAAGTTTTGTGAAACTGGTTCCACATAGGAACAGAGTTTGGGCTGGCTTAAGTATGTGTTCCCAGGTTATGACAACTGAAAATGACTCCAGAATACAGATTATTAGTCCCTTTCAGATGAGATCTTAGGTTTTACTATTGACAACAGTGTGACATGAAATTTTAATGTTTACAAGAATCATAGGGAACAAAAACATGAATGAATTTTCATGAATGAGTGGAAATTTCCATGGATGAGAGGAAAACTCCTGTTTGTCATGAACAGAAGAATCTAGAAACCATCTATTATACATAAGCTGAACTTTAAATAACAAAAACCACCTTCAAATTTCCTAATTATTAAAATTTCCTAAAAATACACAGAACCAAGATTTTTCTGTTCTCAAGAAAAAGAAAAAACAAATGAAGTGTCCTAAAGAAAATGGCACCTGTCTTGCATTTCTTCTCCTAATCATCACTAAAGGAGGCATCTTAGTGACCAGGCAGTTGCAAAATTATGCTTTACAAATTTTAAAATTTTGGAGATGATTCCTATCCTTTATGAGCCAAGTCAAAGAAATAAGAACTCAAAAACAAACAAAAAAAAAAACCCCAAAAACCAAAACAATAACAACAACAACACCAAAAATAAAACCACACAGCACACTCATTTCTTTAGTACCCTGAAACAATGAAGGTAAAGAAAGTGTCAAAATTAAAATATTATAGTTATTTCTTCTTGTAGCAAGTGACACTACTTTGTGGCATAAATAGTACTAACATATTATCATCTGGGCAAAAGGGAGACTCTTGATGTGAAAACAGGAGACCGGTCAGTTCATTTCTAGATTCCCAGTACTATTCCTGGACTCCCACCTCCACAGACACTAATGTTGCTTCATTCAGCAGGTCTTTTCTGACCCCAAGGCCCATGCTTTCCTCTTTAAAGAGCCCCTGAGATCAGGTTTAAAGGGCATGGAAATCCCCAGTTAACAACCTCATCTGAATGCTATTAGCCTGTCAGAGCTTATATTGAAGACTTGGGATACTATTTTCCTTTCTCAGAAAAAAAGAGACACAATCATTCATAAAATTCACCAATTATTGGTGGGAACAGATATGTCCAGAATGAATCCTTGAGTCAACATAAGAAAAACACCGTCAAGAGGAGAAGAGACAGGCTGTCCTCATTAGTTGAAAGAAACTGTTCCATCCTTTGGAATACAGAAATCGTTGAGTAATTGAAATCATAGTTGCAAATGGATGACTGAGTAATAGCTCCTCTTCTCAAAATGCTCTCCAACACATTGTTCTCCGAAGCAATGCAATAGTTTTTATATCCACCAGAAAAATATTCCTATTTTTGTACACCTCTACCTGTTCACAGACTTATGACTTACAATGTAATAAATATCCAAACCTTGCTGTTGATTTTAACACTGATGAGGTAATGACTTTTGAATATATCCAGATGTCAAGATTTTTAAAACCAAAATGTTCAGCAGAGTGAGAAGTCACACTGGGTTAAACTACTATTCACTGAATACTTTTGTAGCTGCGTTAGGCTCTAGACTCACGACCAGCACTGAAAATATAAAAGACTTCTATAATATATTCAAACTCAAAGATATACTAAGCAATATTTTAGGCAATGTGATTCATGAAATAAAAGTTTGATTGAAAGAGCTCATATTAAATTCCAAGTTGAGGTCAGAGCAGCATAAAAAGTAATTAGAAAAAAAAACAGAATTTTCATTTTGATATAATTTTATTCATGTATTTTAGTAAGAAATATCTAAACAAAAGCTATTTACTTTTTATTACTTATTTCTACCTCTCATCGTTATCACCAGATAGAAAGCTGGGGAAAGATGGTGGGGGCTCATTTGTCTTGCTGATGGCATCAGAAAACAATGCACCAGTTAAAGCCTGGTAATGAATATTTTACAAAACACCTCGTCAGGAACATTATACCAACTGTACTTAGGACTACAGTTATATATAGCTGTGTGCCCTTAACACTTCTCTCTGTTTTTCATAATCCTAAACATAGAATGTCTAGCAAATTTAACCTACAGCTTTGTTTGTAAAGACAATTTTTTGATTTACACATGGGTATAGAATGTTTATCAGCAGTCTTCAGAAAAGCAACTTGAGACATACCAAAACGATATCTATGTGCATTGTAAAGAAAGCTAACAATGACTTTCTCAGAGCAGCCCAAGCCCACTCTGGGATAGGGCTCATTTCTTCTCAGCACCCTTCTTTCTAGTAGTCCCTTTGTTTAAGACTTATATATAAATGGCTCTTACTAAATTTCTAGCTCTGCTTCTAATCTGGCCACTGTATTTCTTTCATCTTCCCATGAGTTTGTTATCAGGCTGGTATTGGGGGTGAACGGGGGCTGTGCTTCCATTCCTATCATTAGGGACATTAATAACTCAGTGTCACTTGTAATTAGCAACTTCAAGTTTCTCTTAAAAACTTTCAAAGAATAAACCATTATAATTTATCAAATGAATATCAAAGTCTTTGACTTTTATCAACACATGAAGATAACTTTTTCAAGCATATCTATGAACTATATTCATTTTAAAAAGATTAATTAAATTTCTTCTTTCAAACTTGTATATAAATTTATATTTATATATCTATTTATATATAAACAAATTTTATTCTTACTCTACACTCTCTTAACATTACCTCACTCTAACATTCTCCTTTATAAAAATGCCTTTCTCACATCCATGTCTTTCTTATTTCAGGATTTATGCTTTGTATCACAAAAGCTATTAGTAACAGCTTAAAAACACATCCACCTAGCCTAGATGAGCCCCATAAAGATAGGAAAGAGTGGTTTCTATAGTCTCATGTACCTCTTGCTACTTTGTGTCTCTGCTATCTACCTCATATGAATGAAGACTATTCTTCTTTTTGATTTTGAAAAGCTACTCTAACAGGGAGGAAAACGTTTAAAACCACATGTTTATGGATCAGTATCAAGAAATGGAGTAAGAAAGAAATGTAATCTGTGGTAGTTTGAATAAATATGAGGCCCACAGGCTCACATGTTTGAGTGATTGGTTCCTAGATGGCAGAACCGTTTTAGAAGAATTACAAAGTTAGTCTTATTGGAGGAGGCTTGCAACTTGGTCTAGATTAGAGGTTTCCAAAGACACATGCCATCCCAGTGTGCTCTCTGACGCCTGACATGGTTTGCCATGTGAACTCTCAGATCTTCCTGCTGCCATACCTTTTCTCTGCCAGCATGGAGTCTAACCTTCTGGAAACATAAACTCAATTAGATGCTTTGCTTTATAAATTGACTTGGTCATGGTTCTTTAGCATAGAAATAGAAAAGTAGCAAATACATTCATCTTTAATGCATTGTACTGAACAGTACCAACCTTGTATCAAGAACAGTTACTGTTTGTTTTATAAGATCCAAATTATTCTTGATGTGGCTGAACATACTTAGCACTTTTTAAATGGCTGCACCTACTTATTTTACTGATAAATAGCAATGGGTGAGAATGAATGACAGCCAAAATTTTGATGACCCCTCTGCCCTCATCAAATGGTGATGTAATTAACGCTTGACAGCTGTTAATGCAATCAGTATTTTGGCTTGGAAACCTATTAAGGCTGATTGATGTGTCATTTCAGCAGGAAGTAGATTAAAAGGTCATGAAGTCTGGTCAGCAAATGACAACCCTGAGATGGCAGATTGCTCTGAAGGGGAAGAGAGAACAAATAAATGCACTTCACATAAAATAGCCCATGTGGCAGTTAAATGAGAATATTCTTCCCACAACCATGTGATTGTAATGAAACACTTGGTTTCTACATAGGGGTACTGTTTGGGAATATTTAGGACTTGTGTATTTCCTGAGTAGTTGTCTTGGCCACAGTTCTAGTGCTATGAAAAAAAAAAAAAAAAAAAAAAACTATGACCACTGCAAGTCTTATGAAAAAAAATGTTTTAATTGGGGCTGGCTTACAATTTCAGAAGTTTCATCCATTTTCCTCAAGGCATGGAGCATGGTGGCACACAGGCAGGCATGTTATTGGAAAAGGAAGTGGGAATTCTCTCATCTAATCCACACCATTATGGCATTAATTTTATCCATGTCTACACAAAAAAGCTTTTTGGGTTCCTTTGAAGCACAACTACTAAAGACCGTGCCCTATAAATACTGCTTTTGTACTTTCAAGCCATATTTCTGCAGATGATGTCAAATTAGTATTGAAATCATAGTGTCAAAGATAATGTGTTTCGTCTTGTTCTTTCATAGATTTGCAGCATATCATGCTCTCTATGGGCTTTGTTCCTCTGAATTATCACATTCATTGGGTGGATGAAGGTTCTAGCATCCAAAAAGATAGAGCTATCCTCCATGAACTGGCATAAAACCATCAAAAATATGATTGAACTTACATTTTTTGAACAGTCTTCTCAGTGCTAGAAGAACACAATGCTATGAAATCCACTGTCTTGGAACCAGACATTGATTTAGTGAAGTATATGATGAGCATGCAAAGAATTTTATTTTTTTAAACAGGATTAATATAAGTTTCTCCTCAAGATGGCCCTATTTAAAGAATGTACGTTTGTTCAACCTGATGAAATTTCCTCTCAAAACTAAAACAGGCCTGGCAGAGATTTAAATCTGACTATCAGAATGTTGAAACAATAGGCCCCCAAATATGTAAGTTTTCTAGGAATCTCACATTTCGGAAAGAAAAGATGGCAGCCAAGAGGGAACATGTCTCCTAGGAAGTTATTTCATATATTTCTAACAACTTGTGAGACCATCTTACAGAATGAGACTGGAACCAAAATAATGGTGAGCCAATGGAAGGCAGAAGGACACCTTGACCACTGGGACTGTTTAGGTGTGTATATCATAGGCTCCCTATATAAGTTTTACTAACTTCAGGACCTAGGAAATACAGCAACATACAAGAGCAAACAATTCAGATTTTTTATAAAATGAAATTAACAAAGAGAAAGCACAAGAAGCACTCACATCTACAAGAAACTTATAAAAAATACAAAATCTGAAAACATTACATATAAGAACAAGACAAGGAAGAAAATGTGACAACATTAAAGCAAATGAATTTTTTCTTCATAAGTGGAAGTTCTTTTTAGAGATGGGAGCCTGTGTCCAAATTCTCTTTGCACTGGGACTATGTCTGACTTGAACCTGTGCAGGCCCTTTGCATATTGCCTCAATCTTTGTGAATTCATGTGTGTATCAGTCCTGTTGTATCTGGTGTATCTGGAACACATGGTTTCCTTGGTGTCATCCATCTCCTCTAGCTCTCACAATTTTTACACATTTTTTCTGCATAGCTACTTGATACTTGGCACAGGAGATTGGGTGTTTGATGTGGACATTCCATTAAGGACCAACTGTTCCAAAATCTTTTACACCATGCACATTGTCCAGTTGTGGGTACTGTATATGGGTTACCATATATAATAAGAGGAAGCTTTTATGATGTTATCTAAGCTAGACAAAAATCTATGGATATAGCACAATGTCATTAGGAAACATTTTATTTTGAAATTCTTTAGCAGAACAATTCTTTTTGGTTTTCCACTTGTCCCAAGCTACCTAGTTATGTCAGGCTTACCCAGCAGTGTCAGGCATGGGTTCCATCCATGGGATGGACCTTAAATCCCAAAAGAGAGGGTTTGTTTGCTCTCACAATGCTTGTTCCACTATTGTACCAACATATCATGCAGGGATGACACTGCTCCATACCACAGGGTTTGTAGCTGGGTTGGTGGTAACTCTTTTCTTCTTTGAGTACCATGAATCTTAGTGAGAAGGGGGAAAGTTCTAGGAGTTCTGCTCAACTTCTCCAATAGAGAAGCAATAAGCAATAGAGTCTTAGCATCAGATTGTAGAGAGCAATCAATAGCGTTAGAAATAATCTGAGTTCCTTGGGAGTTTCCATGGGTCCCCTTTGACCAACAACGCAACTAAATGTGATTTACTACTGCTATTGGAGTTTTCACTTGGTGATGAAAAATATCTAGTTGTAGAATTGTCTCTCCAATTATTTGGGGACATTGTCTCCCTACTTATTTGGTGAGTCCATTTATATTTCTTTTCATACATTGTATATTTTAAGAAAGTTCTACTCAGTTAGGTTTCTATACAATCCTTTGAATAGCCCTTGATTTTCCCCACTGTTCTATCTATCCCCACCCTTTTTCCTTCCTCCTGCTCCCTGTTCAGTGTATTCACCCCCATCCATAACTATTTATTCTATTTTCCCTTATTAGAGAACTCCTTCCCTTCCCGTTTTACCTAGCCTCTGTGGTTATTCAAATAGTAACATGCCTATGAAAGGCTTAAAAGCTAACATCTGTATGTAAGAGAATACATACCATATTCATCTCTTTAGGCCTGAGGTACCCCATTCAGGATGACATTTTTCTAGCTATATTTATTTTCCTGTAATTTTTACTTATTTTTAACTGCCAAGTAATAATCCATTGTGTATGTGTATCACATTTTCATTATCCATTCGTCTTTTGATAGTTACTTAGAATGTTTCTAATTTTTCTAGTTGTTATGAGTAAACTACTAATGAACATGGATGAGTGAGTGTCTCTGTAATATGCATAAACAACTTGGGGTATATGCACAAGAGTGATACAGATGTATCTTAAGGACTATCAACTCCCAGCTTTCTGACAAAGTACCACATTGGTTTCCATAGTAGCTGTACATGTTCTCACCTCCCTCAGCAGTGGATATATGTTTTTCTTTCCCCACATTCTCACCAGTATGAACTGCTGTCATTTGTTTTATTGATCATGGCCATTCTGACTGTTGAAAAATGAAATCACAAGTTTTTATTGATTTGAATTTTCCTGGAAAAATAAGGATGCTAAACATTTAAGTGTTTCTTATTAACCATTTGTGCTCCATCTTTTGAGAAATCTGTTTACTTCTGAGCCTCATTTTATTTTTCGGTTGTCTGTTTCCTTGATGTTCTTTTTTCCTCAATCTGTTGCTTGCCATTTTCTCCTTTTAACAGTGTCCTTTGCCTTACAGATGCTTTGAAATTTCACATCTTGTGAGTTCTAAAACAGAATGTCTACATGTTTGATGTCTGATACCTTGATTCATTGCCATCCCCTGCTATCATACATTATTTCTCTTTCTCAACCTCTTTCAACTTAGCCAATGTTATGTCTCAGCCAACAAGGAAGAGTAAAATGCATAACATGGATAAAAAGCAGCATCCAGTATAGTCACCTGAGTTTGCTCTCTATCTTTTAGTGACCACACCTTGCTGAGACATTTAAATCTGTGTGGTTGTCTGCTGAGTTGTGAGCTTCATCTAATACCTAACAGATTCCATAAGGACACTGAGTAAAGAGGCCATGGGAAAGAGCAGAGTAGCTCCAAGGCCAGGCACTGATTCTTTCGGGGAAATATGAGAAAGAAGAATTAAGACATTCACAGAGAAAAGCAGAATAAGCAAGAAGATTGTGTCACTGACAATACCAGGACTTGACTTTCTTGCTAAGGTATATTCTATAACCCACTACTTGATGTGGCCTTGTATATTTATTAGTAGTAATTTGGAGACTTCCTTACTGATACACTAAAGCTTGCCAGACTCAAACTTTGGATGTTTTATGGCCATTTTCAAAAACACTGAAAATAAAAACTGCTATAGTTTGAATGTAAAATATTCCCCACAGGCTCATGTTTTAAGGGGTCTCAGCTAGGGGCTTTCACTGGTTGGAGAATATGTGAGACATGGCCTAGGCTATATAAAATGGCTTGGGAGCCAGGCTTGGAAAAAAAATACCGCTCTCTGGTTCTATTTGAAGACCTGTAACCAAGATAAAAAACTTCTGGAGTACCTTATCTTAGCAGAGCACTATCTTCCACGAACCCAGAAGCTAAGAATGTTATAAAATAACATTTGAGGCCTAGAGAAAAGTACCCCTTCACCCATCTTTCTTGGTGTGTTTCATGTACCTACCAGCGTGTTTTAAACTTGCCTTCATTTATGATTTTTTGTGCTATTACCATACAATATAATGAAACTACTTCTATGTTGACTCATGGAATTTGGGAAAGCCTAAATCTGTGTTCCCTGGTCAATGGTCACTCAAATTTGGCTCTAGAATAAACTTATTCCCTTTGAGATAAGCACTGCCTTGTCTTTGTTTTGTTTTGATTTTGAACCAATACTATTTAAAGTCATTTATATTTGATGCATCTAGTTATTTCAAAGATGTAATCCCAATATGACCCGACTCTCTAAGAACAAACAGATCTCTTCTGTCACTGTTACCCCAAAAATTTAACAAATTTAATTCATCTCCATAGCTAGTCCAAGTCCAAGCCTGAGGGAACAGTGTTCTGTATCTATCATTGCAAGAGGATATAAAAAAAAAAAAGAAGTAGAACACACAATGTAGCATGCCTAGAGTAATAACATGGTCCAGGTTTTACTATTCTCTGCCAAGTTGAGCCATCACATGGAATGTACCTGGAAGAGTGATCATCTCGTATACCTAGGTGCAACAAGAAAACAGTGGTGTGTATGAAAGCCCAATATTCCAACCACATGACTTCCTAAAATACAAAATTGTAGGAAATCCTTGCTGAGTCTATGAAAGCCAAATTCAAAATTCATTTTTATCTGCACTTCTACCTTTTATGTAGGGACAGGGAAAGTTTTATGTTCTGTGATTTCTGATGACTACTTACTCTTAATAGGTTATTTCTAAGACAGTAAGATTTTAAACTAAGTTATTACATTTATCAAACAATTGTCATAGCCCCACCACTGTCCACTGTGCAGCTGTTGGAAAGGTAAGTAAGGGTTCAGCATTGGAGCAGTCTCAGAAACACTTAAAACACAATTCACAAAGGGCATAACCAACACAGCAACAGACAGAACTAGGAATCGGAAGTAAGTACAGCACACAATTGGATTCAATTTACTTTTGGCCAGGTGAGAACTCACCTGCCTTGTGGATAACATGTTCACTTATGCACCTTCTTTATCAGGCAAGAGAAAGATTCTAGGTTTTGAAGCAGGGTGAGAATGAGTCAAGTCAAAAAGGATAATGAAGAAGTGAATAAAATTAGAATATATTAGTTAATGTGTAGAAATGCTATCAGGACACCCATAACTTCTTATACCTAAATTCAAATTAAAACAAAAAAAGGCAAAGTACCTTAACATGATTCTTAGCACTATCAGAATAGCTATCATCAAAAAAGATAAACAGGAGACGGAGAAATAGCTTGGTAGATAAGAAAACTTTATTATGTATGCATTAAGGTCTGAATCCAACTCTCCAGAACCCACATACACAAGGTGGACATGCCAAAATCAGTACCAGTGTTTGTAGTGATGGAGACAGGTGGGTCTCAGGAACTTGCTAGACAATCAGCCTTGCTAAAAGGGAAAGCTTCAGATTTATTGTCTCTGGAAAAGGAGGAAATATGTCTTCTTCTAGCTTCTACATGTGAATAATCTGCATGCCCACCTGCATGTAAACAACCCCCTCACAAGCACAAAGGAGATGAACAACAATAAATGTTAGAAGATATGAGGAAAAATAAACACTATATGCATCCAGTAAGTAAGTAATGCTGCTAAAATTAAAACAAGATTTCCAAGGTACAGCTACACCCATTTGAGTATCTACTCCTGTGAATATCAGTCATTATATGATAGAGATTATTGTGGCGCTCCTCATAAAAGCCCAGTTATTAAGTGAGCCTCAATACTCATCAAGAGATAATGAAGAAAATGCTGTGTTCATACATAACAGAGATTTATTCAGCTATAAAGATCCTGACATCTGCTGGAACATAGATAAAACTAGAAATCACTATGCTATCAAAAAAGCCAGATTCATAAAGAAATATTAAATGCATGCTTTATTTCACATGTAAACATTATATATATATATCTCCAAATACACATTTATATAGATATATGTACATGTCAGAAGTCATTAAGGGAAGGCTGTGATAAGTAAGTTTTCTGTAAATGGCCCACTGTTTTGCATGGCTGCAGCAGGTAGACTCTGAAATGCCCAGTCCTCAGAGACTTCATCTCAGGATTGCTTCTTGCTGTTGAAATGCCTTTCCTGCCAATATTATGTAGCCTAATGATTCCTGGGCATTAGCCCACCCACAGGCATAATCATTATAAAGATGTACTTTTATGTAGTAATGCTGTGTAGATAAACTGATGATTCCATAATTCCTGATCATGGTTTTATAGAATTCTTATATTGATAGAAGTTATCTCAAACCCTAATAGAATAAATGCTACAGATAGAGCTCTGTAAACCTTCATGTGCCATGGGCTAATTGCTCTAAGAAAACAAAACAGGCTGGGAATAAATTTACAATCAAGAAAAACATTCTTTTTAGGTTAAGAATAAGGCCACTATCTGGTAACATAAAGTTGGAATGGAAATTTTGTTATAGGTACAAGGACAGAAAATAAATAATGGACTTGTTTATTTATACAAGACATAAAAAAAAAAGAAGGCACAGGCAGATGATTTGTCTCTTAACAAAACCCACTAACTGATGACATAAAAATTATTACTTTAAACTTATATAATGAATTTATGGAGCTAGAAAAAGATAATGAATATTTAGTCAAGTACTAGTCTTAATGAAAAGTCATGTAAACAATTCTA
The DNA here is from genome assembly GCF_963924665.1 of Micromys minutus. NCBI lineage: Eukaryota > Metazoa > Chordata > Mammalia > Rodentia > Muridae > Micromys > Micromys minutus. The sequence goes on from NC_137972.1 coordinate 60,543,413, forward strand.
TCTGCTATATCTCCTTAAGTCTATTACATGAACTATTATTGCGTTAAATTTATTATAAACTTATGGAATGTAAAATTTGTTTAGAAAACATGTGATCAATTATCCTGAGAAGGTAGTAAAAACTAAGAACAACAGTGAAGTGATAGTGTAGCCCTTTTCTCCTTCATCCAGAATGCATGCCTCTCTGTGTGTGCCTGAGATTCTTCCTCTCTTTTCTCTCTGACTCAGGAAGAATTAATAAACTCAGAGCTTATCATCTGGCCAGCAAGAGGTCTCTAAGTTAAAGAGAAAATAAACCAAGTAACAACTAAGTTTTTCTCCCCCTGGTTCTATGAGCAGGAGTTAACTGCCAGGAGCTTTCAGCTTTTGGCCCCTAGATATCAAAAGAGTTAAATCAACGAAAGTCATTAGCTTTTGGTCCAAATTACCAACACCATACTTCCTCTGTAACATGAATATCAGGGTGGGACCCAGGTATGCACATATGTGATTTGGAGGAAGTTATCGGATTGTCTGGAAAAAAGATGGGACCAGCAATGGGAGGAAATATAATCAAGGACATGAAAAACATATGTGTAGAGTGTCATAATAAAATTTTCACAATCTATATAAGTCTATCCAAAAAAAAAAAAAAAAAAAAAAAAAAGAAATAGTTTTGGTTATTCTTTTTCAGTTTCCATGATCTTGACATAAAGTGATTTCTTAGAGGAAGGGTTTATTTTTGCTTGCAGTTTAATAGTATAATACATCATGTTGGGGAGTCTTGGCTACAGGAGCTTGAATACTCCCTGATGCTACATCTTCTCAAATTGACAGTTAGTACTAACCATCATAGACAAAGACAAAAAGACTGCATGTCAGCTCCTTCTGTAGCTACATTGTCTCCTGTCAGAATACTAACAGCCTACCACTTAGTGAACAGCATGACATTTAATTCTGAGTTTACTTCTCATATTTGTTTCTATGCTAGGGAGAGAATTCAGGGCCAGGTGCTCAACCACTGAGCTACATAGCAATACAAACTTCAGTTCTTTCTGATAATTCCAAGTATGATGCAGAATTTAAAACATTTTAAAATTTTATTGATATATGTATCTATATATGAATGCATTTATTTATTTATTTATTTATTTATTTATTTATTTATTCATATGTATGTGTTTTATCCATATGTATGTCTATGTGCTATATGCATGTTTGGTACCCTAAAAGGCCATAGGATGTTATAGGATGCGCTGGGACTGGAATTACAGACAGGTGTAAATTGCAATGTAGGTTCTGGACATCAAATTGGTGCTCTTAGTATAAGTTGCAAATGCTCTTACCTTTGAATTTTAGATTTTTAAAAGATGTTCAATAAGCTATGACAATATCATTGTCAGGAAGTTGCATTTTTCTCATGGAACAGTAAGGTCAAGTGAAGTTAAATGAGATTTTAATTATTGTTGCAGGTCATTAGTTGTCTGCTACCTCATGCTATAGACAAGGTGGCTTCATCAAGCCTATATATATATAGACTTCATCAAGTTAAGCTCATCTGAGGATGCATAAAGAAATTAGAACTGTACCCATAATACTGAAAACTGTGCACCCCAGAAAACTGTAGTCACATAAAGGCCCTGAATTTTCAGAAAGGGTTGCTTTGCTGGGTATTAACCATGACCAGATCTCCAAGGCAACTGCATCAGGGAAAATGTAAGGGGGAAATGCAGAGGATAGAAAAATAGACACATTATTAGTATTATCACTAATTTCTATCACAACAACTTAATGTCAGCTACCAAAGGGGGACAAAAGTTTACATAATCACTTGAGTATTATTTTTTTTTCTTGAGCAGTATCTCTTCTACCAAGATTCTGCTTTTAAAATTTTGGGCTGTAGCTAAGGAGAGGAAATACCAGACTGAACATCACAAGTCAAATGATCTAGTCTGTAGGACAGTAATGAGTTATATTCTGTCTCCATGGCAACTCCAGTCAAACCCTGATTATCCTCACTGGGAGAATTCTCAGGCGTTTTCAGTTTTGCACAGCCTCTCCTCACTGTTTCACTGTGCCTGTGCTCTCCCAGAACTGAAAAAGGAGAGGGCGGACTCTTTTCTGTGACACCATGAATAGTTTGTGTGCTCTATGGAGTGTCTTGTGTGTGTGTGTTTGCTTCTCTCTGTCTCTCTGACCCTTTATGCCTGTTTCTCTGTCTCTGCTTCTCTTTCCCTGTCTCTGACTCTCTGTCTCTCTTTCTGTGTGTATATGAGGGTGTGTGTGTGTGTGTGACAGAGAGAGAGAGAGAGAGAGAGAGAGAGAGAGAGAGAGAGAGAGAGAGAATTCTGAAGTTATTTCCTTCTAATTGAAACATTCCCTCTTGGAGGGAGGAGGAAGGCTTATGCAGTCAACTCACAAACATCAGAAAGAGTAAGGAGGCACATAGGGCTCCTCCCCATGTTCTGACCTGGGAAGCTGCAGGTCATTCTGAGAGGTCCAGCATTGCAGCTTCCATGAGTCATCACCTGTATTTCAAGGGGCCTTGGAGTAATACAGCTTCCTGTGAGTTGACCATGCTCCTATAAGTAGCCTCAGGAAATTCATTGCTCCGCTTGTCAAAGTGAATTTTAGTGTACCTTTAACTTTGTCTGTTGTTCACTTGATGTCTGTGATGAATGGTCATTTATGCAGCACTGGATAGGAAAAGTCTCACACCACTCTGAAAGGGAGAAGGAAATAGGAAGGGAAGGAGTATGGAACAAGAAAACGATGAAGGCAAACAGACACAGGGACTGTTCTAGGGTCTATTAAAAAGAATATTCATTTACTATCTATCACTTTGTAGTTGAAAAATATGAACACACTTTTGATTTTTCTATGCAGTGACCTCAAGGCTTTGTGAACTAAAGTTCCCAGGAGGAAAAAAAACCCCACACAATCCTCTGAACCTTCTGCAGAGGCTGATTGACTAATCAGAACTCCAGTGATTGTAGAGAGGTTGGGATGCTGCAGGTTCATAGACCAATCACAATTTACATCATCATTGCCAACTTTAGTTTGCTTAATATCCAATATCCATCCCTGCCCACCTCAGTGTTTGACCTAAAATCCTCCTGACTTTGACACATAATCTAGGGGAAGTATTAACTAGACCACATGCTTCAATAAAACCACAAACTAAAAAGGTCATCAAACAGTATGAGACCTGTAGCAAACATTTCTCTATTTCAATGTCTCTTGCCTACCTGATGCTTGTTTTAAAAATATTTTGACTGTCATTTTATTTGAGCTGTTACTTTATACATTTTAGGACATGGTTATCATGGTGGAATGTAGAAATTACAAATTTTAATATATGTTTCTTGCCCAGTCTTCCAGATTTGACAGCAAAAGAGACTTCCGCTTACTTCTTCTGCTGCGGGAGAGATACAAAGTTTGTTACTTGCTTGTTTTGTACATATCATTAGATCAAAGTATTGACAAATGTTTTCTTAAATTTTTAAATTATATCTTAGAATTTTGCAACTATTTTTATTTTTATGGATATTCATATTCATATTCTAAGTTTGCTTCTATATATGTTTCTGTGATTCCTACCACTAACTAATGGATGTTGACTTTTATGATAAACTCTAGACATTACCAAGAAAGGAGAGAATATTTGTGTTTATATTGTGTATACAATATGTATCCTGATATATGTATGCATTTGTATACTGATACATTTGTAGTTTGGATTGTTGAAAGCACAAAAATTATTTAATAGATAAAATGAAATAGAATTACCTAGTTTTATCTCTGTTCTGTACAACTAAAACCTTGTACATAAATATTACAGAAAAATATAAAACAGATGACTGAGGAAGAACAGATGACTTAAGCATCCTATGACTCAGGAATCAAGGGCTCCGGGCATCCCAAAAGGCTGCTGGAGAAGACTGAACACAAGAAGTGCTGATAGCCAAAGGTACCAACATCCCTAAAAAGATTTGCTTAGTCCTGACACAGCATAAAAATAGATATTCTCACAATAGAAAAACCGTTAGATAATAATCATCCTTCTTCACCAAAACTCTGGTCAAAAATTCATTCTCCATGCCTATATACATCAGGGAACACAGGAGAGTAATGAAGCCTGGATTTCTACAGTAGAGGCAGAGGGATCAATAGAATCCCACATTCTCACTTCCGCATCTAACAGACTTTCTTGTGTTGCTCTAACAGAACCCATGAGCCTGGTGTCTTAGTTAGAAATGCTATTGCTATGGAAAGACACCATGACTCCAGCTACTCCTATAAAGGAAACTATCTAATTAGGGATGGCTTTCAGTTTCAAAAGTTTAGTGCATTATGACAGAGGCATGGAGCATGGTGGCATGCAGGCAGACATAGTGATGGAGATGGAGCTGAGAGTTCTACATCCAGATCCACAAGCAGCAAGAAAATAAGAGAGCCACTGAGCCTGGCTTGTGTTTTTGAACCTAAAAAGCCCAACCTCAGTGGCTCATTTTCTCTGAAAATGGACTTTGTGCTGACTCAGGTTAGATTGACATGCTTGTTCAGCTTGTACCTCTTACTACTTGCATAGCCATCTCTCTGCTCCTACAATACAGCCTTTCCTATAATTTTAAAAAAGGTTTTTAGTTTCTATGGCTATTGCGTTATATATACATACAATTTTACAATGTGCTGGCATTTTGTAGTTCTTTTTTATAATGTAAGTATAGAAATGTTAATATGTACCCCCTCTTTAACATTTTTAATATTCGTCTTAAATATTTTCTCTAAATACAGTTAAATTGTTGTACTGCTCGCTTCATTTCTGCCACATAGCATGTAGCAAACTAGATGGTAAGAGGAACTGAATTGTGTTCATCATAAGACATCAAGATGAAATAAGCAGAGGAGAACCTTTACCTTGTATCTTAGGGCTTTGTTGCTAGAAGAAACACCATGACCAGGCAATTTAATAATAATATATTATTTTATTAATAATATAATAAAATTATATTAATAATAATAATAATAATATATATTTATAAACAGTTTATTACAAACAACAAGGCCATACCTACTCCAACAATGCCATGCCTCCTAATAATGTCACTTAATTGGCCAACCATTCAAGCACAGAAGTTTATGGGGGCTATACCTATTCAACCAACACATGTATCAGTGAGTCCAGACTTTACTGACCACACCCACCTCTAGAGGATGAAGGGAGCAACTATTATTTGACTTTCTGTCTTCTGAAGTTCATGTGATAAAAACTTAATTTGAAAAAGCAACACTGTTGGTAAGTGAAAGGTTTCATATGAATGAGTTTCATCTGTTATTATAGAGGTGGATCAGTTATCCAGTTTTAGGCTGATCTCTTTCAACCCATCCTCATACTTCTAGGCTTAGTTTGGATCTCAGGCTATGCACAAGTGCATCCTAGTGAGTATCCCAGGTCCTATCCCTTATCATCCTTACATACCCAGACCTATATGTGGTAATACAGCTCCTATATCAGTGCTCACAGACTCAGCCTAGAGAGACAGTCTCATACTCTCTTGGTCACCACTGAATTGGACACTCCCATTCATCTAATTGAATGTCAACAGTAAGTATCTGAAGAACTGAGATTCATATCTAATCTGAACTCACACAAACTTATACAAAAGTAAAGATTAAAATTAAATTTCCATCAAACAGAATCAGGATAGACTTTCATGTCAGGCACATAAGCATTAAGAAACTATGCTATGGTATGCATTTGTGTCAATTTGTAATCTGAAAAGAAAACAAATCCAGCCCTTAGTACAGATATTTTGGGTATATCAAGAGACCTGGATCAGTGCAGAAATGTATCCCCAGAGTTACTAGGTTTTAAGATTGACCCTACAAATTATTCCTTGGGACACATCAGTGATAGAATTAGATGTGGCTACACAAGAGCAATGCTGGGGTTGTTCTACCTTGGACTACTGTAAGTTTGTGTCTTCACTGTGGTAGTGAATACAGGCACCACCACCATGTGCAATAAAAATGTGTAGAACCATAGTCATACAGGTAAATGAGTGTATAAAATGCAAAACTGGATGGAACCTGCTAAGCACCATTGTGAATGGATTGGCTTTAAAGTTTTACTGTAGTTCCCCAGATGGAGCAATGGCATGAAGATTACCTAGGGATTCTGGAAGTTTTCAATTCCCACCTAATCTATAGTAGGCTCAAATTAAATCATTTAAAAAATGTAAAAGCAATGGTTCTATGAACTCTAATTTACTTTCTTGTCATTTAACAGCAGGAATTTAAATTGCAATTCTTAACAAATACAGTTGTTTAAATTAAGGTCAAATTATATTATAAACTATGTAACAAATGTTGGGCATCAAGTAGTAGGGAGACATAGCAAAATAAATGCTATATAAATCACAATAGCCAATAGCAAGTAACCAACAGACCGATCTGTAACTAGGAGTTCCATATCTCAGGATATTCTCAGATTACATTAATTGTATCGCCCAATTTCTTCCAGGTAGCACTAGTTTTCAGACGCCATCAAGGAATATGACCCATTATAGTTATTGGTAACCGCAGAGTATAAATTACTTTATATTCACTTGCATACTATACCCTGCATTATTGTAGTATAGTAGGAGCAAACATTAAAACAATGTTAAGAAAAGAGGAAGGTATACTAGATGATCATTTGTTATTCTTTATGTAAGCTGGCATAGAAGTCCTTTTCTGTTATGTTCTTTTCTATATTTCATCAAAGAAGAGGGGTGAAGTTGTTTCCTTCTCTTTGATGTATTGCTGTGTTGGACATGTTCTTGCTGTCTCCCCAGTCTTTCTAAGTGTTCCCAGCATGTGGCAGTTAGTAATGTCACCTTCTTACTCAGACACTCACCTCGCTCTGGGTGGCAACTCTGTGAATAGTTCTCTTATCAATTACTCAGTTCTGTGTTTTTTCCTTTCATTTAAAAAAATCTGTAAATGGTGTTGGAGCATGCCTAGGATGACATTTGAGAGGCCAAGGTGGGAGAATTCAGCCTGGGTCACACATTGAGGCTGTTTCCAACAAAGAAGAGAAAGTATAAATGCATCTTGTGTTGTAAATCAAAGGAACCTGAGATTAGTTTGGCTGTAAAAAACAGTATAGAAAAGAGGAGTTTACAGTACCTTAGTAAAGCCTGTGCTTCCACAGGCATCCATACCACCTGCTCCAGGGGCTCAGCTCAGGGCCTGCCACACCTCTGCCCAGCCCCAGGAGATCAGCTCAATACCTCTTCATCTAAGCTTTGCTTTCCTCAGGACCCTTTATCTCCTGCTCTGGTATATCACCAATGGAAAGAGCAAAGTCAACTTGCAGCACCTGACCTCTGTCTAGGGTATTGAAGAAGAAAATTCCAAACAAAACCTTCATCATTCTCACAAGGAAGTTTCTTGATAAGTTAAACCAGCCCTAGAGGAAGCAGAAAGATCAGAATTTCAAGACCACCTTCAGCTATACATTAAGATTTAGAACACCATTGAATAGACAAACAACCCCAATCCAGCCTTGTTTGTTAATTATCTCTTAATATTTCAAAATTAGAGACAAATGAACTAGTGGTACAGGGCTAGGTGCTGCGCTGAATGCTGGATCCTACCTATCTGAGACATTTTCTAATCTGAAAGTCTAAACTTACAGTGGGAAATGGACAAAACACAATAGCATATCAGAGTCGCATCCTTTACAGCAGATGACCTATCAGTAAAAGCACCTCCTAACAGCCATGTGTGCACAGCAGCCAAGAATTGAGGTTTCCTTAACTTTTGACCTCCTTCTAACTCAGCGCCAAACTGGAAATAATCAAGTATGCCTCCCAAATCAATGGCGTAAGATTCCTGTCTCCTAATTAGCTACCTCAGCTTCCTCTTGCTACACTGCTGAAGCTTCCTTTCTTCACTCTGTAAAACCTCCCATTGTGCAGCCTACCTTGGAATCTTTGGCAAATTTATCCTTTCTGCATACTGTATAGTAGAATATAAATAACTAGCCTTAACTTTTCTGATTTCTGGGGTTAATTTATAGTCAGAAGCCTATGGTTTAGCAAGATCATATGCACCAGGTGCAGAAGCAAAGGATGTGACTAGACGAGTTCAGAATCCCTGCCTCCTAAAGTGATGTGTCAACCACTAGGCTCTCTTATTGTTCTGACATCTCTGTGATCATTTTGTATAACAATTGAACAATGCCAGGACATCACAGTGAATAGCAATCACTTTTCCCTCAGTGACTATTATGTAAATGGTCAGGAATTTTCTTCCAACCAAAAATAATTAATAACATAAGGAAATATAATGAGGATGATCAGTCCTCTACTTCGTGGTGTTCATGAAAAGATGCATTTTAGTGTATCATTTCCAGAGATGAGCACTGGAAACCATCCCAAACTGATCTGGGCACAATGATAACTGCATGGATGCTCCATTTGGGGTTTATTTTAGCAACTAATCCCATGAGAAAATGGATTGTCTGGGATATTTCTTCAATGCTACTTTCTCTATGCTGTTCATCTGGTCCTAATGTGGTGGTTATTTTTAAAGTTTTATTGAAAACAAAACGCCTAAGATATGCATGATTTGAATGAATCATGCCCCTACCTCTAAGTCAACCCAGTTACTTATGTTTGATGACTTGGTCTCTATCTCGCATCACTGTTTTGGAAGGCTGTGGAAACTTTATATGGTTGAGGACTCACTGGAGGAACCAGTTACTAACCATAATAAGGTGTGATAGGTGATCCCAAATCTCTGGCATCTCTTGGCTGCTTGACTGCATGCATTAGAGGACTAGCTATCTGTGTACCTGCCCCTGTGTCTTTCCTGCTCTTAAAGGAAAAAAAATGAGTATGGGCTGCATACTCTTAAACAGTGAGCCATAATACCCCTATTCCTTTGAAAGCTGTTTCTTGCCAGATATTTTGTCACAACAAGAAAAATAGTGAACATATTTGTTGGTTTTACAATTAAAGGCTGTTAAAATTGCATAGAAAACTCAAGTAACCTGGGGATATTTAAAGCAAACTTTTACAGGATAGTAAATAATAACAGGTGTCAATCAAAAGTTGAGAGTTAGTTGCAGAGAATATGGGAAACTTTAATATTCACAGAGCACAAACATTGAAGAATATGCACCTTGTATTTACAATGATCCTGTTGATCCATAGCTGAGGTCAGAATTAAGCAGACTCCTTTGTCAGTACAACACACTGTGGCTTCAGGACCTGAACACTTAAGCATTTCGAAGTTTTAGCTCTATTTTCTTACCCTAAATAAATTGCTGTTTATAAACACTTGCTATTCTGATCATTTCTATCTGTGGTGGTTTGAAAATGCTTGGACCAGGAGAAGTGGCACTATTAGGATGCATGGCCTTGTTGAAGGATATGTGTCACCACCACGTAGGTGGACTTTCACAGCTCCTGGTGCTGCTCCTAGTGCTCCTCCCCGTGCAGAAGAAACACCTTCTCCTCGATGCCTTCCTAACAAGATGGAGAGTTACACTTTGGCTTCTTCAGCACCATATCTGTCCCATGCTTCCTGTTACACTGAGCCTTGAAACTGTTAGCCAGCACCAATTAAACTCTGTCTTACAAACTTGCCTTGGGCATACTGTCTTTTCATAACAATAATACCCAAACAAAGACTCAGTCTTCCTTTTACCACACACATTTTCATAATTCAGTGACTTACATGAATGGTCAGCATTGACAGGAAAGGCCTCTCAGAATTCAAGCCTTTAAGATGAACCTGGACTTACTTAATGATGGTGTTTTTTTCCTGCCATGACTAATTGCAGTGCTGCTCTGGGTAAGATGCAGCTGTTCTGATGTTGCTGGTTACCATAATATGCATGCTATATGATGGAAAGATAGTAAATAGGGTGAGAATGCAAACATTCACTTAGAGGAGAGTCCAGTTGTGTCAGAGTCAGCACCACAATAATCCTGTCATTAATAACCCATAACCAGTTACCGCACACTGGAGGATTATTCTGCCCTGGGATGTTTATGCTCTTCAATTATAATACCCTTACCCTAATTCTTTCTCTGTAAATGATTAATCAATGTTCCACCGAAAACATGCAGAGGTCTGTCATGTGTCCAAATGCTACTGATATTTATGAGAAAAGCCAATGTATTAAAGCCCTTAGGAAGCTCTGATATTTTGGTATATAACTTTTCTCCATTTAGCTCAATAAATCACAAAGCTTTTGCCTGAAAATGCTTCTCACAGGTCACATGTTTGACTCATTATAGCACTGATTTTCCTTGGGGTAGTCTATTCAGGCTTGATGTCAGCCTGTATGTGTGATACTTTTGGACAGCATAGTGGTTAACACCAAGATGATGCCTGTGCCATGCTTATGCTAAATTCAATCTGGACTATGGAGTAATACCACAAAAGTGAGGGTATATATCATTTCTGAGTTGAGATTGTTCATCTAAGCGCCCATTCTGAACTTTATTTTACATTTCTTAGCATCACTCTGACATAATTTATAACAATAAGATATACACACATGCATACATACACACACATACACATAATTTTTTCCACTCTCTGCTTGGGTAATGGTACCAAGTATCAAAGGGCATCCCAAAACAAGTTTGGTTCTGGTTTATAATTCTGTTACTATCCTCTGCTCATTCCATGTCTTACTGCCTTTCTTCTTATTGCAGAATGAATCTGAAAATCATTACCAGAGAACCACATCTAGCCTACACAGGGTTTCTGCAAAGAGTTTTGTGGTGGAATTCAGCCAGACCCATCTCGGTGCTCACCATTCTGGCTGCTTTAGTATGATGGCAGCAGAAGTGAACAGTTGAGATGGAATGAGTGTTTACTATCTTTAAAGGGAAAGTTCTTCAAACACTTGTTGTAGAGTAGATGTTTTAATGGTTGTTTTGTAAGACATCTTTGCTCTTTTTGTCTGGAACCTGTGAGCATTAGTACCCTGGAGAGTTCCTACAAGTACTCTTTCTGTGATATTTTGAGAATGAAAAAGAAAATGGTTTTTCCTGATGAATCCTTCCCCCTTGAGGGAGACTTAGACCCATTTAGCCTAACCCTCTTTAGGCAGCCCGAGAGAGTATACTTCTCAGACTACAGAGTCAGCTCGGTGGCCTCCTGTATCAGGAAAGAAGGTCAAGAGAACTGAATCTATAGCCAGAAGCCAAAACTCTTGCAGACCTCAGAAGTTACTGTCCTTGAAACCCTCTCAGAGAGGTGTCTCTGTAAAAATCATTGCACCAAAATAAGAAGGAAACCTCAATAGCAGTTAATTTAGCAAAAAGATACTTGTAATGCCCCATCCGCTGTTCTTCCTTCTTGATTAGAATTAGCTCAGCTGGCTGTAGCTCCCATGGAACCATACCATACCTCTCAGCAGCTTACCCTGCAAACACACAGTGGCTGCTGCAAGCTCTCACTCTAGAGGATACACTGCAGCAGTGGGGGATTGCTATAGGGTGGCTTGACATTTTCTCCGTGGTTATATCAGACTCTGACCTTTATACACCAGTCTTCTCTGCCTACAGCTTCCATACTCCTTTGGATGCTCTGCAGGTGCTTACTGGGCCTCATCTCAAGTAGTGAACACAGGAAGAAAGCCAGCCATGACCCAGAACAGGCACATATAGCCAGGCAGCTCTGGTAAGGGAGCCCACCATTGGAAAACCCTTCCAAGGCCTGTTGGAAAACCAGGCTAACATAAGCTGGAGGAATTTCAGAGGTAGCGTCAACAGTCAGAGTTAAGCGTTCTGTCCTGTCATCTACTGCCTTGTGTTTACAGAACATCCCTTATTATGGAACGAAAGAGGCAGAATTTAACTCCTGTTAGCATAGAAATCCTCTAGGTGCAGACATAATGCTGTGTTAACGTACAGTGACAATCTCTACTTGAAATCCATGTCTAAAATGCTCTCTCCTGTGTCTTCACTGTGATGGCTGTAGGCCACCCAACTTGCCAAAATAAGTCTCCTGAAATTGATGCCCCTGTGGGTTTGGTAGTGAGCAATGCATTGTGCAAGGCATCTCACCTTTGAATAATGTATTTTGCTAACATCTGTCTGGTCATAATTGCCAAGAAGAGAATACCAGTGTCATGAATAGGTGCATGTGCCAAACCCTCTGCTGCAGATAATTAGAATGGTCACTAACAAATCAAAGGCACATGTATATCATAAACAGATAAAATAACTTTCACTTGCAGTCATTCTCGCACATCCTTCTCCTGCCTTCTTTCTCTTGTAGAAATCTTTCCTAGTGCTAAAGTACTAAGCATCATATAATTCTACCATAACAGATGCAGGGAAGAAGTTGACAAAAACTCCTTATTCTTGACCTTTAAAAAGAAAAGGCAACTCTCTGGAAACTAGAAAGAGAAGAGAAACTGCTTAATCATTGTACTGGCTAGCTTTGTGCCATGCTGACAAGAGCTAGAGCTATCTCAAAGGAGAAAACCTCAATTGAGAAAGTGTCTACATGAGTGCAAGCTGTAGGCAAGCCTGTAGGACATCTTCTTAATTAGCCATTGATGAAGGAGGGCACCTGTCTATTGTGGGTGATGGCATCCTGAGCTAGTGATACTGGGTTTTATAAGCGGGCAGACTGAGCAGGACTTGGAGGACAAGCCAGTAAACAGCACCCCAACATCACCTTTGCGTCAGGTTATGCCTCTAGATTCTTACACTGTCTCATTTCCTGACCTGACTTCCTTATAGATGTACTAAGATGTAGAAATATAAGGAAGCCAAATAAACCCCTTTCTTCTCAACTTGCTTTTCATCGTGGTATTTCATCACCCTGACTAGGACAACTACATATTATAATTCTTATAAATTACTAGCTATCTTTACTCTTGGTATTTTCCTCTAAGGTCTAAATGGATGCACAGCTGCTACCCTAACCATTTCCAGTGAGCTTCTATACTGAGAATTCTAGTCAGTCAAACTGAGTACTTAAGAGGAAGACATGGATGGCATACAGAGTAGACTCCTGGAAGCTAAAGTGTGCTTATTTGTAATGATATAGTTTATAAGATCTGTTTGTAAAATGTACAAGTGTATGAAAAATAAGCTGCACTGCTATTGCTATATGAAAGACTAGAAGTTCAAGCTTAGAAGTACAACACACTTTACAGTATCATCCAAGCAGAAGTACAGTTACGTGCACATTGAAACTAGAAGCATGGTTGGGAGAAAATGAGAAAAGCTTGAACCGAAGAAGAAAGGTGCTGTTCGCACAGCCAATGCTGGATGTAAATATGCTAGCTCTCCCAGCAGCGTGTCTGTTAGAGATGGAGACATTGCTCCCAAAATTCAGTTGGAACACAAAACACTTATCATTGAGCAATACCTTTGAAGAAAAACAAATGTGTGTGCACTGCCAAAATCTGCATATGGGGCTTATTAGAAAGCTTCAGGAGTCCAGGAAGTGTAACAGAGACAAATTGGGTGAAGAGGAAACTGGGCAGAGTCCCATCAATGTAGTATTTGGGAAACGTAAATAACACAGTGGGTAGTCTCTCCAGTAAATGGTGCTGAAAGACTAGCTATCCATACCAAAGTAACAACAATAATAATAATGTGGAAGACATTATTATTATTATCATTATTATTATTATCATTATTATTGTTGTTGTTGTTGTTGTTGTTTGTTGTTATACACAAAATTAGCTAAAGTGGGTTTTTGAACTAAATGTATAATTTCTATGATTTCAAGAACAAAAGATAAATAGATTTGGTGATGTGTTTTTAATCTAAAAATAAATAAAATAAATAAGTAAATTTTATTAAAATAATTAAAAACAAAAATAAATAAAATAGCAATTAAATAAAATGGCAAAAATCTAACTAAACAAGAGAACAAATAATAATAAACCTGACTTTAGCTCTTCATATACTAAAACAGGAGACTAAAAAGACAGTCATAGATTTGGAAAACCCGTGCCTAATGCTCAAAGTGATAACACTTTGCTTTCTCTCCTGGTCCACTGTGGTTTGAGATGCATGTCTGCTTAAAAACTCCTTTTCTGGTTTTCTCACTTTGTTGTTGTTGTTATGAGCATTAACAACATTAGCACTCTCTTGATGACTGCCCTAGTCTGGTTGTCTTCTATCAGATCCCTAGTCATCATGATTCCTAGCCTCATATCTCAAGTATCCTCTTACCCACCTCAAGATTCTTTGTCACTCTCTTTTGCCCAGAGATATTGTGGTGATTTGAATAAGACTGGCTCTCATCACCTTGTAGATTTATATGCTTTCTAGGGAATGCAACTATTTGATCAGGCATTTTCTCCTTCCTTCACTCCCACTCCCTCCCTCCCTCCCTCCCTCCCTCCCTCCCTCCCTCCCTCCCTCCCTCCCTCCCTCCCTCCCTCTCTCTCTCTCTCTCTCTCTCTCTCTCTCTCTCTCTCTCTCTCTCTGTCTAGCCCATATCTGCCTGAATGCCCCCATGCTTCCTGTAATAATGACCATGGACTAAAATCTCTGAAACTATAAGAAAGTCCCCAAGTAAATGCTTTTGATTTATAAGAGTTCCATGGTCCTGGTGTCTTTTCACAGCAATAGAACACTGATTAAGTCAGAGGAGAATGGGATAGGGGAGGGACTTTGAGGGCAGGGGAGTAGTGATTGGGGTGTAAAGTAAATAAATAAAATGGTGGGACAAAGAAAGAGAAATAACTTTACCTACCAGCTGTCTGAATTTGTATATGCCTGAAAAGCACTCACCCGTGTCCCAGCAAGTCTTCAGTGTGTTAGTGAAGTTATCAGCGTTTGCTTTCTATTTCTTTTCCAAATGCAAATAACTAAGCAGCAGACAGTATATCAGCATGTGTCAACAGTTAACATGGGACCATGCCCAAGATCTCAATGTGCAGCATGGCCCAACATTGAAAAACCATTTGTAAATAAGTATTTAAGGAGTCATTACCGGACATCATGCAATTGGCAGACAGGAGTCTTATCGTTATTTTTTTATTTATAAAAGCAAAAATCTCTCATAGATTAATAGAAAGAATGTAGAAATGTTAAATATTTTAGCTTTTATCTGCTCATCTGATGTTTCTATCTGCTCTTAAAATGACTAATCACAATCTGCTTATTTGAGAAAGTATTTCCAAGGTTAAATCTCTTAATGTGAGCAAATATTCAGCTCCTTAAGGCAGCATTGTCTCTGCCTCAAAGGAGTGGTTATAGCACACTAGGGTCTGGTACAATCACCAAGCATCTCAGAGCATGCAGTATTTTCCCTGAGGGTAGACAGTTGACAGCAGACTGACCACTAAGGTTGAAAGAACATGGCACTCAGCTCAAGAAGACAGGTGCAGTGCTGCAACTAGCATCTTAACTCCTCACCTGTTTCCCATTTAATCCCAGTGTGTAATTCTCTAGTCAGGACCCATTCAGGAAAGTTCTTGATTAGTTTCATATTGTCATTGCCACTGAAGAATCACCGGCATTTGCAGTATGTGCCATAGCCCATGGATTTGAAGAAACTGGGTTAGGACCGTCTTATTTCCAAAAAGAGTTCACTTCAAGTGTGTTGGATTAGGAGTAAGTAATTCAACACTAGTAACTCTCACTCTGCCAAACTGACACCAAAATCAATAAAAAAATGTGGCTCTTTTGTGAAAAAAGAAATGGTATTATATAGCATGAAGAGGCATGAAAAAGAACAATCACTCTAGATGCTGAAAGGGATGCTTGCAACTTTTGAAGATTAAATTTTGTAAATTTATTTCCTAATCTAAAAGCACCTAGAGTAAACTGAATTGTTCCTCAGTCTGTCACAGAACTGCCTTTGGGATCTGGAACCAAATGGCATAGGGAAGAGGCCACCCATAAAGCTGGCATCCTGAGTCCAGAGACAAGAGGATCAAAAGTCCAAGTTCAGCCTAGGTTACAGAGCAAGGTCCTGAGGTTTTTGTTTGTTTCATTTTCATTTTAATCCTAAATGGAGTACAGTTCAGCTGTAAAGAAAACTCAAATCATGAAATTTGTAGATAAATAGATGGAGCTAGAAAATGACCCAGGAAAACAAATGCCATGTTTATCTCTTGTTTGTGCCTCTGACTTCCAAATCATTAGATGTGAGTATATAACCAAGGAAAGAAAAAAATGCATATGCTGGTGGCAATAGAGAAGAATTAGCAGACTGTAAGTAATTTAAACAGGGAAATAAAAAAAAATAGGGAACTTAATTGGGACTAGGAAGGAGATGAACACCAGAGACAGAGAGAAGAGTTAAAATAAGGAGTAGGAATGCTTCAAGGGTAGTAAGAAATCATAGCATTATCTGTTTTTTTAATTACATTATACACACACATAAATATAGCATATCGTTTTAATGCAATTTTTCTACATAGCTGCCAATGCACCCCCTTTCAAAACCTAAGGACAAACCAGACATGAGAAGCCTCTTTCCGATTGTTGGTAAGAGGAGTCTAAGAAAATACCAAAACATTACAGTCTATTGTTGTGGCCCTTGGGTGCCCCCAAGAGTTGGAGGGTAAGTCCACATTGCTAAAGACAAGATGCTCTTTAAATAAAGAACCTGGGGGATCTAGTCTGGATTTGAAGTGAAAGCCTCCTCACTAAGGTCTAGCTTTCATGATACCAGCAGATGCCATACAAGCTTCCAAGGGAGGGTAGCAACCAAGAGTCCTACCCACAGGATATCTATGAACAATAACTAGTAGGATGAAGAACCCTAATGATGCACATTCTACTGGTAACAAACATCTTTCTATTTTAACTTCAGCCCACTAGATGAGAGAGAAAGCATAGCTGATACTGAAAAACTAACCAATTCCTAGCAGCTACTGAGGATGTGCATTTTGGAGGAGCACCTACCACTTCTTTAAACCAGCTTAATCAATCCCTAACTAAATCCTAAATAGCCATCCTTAGACCACAGGTAAGTATTTCTTTCACCCTTCACCAAAGAAACTTCTCTTTGCAGAAGACGGAGCTCATCATGGAAACAACAACCAATCAAAAGGCAGAGAGCAAGCTATGATGCCCAGTCAACACTGACCCATCTACAATACAATTTCTGCACCTTACTCTCAAACAATTGTAACTATAACCAATGTGTTAAATCAGTAACCCTCTTCAGCAGTTGAATGAACCTCCTCTGAAACTGGGTTCTCCAAACAAACAAACATTTATTTAAGAAGAGGTGTGGAGATTTAGAAAAAGCTTCCCAAGTCTGAAAAAGCACCCACATATCTGGTTCCATACTTCTATAGGATTTTGTTTATTATTTGCTTCAAAAATTAATGGTCTTAGGCAGCCATGGTGATTGATGCCTTTGATCCCACCACTTGGGAGTCAGAGGCAGGAGAATCTTCGAGTTTGAATAGCAAGTTCTAGAACAGCCAGAATGATAAAATGAAGCCCTGTCTCAAAAAAAAAAATCAATATAATTCTTCTAGGCAATGAACATGGAGAAAGTTCTTGGTTGAAGACCAAAGACTTCAGGGCCCACATAACAACTAGCTGAAGCAGATGCAGAGATCTACAGCCAAACATTAGATGGAGCTCTGGGAGTCTTATGAAAGAGCTAGAGGTTAGTCTTATGACCTAACCAGGACTCTTGGAGCCCCCAGAGATTGAAACACCAACCAAAGAGCATACATGGGCAGGAACTAGCCCCTTCCCTTGCATATATACATATTTAGCAGATATTCAGCTCTGTCTTCATGTGAGTCACCCAACAACTGGAGCGGTAGTTGTCCCTAAATCTGTTGCCTGCCTGTGGATCCCATTCTCTTAACTGGGCTAGGTTCCTTGTCTGGCCTCAGTGGGAAAGGATGAACCTAGCCCTGCAGAAACTTGACTGCATGGTTGGGGGGATGCTCAGGGTGGGCCTCCACTCTCTTGGAGGAGCAATGAGAAAGGGTCTGGGAGGGACAGTGTGAGGGGAAACTGGGAGGAGGGAGTTCAGCAAATATAATGTAAATTGAATAAATAAATAAATACATAAATAAATAAGGGGAAGACAAGGGATCAGTGAATACATTTTACTACTTCAAATTGTGTACTCAAAAGATAAATAGGAACAAAAATGATGATACCAGAGATGGGTAGAACAGATAGTATTTACCCTTCACGCAATCTGGAAAAAAATACATTTCCCTTAGTTTCCAGGGAGTTTTCACACCTCCTGTACTGTTCCATCTTAAGAGGAAAAGTATTATGGGGTGCAAGGGCCTGTTCTCTTGCAGATGCCAGACCCAGATGGCCACCTGACAGCCTCATGTCTTATGTGCTCACTTTTCCTGTGCTGACTTTCAGAGTCAGTGAGAAAGATGAGGGGTCCTCTCCTGATCATGGGGAACTATCTTCATTTGAGGCATTATGAAGCCACTGTTAGGACTGTGTTCATGAGGCATTTTTTAGTTCTCATTTTGAACATTCTTCCGAATATATACTTTCTATAAACAAACAGGCAGAGAATGAGTTGATTTGACTTTCTAGTTGGCAGCTGCTGAAGTGTTCCCTCTTGCCCTGACTGCTTTAAGTAAAAAGAGTGTGGGACGATCTGTGGTTTGTCCCTCCAGCACTTAACTGATGCCCTGAGGGAACAGCTGCTTGGTCTGGTATGAAAATGTGCAGCTACAGCCACATCCAGGAATGTTTCAAACAATTTGTACTGGTGTTTGTACCAGAACTTTGCTGTTTCTCAGTTGTTTTGGTTTTGATTTTTGTTTGTTTTGGTTGGATGGTTGATTGTTTTGTTGTTTGCTTGTTTGGTTTAGTTTGAGATAAAATAGTATATAACTTTGTACTAACTTTGATGTCACTATGTTACTGAGTTCTAGTTACTTCTGCCTTCATTTCCCAACTATTAGGATTAAATGGGATAGCCATGCTTCTATCAAAAGCCACAAGAAACTCTAGTTAACCCCTACACCAAAAAGGACTGACTCACCTCGTGACTTAGCTAGCAAACACAGTGGCTAATTCAAAATTAGAATGTTATAATTGGTGCTGACTCAAACATGCATTTGTATGTGAGGTCTGCTAGAACTGGAGAAGACACCTCTCCCCTGGATATGTAAGAAGGATTTGGTGACAGGCTGGAATAAAGCCTTCTGTGTTCCCTCCACTCCATTGGTGCTGAAACTTTAAACTGAATGAAAGGATTCTCCCAATTTTGAAGAGGCTGAATTGGTGACATGAAAAAGCTGATGGGAGTGACAGCAGAACAGCAGGCAGCTTGACAGCTGAAGGAGAGGCAGAGTTGAGCAGTCAGCATGTCAAACTGAAAAGTGAAACACAGTGATGTTATCACTGTCTGCTTTAACACACAGAGACACACCTATATACCACATACATGTCCACACACCATACACATACACCACACACAAATATATCACACAGATACACATATACACCACACACACATATGCACACAAACATACATCATATATATATATATATATATATATAATACATATACAACACACATACATACACATCACACACATATACACACACAGCCCACATATATTTTTACAACACACACATATGCACATATCCAACATTTACACAGTTTTCTGAATTGTAACACCACATAGGGACTAAGAAGGCCAAGCTATCAAGTTGGGGTGTTTTACAACCTCTTACAAGATGCTATTGGGACTCAAACAAAGATTTAGAGATCATTAAGACACAGGGGACAACACAATCTGAATTATCGTTGAAAAGCTCCTGCTCTTCACATTGTTGAGTTCACAGCCCACAGAGAACAAGCTCTAAGGATACTAATCATGTGATAGAACACAAAACCATTAATGTAATTAAACTATTCTAAAGTTGTTTTGTTTGTTTTTGGTGTGTGTATGTGTGTGTGTTATTTTTCTTAGAACTCAACTGCAAAATTTTGCAGTGTCAACACCATAAATGACAATGTCCTGTCATAACATCAAAGCATTAAATGTGGGTCTTTAACTGAATCCTGCTATCACAGTTAAGATTTCTGTTGCTGTGAACAGACACCATGAGCAAGGCAACTCTAATAAAGGACAAAATTTAACTGGGATTGGCTTACAGTTTCAGAGGTTCACTCCATTACCATCCTGGCAGGAAGCATGGCAGCCTGCAGGCAGCCATGGTGCTGAGTGGGAGCTCAGAGTTTTATATTTTCATCCAAAGGCACCCAGAGTCTCCTTTGAAGGCAGCCAAGACACACTTCCTCAAATAAGGCCACATCTACTCAGACAAGTCCACACCTCCTAACAGTGTCACTTCCCATGGACCAAGCATATTCAAACCACCACACCTACCTTATGAAAGCAGACAGAAGTTGTTTTGTTGTTGTTGTTTTTGTTTGTTTGGGTTTTTTTTTTTTTACATTAGTTAGCTGAACGTTAAACAAGTTAGGAAAAGCCTTGTATCTGGGATGTGCTTTTTACCCCCAAACAGCAACTGGTAAGGTCTCTGTGTGCTATAAATACTTTGAAAATGTTCCTTGTGTCAAGATGAGATTCTAGACAGTTCTGGGGAAATTAGTGCCAAGAACTAAGAAGAAGGAGGGCTAAAGCTACAATGCCATTCTCTGAGCTAAGGGACAAATTTATTGAACAAAGTTAATAGTTAACATTTTTCAAGACTGCAACAGTTCAGAAAAGATATTTTCTTTTCTAAGATTTAGTTTTCAGTTCGGATCTCTAACTGAAGTAGGAGCTTATTGACTTGGTTAGACAGTCTGGCCAACGAGTCCCAGCAATATGCCTGGCTCTGCTTTGAGCTCTCTGGTGACATCCAAAGATTCTTCAAAGCAGTGTTTATAGTCAACAATTAAGAAAGTTAATTTCAAACATAAAATTAGAGCACTTCACTCATTATAGAAAAAATTTAATCAACTGGGAGTGACATAGACTTTACCAATGACTGATTAGAACAAGTAATTCTCTCCTCAAAGTGAAATGAAAGCTTAGAAAACAAACACCTTCTCTTTCCATGATCCTGCAAAAGTCATCCCCACAAGCAAGTTAGAAAATGACTCAGGTTTTTCTATGGCATCAGAAGGACAGTGCTCATTTCTTATAGACTTGAAGGTGATAGAAGCCCTAACAATACTGAGCCAGTATTCGATTTAGTGTCAGAAAGTCTCAAAGGAGAAACAACTATAAGGAGGGTTCTTACATTTAAAAATGCATAACCTAGGCATGTTAGCACACAGCTGTAACTATAGCACCCTGTGAAAGGTAAAGAAGGAAGATAAAATGTTCCATACTGTAGATTCATGTCTTAAAATGACTCTATGTGTTCTCAAGGAACCTACAATAGAAGTGCTACTCTGTGACTCTAAATGCAGAGAAATCCATTAATGTCCCATATAACTTGACCCTGAAATCATCTGAGCACCCAAGCACCAGCTGTGTTAAAGACTCCTTTTCAGAAAGGCAAAGGAGCTCAGGTCTTTGGAAACATGACTGAACTAAGACAGAGACAGTGTGTGAGAGTACTGTACTAGGTTACACTGGGCAGCATGTTGTACTGTCATTTAGAACAAAAGGGAACATATCTCTTCCTGATCCTGAGTTCCTTAATCCATGAGATAATTAGGGTAGATAATCTCAGAAACAATCATTTTTTTTTTTTTTTTTTTAGATTTAACATTCATTTGCGGACAAAAAATACTGTCCAATAAAAGGACAAACAAATGTGGAATAGTCCACCGCTAAGCTCTGCCAAGGCAGGATAAGCTAGTATTCATAATTTCTGCTTCATTTAAGGTCTGTCAGATGGTCATTGGCCAGAAGGCCAAAGACAGATTCAGCAACATTATAAGAAACTCAGGGATGGTGTAGGCAGTCAGCTTTCTCCATAAATTGTAGAGTTTTGGAAGTTATGTCTTTGTGCTTCCTATATACTTAGGTAATAGTTAATTCCTTCCCAGTTCTCTGACAGGATTGAAGACTAGTTCTAGTATTATAATCAAACTTAAGTTGTCTAGCATTAAAGAAGATGATCTAGATTTGTAAGGATATATTTCAGATGGGAAAATAAGTTAAAATCAATATAGTTCAGGCAAAAATAGTAAACTCTTTAAGATAGAGAGTACAGTATCTAAATTAACAAAATGATGAACCAGGTGTTCAATCTATATCATACTGTATAATTTGCATAATTGGTTTTGTTGCATTCAATTAATATTTGAAAGTAAAGAGTCTTTTTATTGGACAAAAAGGGGGGAATGCTGTGGGCTGCCATGATGCTGTTTGTGTTTTCATGTTATTTCTGCTTTCTCAAGAGGGGCTGTCCTGAATGAGCAGTCAATCGCATACTCAGATATTTTTATATGAACCTTTTCCCCATTTTAACTGGTCAACAAAAAGCCTGTGATTGGTCAGTGAATGGAAAAGGTGGGATTGGAGGTCTTAGAAAATAGAAACAGGTGGAAAGAAAAGAGGAAAAGAAGAAGATGGAAGAAGAAGAGGGGCAAAAAATGAAGCAAAATCAAGTGGCCTGGAGAAAGGCAAGTAGCAAAGGATCTTATAGCTGTGGAATAAGTTAGTGTAGTGATAGATCTGCCCAATCTAGGGATATATCTTACAAATATAATAATGAGATTGTGTGTTTTATATTAAGGCTGGGAATTGCTGAAACACTTATATGCCTGCTGTTAGAGAAGATGTGAAGGTATCTATTATCAGGGTTTCAAATTTCCCATATCTCAACACTTATGGCATGCTGGCCTATAAATACCTTGATAGTGTACAGAGCCCCTGTTTAAGGCAGTGGGTGTTGAACGGAGACAAGTATTTTCTACAAGATGTAGGCAATGGCATTTCACAGGAAATTTGTAAGGGTCATAGCAATGTAGTTTTACTAGACACCTCTGCTTCAAGCCAGTGATGGGTGGAAATGATTACTGAGATCTGTGGGCTGGAGAGTACTAGAAAAGCCTGGTAATGACCATTCCTGACAACCCAACCTTAGGGTGTGGAAACTGTGCATAAGGCTCATGAGCACTAATGAAAAACAGAATGTCAGAGCTGGCTATAGACCAAGGTGGCTATATTGGCCTGATCAGGAAGTGGGAACAAACAGGTGACCAAAGGGAAAGCCCAACAAGCAATGCCCTAGAACATCTGGTTTGTCCTTAACTGGCCTTTACTTCCTTTGATGTAACAGGCAGCTGAGACATGGGCTAGCGTGACTGTGGCAGTCAGCAAATCTCCCTCTCATACATGTCCTTGGCATGCAGCACTACACAGTACGTCCACATCAGATCTGATGCCTCATATTTCTGACAGACTATAGGCCACTCTACTGCTCCTCTGTAGTTAATGTCTGAGGACAAAGCCTCACCTACTGACCAAGTGGTCTCAGGCTCAGAGTGGCAGTGTCAGGATTAGTGGACACAGAGGAGCT
Source organism: Micromys minutus (assembly GCF_963924665.1). NCBI lineage: Eukaryota > Metazoa > Chordata > Mammalia > Rodentia > Muridae > Micromys > Micromys minutus. The sequence goes on from NC_137972.1 coordinate 60,566,830, forward strand.
AGAATTACAAAGAAAAGCTCAGTCATTCTGCCCAATCTGCCATTTTGCCATCTCAGTGCATCCTCAACATCTCACTGGGAGCATCTCTCCCCTGTACCACTTGCTAGAAAATTAAATAAACACCAAAGTAAATATAAATAGATGCATAAATGAATATAGATTCCTATAATACAATGTAAGGTTGCGATGTTTTGATGTGCATATATCTTACAGAATGTTCACATCAAGGTAAGTACATCTAGATTTTCAAACATTTATCATCTGTGGTGGGAACATTAGAGATCTTTCATTTATCTCTTTCTCAGTCTGCAGTATCATATTTTCTGTATTGTACACTTATGTAAAGAACAATAGAACTTAAAAAGCAATGTGTCATTGTAGTTTAGTTTTGATTTTCTCCTTTATTTTTGGCAACCATTGCTACAACAGGTGCATGAGGATGGGGAGCACCCAGTCGCACAGTGGAATATTTCTTAAAGACTGAAATGGTGAAATAACAGGGGTCACTGTGTCTGTGTGGGGGGGGGGGTGTGGTTAATGGACTAGGGAAGGAAGGCTTTGAGATATAGAATCAGAAGATGGGAATGCAGGAATGCATGTGCAAACCCACAGACACACACTCATACACACACACACACACACACACATATACACACATACAGACAGACAGACACAGACACACACACACACACACACACACACACACACACACACACACACACACACACATGGCTGTCTCCCTCCCATCTGCTTCAGAAACTTTAACATCCTTTTTTAATCACTTTTAAAACTTTTAACTGATGGTCAGGTTTGAGGTCCCCAGAATTTCTTAGCCACTGCTCCCCACAGTCTGTCTGGCCTTTGCAGCTTATGATAATACCATTATATTCATGCACCTAGTCAAAGTATGGAGTAAAATTATGAATGGCTTGCACAGAGAAATGTCATTGAGTTCATTTTGCCCTCTTTTCTTCATTGTGACTAGTCAAAGGCTCTGAGGCTTCAGCTAAAGAAGCTGAAATTGTATTAATCAGGTTACATCCTTTCAAGTCACATGCTTTCATTAATATATTCACTCGCTCATTTGCAGTGCAAGAGTGAAATCTCAGCAGAAGAGCTGAGAACACAGTAGGTCCCATTTAGTTAAATATGGAGCAAACCAACAAGAAAAAATTATATATGTGTGTACAATGGGGTCACACAGGATCCCTTGGAATCAAGACTCCGAGAGGAACCTTCCCTCAGTGGAGGACACTGATGTGTCAGAGATATCACATTGGAAACTGGGGTCCCAGCTGTTCTTTCTTCTGTCTTAGAAATGATGTCACAGCAGATTACAACAGCGTACAGGCAGGATGTCCCATGTGTCTTTGTAGAGATGAACTGTATTTGTCAATGACTGTTATACTTTCCCAAACCAGAAAACAAAGCCTCCACATTTTCTGTCCAAAAGCATTTTCTGTGTGTGGCACCTAGCATTGCATCCAGTTAACACTGGTAGGCTTGAAAAGGATACCATAAATCTTGTGGAAGACCTCTTGACAGGGTGGTTGTTAGACTTCAGTTTGAAGTAAGGCTAATTGTCCAAGAGGTATATGGCAGACAGTAGATGGCAGATTTCCCTGTATCAGAGGCAGGGCCAGGCCATCTCTGCTGACACTCTGCAAACTTATGTGCTACTGCAGCCTCACACTTGGGACCTGCAGGAACAGATTCCAAGCTCTGAGTTCAGTGACTGTGATGACCCAAGTCATGTAGCTCTGATGCTCTGGACCATGATTTGATTTTAGCCCTCGCATATCTTGAGACCAAGGAAAATACCTCCTGGGAACATGGTCTGAGAAAACCTCAATGGTTCTAGTAGTCTCCACTAGTGCAAGCACTGCTCAAGATCTTGTCTTGAGGATATCATTCATAGATGAAGCAGGTCACTTTTATACCACATCGAATTTTTCATATGTTGTTGCTAAGTATTCTAACTAAATTGGATGTCATCATGCCGTGTGAACAGACAGTAGGTTTTTCTTGCTTCTGACCCAATCAGAGCTTACACATGCTGGCCATCCAAATAAGGAATGCATCATTATGAAAAGACACTTTTGTATGAGATTCAAGGTGGCTCAGTTTCTTGATTTTGTCACTTAGATTTTTCATTTGGACTGTTTTCATTCATTCCTTAGAAAATCAAGTACTTGACATATCACAGATGTGGCTTTTACCTTGTCCGTATTGCCACAGATATAAGAACTGTTAGATTACAGGCAATTCCATTAGCCTCCTCCCAGGCACCTGGCAATGGTTTATGTCATCACTTGCTGCCACCGGGTGCTTCAGATATGGGCTACTATGGAAGGACTGCCTGCCCTGCCACTCCAGCTCACCTTTCCCTGTGTTCACCGATGGTCAACCTCCTTTGCTGTCCTTTGTGCCCAGTCTTCTTCTCTTCCCTACTGGCTCTGCTCCTATTCATTTGCTTTTCTAAATGTCTAATTGTCTGCCTTTGCCCCTTCTCCACATCCTCACTCCCCTCTCTTCCCCCAGTTAAAACCCCTTATACCAGATCTGTTGCATGTTATAGTTTCTCAGGGGAGCATGGGTCCAGGAGGAAACCCCACTGCCATATTTACATTTCATAAAAATAACTGCAGTCAATACACCTGCATATAGTAACGTGATGCTCAGGTACAAAGCTGAGATGATATTCAACTCACCTCTCTACTGAGTACTAGGGAGCCTCCCATTTTATTTTGGCAGGTTCATATTTTTCTGGAGTTTTACAGAGTTCTCTATCATATACTTTAGAGTAGAGACATGAGTGACAACTGAACTGCAGAGTGACCTTCACCAGCCAACTAGTTGAGTGAAAATATGGCTTTTTGCATAATGAAGAACAGGAGCCTAGAAAGGAAGTATGGGTGGAGCCTCCTTTGGGGCAGAGACACAGCTGACACCGATGCCTACAGAGGAAGAAGGAGGCAAGCAGTGGGAGCCACATGGGGAGGTGGAATGGGCAGCAGGCTAAGTTAGACGATAGCAGAGAGATTCCTCTCGAAGAACGCCAACAGCTTTAAACTATATAAACATCTCCATGTCCTAAGGAAACCTCAAGTGGCGTCTGTGAAAGCCCCCAAATTCATTTCAATCTCATATTAAAATACTTCTTTTCTAGATTAATTAATCTGCTCAGAATAAAAAATGAAAGTCACAGGATTTCTGTATTCCATCCTGCCTTAGTGTTCATCACTGTGACAAAATGCCTGAACTAAACACATTTGTAAAGAAAAGTGTTGTTTTCTTCACTTGGTTTCAGAGGTTTCACTCCATGGTCAGGTACCTTTTTGTTTTGAGCTGAAGCAGCCTACTAGTACATGCAGCCAGGGACAACAGACTTCTCACACCACAGAAATGCATTCTTCACAGGGGCGCTCTAATAACCTACCTTTTCACAGGTCCCAGGACCTCCTAGCACTGCCATTCTGGGGACAAAACCTTTATCACATGTCTAATCAGAAGGCATTCAGGACTAAAACTACATTAGAACAAACCTAGAATGCAGCAGACGATAGTGATGCCGTTCCTGTCTCAAGACAACTCAAGTCAGAAAGATCCGTGCTTCTTTATTGAGCCAGTGGCTTCACTGTGCCCACAAAAGGCAGGTTTGGGATGGCTGATCCCATGTGGGATGCCAGAAGGTGGGCCCTGATGGGAGGTGCTCTGGACACAGCATCACCTTCTTCAGGTAGAGATGAGCCTGTTATTCATGTTCTCTTTCTCTGTTTCTTGCCTTTATATTCCTCCACATGAGGACACGTGAGGGCCTTCCTGGTACCTACTTTCTTACCTTGTACTTTTGGGCATCCAAGGGATGAGCTCATACATTTCCTTTCACTATAAATCACCCAGTCTGTGAAATTTGATTACAGCAGCACAAAATGAACTGAGACAAGAATGCACAGAACAAAATTACCCAGCAAAGGAAAATTCAGTAAAACAAACAGGAATTCCCCTCTTGTATAGCAAAGCTACAGGGTTTCTGTTACATCACTGTCTTTCAATATTTACCAAGCCAGATGAGATTTTCTTTCACAACAAGTCTTGCAAATTGCTGCTTAATAATCAGATCATGATGACTACCGTATTTATCTAATTAGGTCTGCATTTACTTTAATTTAAGGCAAGTAATGATGCTAGATTAGAAATCCTGGTTAGGGACCAGGGTTATGTCTTAATTAGAGCATGTTCCCAATTTTAATATTCTATAAAAACTAATTTAAATTTAATGGGTAAGCAGGCCTTTTAAAGTTATTTTTTTTAACAGTAAGCCTCTGTGGATTACTGTTTGTTACAATAGTGGTTTCTAACACTTAAAATTAAATGATGACAACCTTCAGAAAGTGACAGGGGTAATGTGTATCTTTTCATTGATGTACATGGATTTCATCCTAGAAATAGGATAGACACATTTGTAAAAATTAATTATTCATAAAAGAGCATCATTCATCAGTGTTCTGCATTTGTCCCCATATAAAGAGTATAATTTATCATGGCAGAATCAGAGTCTCTTCAATACATTTGCATTTGTATATTTGAGAGAGGGAGGGAAAGCATCCTGGAAAAGATGCTTTTCAAGACACCTAAATTTCTCTAACTGGTTCTCAATACCTCAGTAGCTTTGAATACATTTTTCCACATCCACTCAATATCACTCAGTTGATGTTAGTGGAGCACCAGGTAGCTACGCTGCAATTTGTGTCGATATTATTTCATTTCACTGACAAAACGCGTGCGGATTTCTTTAAGTGTGAATGCAGGCATGGTGGAAAGTATGTCATTTCCAAGTGACTCGTTCACTGGCCTTATCTTTCTTTTATTGCATATTTTAAGATGGAGCTTTGCTAGAGTCCCAGGCTGCACTTGAAACTATCCTCTACCCTAGGTCAAGTAATCATCCTGCCTCTCCTCCAAAGTAGTTGAGTCTACAAGGGGGCAGTGCCAAACTAGTCTTGTGGCCTTTATGTGGACTCTTTCTGTCAAGTAAAATCTACCTCTCAAATGATCTCATTTAGAGGCCAAGTCAGTTCTCTGCTGGCTTTCTGTCTGCTTGGTCTCTCAGGACCCAAGGAAGTCTCACCATTCACCTCTGTGGGTGTCTCCCCAATCAGAGAGCAACTTCTCCCTTTGTAGAAACCCACAGAACTGGGGAAAAGACATCTGCCTTGATGCCTCATACATGAAGTTCTAAATGTGTCTAAAAGAAGAAGCACTCTACAAACTTGAAATATCTACTATAAGACAGCCTCTGAAAGTTTTGAGAAGCACACAAATACATTCATATACATTTACATGAATGAAAACACATGCACCACACACACAAATGCACATTCGTAGGTACACATATACATATAAAATACATCTATACATGTACATACATGCAACCAGATATACATTAACATATGTGTGCACATATATGCACACACACAAAAGAACAAACAGGCATGCACACACAGGCACACACACATTCATACTGCTGCTGCTAAAGAGAATAAACAGTCTTCATTTGAAACATAATTTGATAGAATAGCATTTTCTCTAAATATTTTTAAGACCAATAAAAAGGTTTCTTTTATTCAAATGATTTCATAGCTATGCCATATATAACCATTATTTTGGAAAGCTATGATAGCTGATTTGGGTTGGTGTCATATCAAAGGATGGAGTTTACCATGCCTTTAGTAAGGCCAGATAAAGCCTAATGTTCTGCATGGAACTCATCTGTCCAGAATCACAGACCTAGGTCACAGAATTAGGGCATGGCTCCTAAATCCCAGCATTCAAGGTCTTCTCGTCTTAGCTTTCTTTTGCTTTGGGATTCTTCTGTTCTGTTTGGGATTCTTTCTGCTATAGTTTGAATCTTTAATGTTCCCAGAAGTTCATGTGTTGCCATTGTGGTCCTTAGCCCATGATACTGATAAGAGTTAGTGAGGGATTTCTGAGAGGAATAAGGGGAAAGACAGGTCTCTGAAGACACAACCAGGAAGGTGATCCTGCAGCTGCTTATCCACTCTTTTATTTCCTGGTTCCTGATAAGTTAGCAGCTTTGTTCCACTGAGTTTTACCCATAAATGTTAAAACCTTTTCTTCCATAAAAATACAAACAAACAAAAACAAACAAACAAACAAAACCATATCTCCAGGAGCAGAGAAAATTACATTTTTCAACATATGATCTATAGCCTGTCTCTTTATCCCTAAAATATTGTGGGAGATGTTCTAGTTTCACTCTGTTGCTATGACAAATACCATAATCAAAATCAACTGGTTTGAGTAAGAGTAGCTCCATAAACACATATATTTTAATGCTTGGTCCCCAGATGATGGAGTGTGGGACAATTGGCAGTGAAGGTTACCCTGACTCTCACTAGAGATAAGTGAAGCCCCAGGGACACTAAGGGATGGTAGGAAGCTTCTTATTCTCCTAGGAGATCAGGACCCCTCATACAGGTACTGCACCCCACAGTCCCACATAGAGTGGCATAGATCACACCCCAAGTCCCTCCTTTGCTGAGGATGTGACCAAGACAGAAGCAGGACCACACCCCCAAATATGTAAATAAGGTATTCTCAAGCTCTCAGGACAATAAGTGGCACCTGTTGTTAGACTCTGAAGCATACCAAAACGGTATATATGAGCCATATCTAAACTTAAAGGTGTGGGAAGTATTACATCATCTCAAAGCTTCTGCATAAAAGTTGTAACACAACAGCTTGGGGAGAGATCTGCTCTCCCAAATTTGCTGTGGGGCAGTACCAGCAGTGATGTGGCTGGACCAACTTCCCTCTCCCTGTCATGAGCTCTCTCCCCTTCACCTGAACCCATGCACCTAGCCAGAGCCAGCAGTGAAGTTTCCCCCTCCCTCATCAGAAATTTCCATATGGGGCCTCCAGCCACACAGCCACACAATGGAACTGTTTGACAAGGATAGAGAGGTGTGGCTTTGTTGATAGAGGTATGATGCTGGGGGTAGGCATTAAGATTATGGGCTTACACCATTTCCAATTATTTCTCCCTGCCTCATAATTGTTGTTTGGAATGTAAGTTCTGAGCTACAACTTTGGCATCATTCTTGCCTTCCCTGCTGCCCTTCTCCCTACCATGATGATCACAGTTTCACTCTCTGAAACTCTTAAGTCGCAATAAACTCTTCTATAAATTGTCTTATCACAACAATAGAAAAGAAACTAACATAGGGAGGAAAGTGGTTTGGTTCTTTTCCATTTTATGATTCAGTCCTTCATTGAGGGATTTAAAGTGAGAAGCCATAGGGTTAAGCTGGCTTGCTCGCGGTCATGCTTAGGTATCCTTCTTATATAGCCCAAGACCAGCTAACCAAAAAAAACAAAAAACAAAAAACAAAAAAAACAAAAACAAACAAACAAACAAACAAACAAACAAACAAACAAACAAAAAAAAAAACCACCTACAGAGTGGTTTGGACCCTCCTACATCAATTGATAAGCCTAGGTAATCCCCCCCCACGGACATGCCCATAGGCCAGTGTGATCTATGTCATCCCTTAATCCTGACTCCTTTTTCAAGTGACCCCAAGTTCAATTTGACAGTAAGACTAACCAAGGGAATCCTTTGTGTTCAACATTAGGCCTTATTGTTTTTATATCTTCATGTTCCTCATCTCCAAGCCAATTAAGAGATATTCAATTACTTTAGATTTTCTCAGAACCAATATTGTAAATTCAACTCCCTTAGCTTCATCTTTCAGTAGCAGATTACAAAAACATAAAACAATTAACGGAAATAACAAATAAACCCAAGTAATAAAGATTCAGAAATCTGCTGGTAAAACTATGCTTTTAATGAAACTCCATCTATCTCTCCCTTTCCATCTTTTTAATGAGAGTTCTTCCTGTTGGATTTACAAGGATTTGTGTTAGCTATTATAGTATTGATATTTTATTGATTGCTATTAACAGATGGGATATACAAATTACCTGGGTCAAAGCAATTAAAGAAATTTGCCTAACTTACACAGAAATCAAATCAGGAAATGGATTCACAAGCCTGCTGAAATATGCCCAAAACCTTAACAGCCTTGGGGTGGTAGTAGAGTTCAGAGGAGAACATTGGCCTCACAGGTAGGAAGCACTAAGTAGGTAGTATCCTGAATATAAAACACACAACACCTGCAGCTTATATAATGTTTGTTTTCTGTAGCTACCTCATTAGAGAGTCAAATATGCTAATGTTTCCCTAACCAGAACAAATTCCATGATCTTCAGGCTTCTATTTAGCAGTCTCCTGTGTCCCATGCAACAGCCTAAAATCAAGGTACAACCTAATCCTTGTCTTTCCTCCGAACACCTGGCTGATGGTAGCAGTCATTCTTATTTGGTCATTGATGTTGGGGTATTAATGACAGCAGCATCAAAGTATTCCAACTGGATGGAAACAAGTGCCTTCTCATCATCTTTACCCTCCCAGTACTTAAGCCCTAGACCTATATTATGACTATTCTTTGGGACTACACCAAGTACACACATGTGGGGTTGGCTGTATTGGCTGCTGAAATGTTTCATTCCTTACTGAGTTCAAAATGCATTAACGATGCTCTCATTTCCTCTCTTTTGATGCATCCAGCTTCAATGTCTCTAGCTTCTGAATGGATGTTGAAAAGAAACAGGAACACTGTCGTAAATAAATTAAACATCTGTTTTAAGTACCTCAATTCATTCACTGATTCATCCAATTAACATTTAGAACCCAAACAATATTTATGTGCCAAACTCTCTAAGAGACATGGAAATTGCTCATTTTTAATTATTGAGAGTTATCTGGTAGTTAGCCAATAGAAAGTTATTCAAAATTTAAAAATGTGTCGCTTCTGCTGTCTTAGTTAGCTTCACCCTGATCAAAACAACTTGGGTGAAAAGAGGGTTGTTTGGCTCACATTTATACCTCATTGATCATCATTAAGGAAATCAGGACAGGAACTTTAACTCTGCACTAACCTGGAGGCAGGAGCTGATGCAGAGACAGAGAGGAACACAGCTTACATGGTTTGCTCATCCTATTTCTTATAGAACCAGGAACACATGCCCAGGGATGGCACTACCCACAAAGGGCTGGGCCTTCCTACATCAATCACTATCTAAGAAAATGCCCTACAGGCTTGTCTGCAGCCCCCTTTTGTGGAGGCATTTTCTCAGTTTAGGTTCTCTTCTTTCAGATGACATAACACTCTCTAGAAAACCATTGCTTTTTTTTTTTTTTTTTTTTTTTTTTTCTGTTGAGACTTCACCCTCTTAGCAATTGCTAGTTCCAAATTTAGAGCTGCTAATTCTGTTTGATTAGGGCAATATTTGCTATTTCACATCTGCATTTTTCTGTTGAGGCCTTTCCCGTTCTTTACAAGTGCTAGCCCCGACATAGGGCTTTTAGTTAGTCCTGTTCTGGTTATTACCTTCCACACAACCTCCAGTTTCAGCTGAGAAAGTCATTTGAACAATGGATGAGTAAACACATTAGATATTTGATATACCTATGCTCTGATTGGGAATTAATCATCACAATTCCTTTCATAGGAAATTATATATTTAATACAATTTTTAAAATCCAAAGTAATTGGAAATTTAATTTCTATGCAAATGAGGGACAACTCAAGTAAGTTTTAACTAGATTGTCTCTAATTCATAATTTGGCTAGAGACAACCTATCTTAATCACAAATGTGCAGAGATTTAAAAATGATTGTTCTAAGCCCAAGCAATTAAATCAATTCTCTGTTGAGGTGGAGACACCACCTGCTGGTCTCCCATTAACTCTTTCTTCTAAATCCTGCACAATGTGTTTAGCTTCTCAGTCATCATTCCAACAGCCAGAAGTCTGTTTCAGCTGAAAGGACTGCTGAGTACCTGCAATCTCAGTCATGTTCTCCATCTCACCCTTCCTGTGTCCATACAAACTGGAGCAGAGAAAATGGGCCACTGGCACAGGCAAGCCACATTCTTGTGCCTGGAGACTGAGAGAAGAGTCCAGTTGGAGACAGATCCTCAAAGACTCTATGAAGCTTCCAGGTAAGCTCTTAACTGGCCTTCAGAGTCTCCTGAAAGAATCTCCTTCATGTGCTGACAGCATTGCTGTGGCTATTTGTCAAACTCATCTGTAACCCACATAAAATGCCACTAGTGACACTAAATCAAAGGTGGACATGTGTATTGGTGTGTCCAAATATGATGTGACATGCATAAATATGCAGTTTTAATATATGTGTTTATGTCTGTGTGAATGAGTGTAAGGATAAATTTATGTAGGAGTGTGGATGTATGTGTGTATAGAGGTGTATGCATATGTGTATATATGTACATGTATATTTGTGTATATGTGTAACTGTGTGTGTGTATTTGTGTGTGTATCTACATGTATATGTGTAGATGCCAGAACTTGGTGACAGTCATCTTCTTTGGTCAGATTCCCCCTTATTTCCTGAGTCAAGGTTTCTCAGTGAGCCAGAAGCTCATTGAGTAACTATACTGGCTGGCAAGTGGGTCACTGGGTTTTCCTGTCTACTTCCTCTCTCTTACATACAAACTGATGATCCGAATTCAGATCCCCATGCCTATGCAGCAAGCACTTTACCTACTGAGCCTTCTCCCTGGCCTCAGGGTGCACAGTTTCTTTGTCAAATTTTCAATTAAAAATAGGTCTTTGTGGGCAGGGGAGATGGTGTAGTGGATAAAACACTTGCCATGCATGGGAAATGTGAGAAAGGAGTTTAGATTTCCCATCATACACATTGGACTGAGTGGGTATGCTGGCTTGGGAGATACAGAGAGAATTCCAGGGGCAAATTGGCTGGCTAAATTAGCTGAATTGGCAAATGTCATATTTAGGTATAGATCCTGCTTCATTAAGTAAGGTGAAGATTTATTAAGGAAAACACTCCATGTCAGCCTCTGGCTGCACATAAAAGTAGGAAAGAAGTACATGCACATCTTCACATGTATACATCTACGTGCACGTACACACACCACATAAACATCCACAAACAGAAACCTTTTTGATGAGAAACCAGAGCAAAGCGGGGTTTTATATACTTTGTATATGAGGGGAAGAGAAATTCCAAGAGCAGAAATAAGCCTTGCACTTTGACCACTGTGGAAATGACAGATGTTCAGTTTAAGTTGTAAGTGATTTAGAACAGTGACCCAAGTGTGTCCAGATTTAAATAGTGTGTGAATGATATTCTGTAAGTGGAATGTCATGTTTTTACAGTCAGTTGTGGTCTATTTGAACTGCAAACCCACAACAGCTGCCACACAGAGGTGAGTTCCCAGGGCTGCCCATGGAAGAATGTATGATAACCACAGAGCACAGAGCAGGGGACAGAAAAAAATTATTATATCATAAATCATATACTACTTTCTGCAGCATTTCCAGAAAGGGTTGTCACTGGGAAAGTGTGACAGGAGAAAGTGGAAGCAACAGAAGCAGGCGCAGAGGCCTGAAGGCCACCATGAGTCACTCCGTAGGAAATGAGCTTTCCGCTTGCTCACACTTACAATGAGACAAAGCCTCATGACAAATGGCCTGGAATGAGGTCAGCCTCTGCTCAACATGGGACGCTGCTGACTTCAAAAGACTCTTTAAGACAATTCATATTGATCTCATCATCAAGAGCTGATACAATAATTTCAACCTGTTAAAAACAGTTATTTCCCTCCCATCTCAGGTGTGTGCTTAGGATGCCTGGAGCTACCCAATGAGCCACTTGGGGAAACAGAACGATACAGTGACTGATAGAGATTGAAGGCCCAATGTGCCTCTGCTTCGGGAATTTCAATGCCTACCAGAATTACAACTAAAATTGCATTTGCTAAGATGTTTTAAGGTCTCAGATAAATTAGGCAGACATGAAGCTCCACAGTGGGTTATGTACTTAGCACACGTGAAGCCCTGGGTTCATTCACTACATTCAAAACCAACTGCAGAAAGAGAGGACTAGAAGGGAGCAGAGCGAAATCAAGCACTCCCATCCTGGAAACTTGAAATGTCATAAACATGTCTGCTCAGCATGTTCAGTGTATAGCTGAAGTTAACACATCGTCCATTATTTTACAATGATAGCAGAGCACAGAACCATGGTGAGGTCTTCCTAAAAACCAGCTACCTGACTGAAAGTCAGAATGTAAAGTATAGTGATCTCCATGCAGAGAATCTAGCACCTAACCTAAGCTCAGATACTGAACTCAGTAATGTGTACTAGTTTCATCATTTTTTTTTTTTTTTTTTTGTAAACAAAATCTAGTTTCCACCCTCTGGTGAAAGTCTGAAGTCTTGGGTAGTCCTGACCCTCTGTAGTATGTTCTCTTTTTTCCTTTGTTTTCCTCATGTGCCATTCTAGGATCAAACCCAATGTCTCACAAATGCTCAGCTCAAACCAGTCAGTACACACCCATCTGGGATAAAACAGAAATCTTACAGTAAATGTCAATACGCCAGATCAACTGCAACAAGACCACATAGAAGCTCTTGCAGGTTCATTCACGGTTTCTGGAAAGTAAACCTTCCATTCATTACTTGGAGATCTCAGTAAAGCATGGGCAAATGAAACTATAAGACATAAAGCCTCCGATATGGGGACAAACACTGGAATGGCAGAAGTGTTAGAAATGGTTTATTGAGCTAATTCAGAGGAATAAACAGATTGTCACAAATAGAGACTGACAAGGCACTTTTGCCATCAACCAAGAGTGAATAGATTTTGCCAACTGGCAGAACTTTCACTGGATGGAAGGGAACACTTGTGGATCACAGAATGTCACCCTTCTTGGATAGGAGTGCATGCCTTCCTCTGCTACGCATCTCCCTGCATCTGGTAGGACTTCAGCAGCCTTCTCAAGGGTTTTGAGGATGTGTAAGTCTCAAGCTACTCAGTGCCCCCAGGGGCCTGTCTTGTCAGAAAAAAAATGACATCTTATAAAATTACACAATGATCCTATGTAATGACATAATATCAAAGGGAAGGGACACAGAAAAGAGGTCAAAGTGACAATATATCAGGGGATAATTGGGGTTTTATGAGCTGTCATTCTGAAGCTCTCAGTCCGTGATTGTTGAGTAGCTGAGATACTAATTCATTATTTGTCACAATCAAGTTTGAAACCAGGAGTGCTAAATGCTTATTCAGCTTCCACTGTATAACCATATATGTATAAATATATAGGAATATGAAATGCTAACCTACTGTAATATACTTAGTCCAGAGTCCAAGATATAAGCCACTACTACTTTGCAGTGTTATAAGAACTCAGGTCACTACTGCAAAAGCTCTTAGCTATGGAAATTCTTATAAGAGAAAAATTTAGGAATGATTATCAGCTATTACCTATTTTCTAAGGAAAACTATCTAGAAAGCCACACATGTAAACAGACAGAAAAGGTTTTCAACTTTTCAACCTTCATCACTATATAACTTTGAGTACATTTTAGTCAATAAACAACATCCATGAGTTCTGAATAGTATTATGTCTTAAGTTCTGTATTGGAAAAAGTATTTTAGATGAACTAAATTCAAGCACAACTTTGCGGTTGAAATATATAAATGTTTTGCTATACCTTGCTGGATTGTAAGAGTCAGAGGGCAGGGAAGTTTTCTGTGAGACTGTGTTTCCTAGGAATGGCAGAAGCTGCACCCATAAAGTCTTACTAACAAAGATGCCTACATGTGACTTAAATGAACTAGGAACACACACACACACACACACACACACACACACACATACACACACAATTGGCAGGATTGTCACCCAAATCTGCCAGTGTTTTTTTGCATGTCCTACAATGTGTCCCCCTAACATGAAGTAACAGACTCCCAGGTACCAGAAGGGCAGCGCTGAGAGAAGACAGGCAGCAGGCACAGTCTGCTGTCCTGCAACTTAACTGCACCAGACGAGTGGAAGTCTTGTTATTGCTTCCTTTTGAAGAAAAATGATTTGTTTGTTTCACTTCACATTTTAAATTGTATTTGTAATAAAGGAGTCATTGACGGAAGGAGAAGAGACTCTTAGAGTTGAAACTCATATGAAACAGTAGAGAATATAGAAAAATTAAATCCACAAGAGGAAGCAGTCAGAGGGAGGCATCCCAACCTTTCAACATCAAATCAAGAACTGTAGGGGCAACAAAGGATTAGAAGGAGAATGGATCATCTGGTCTCAGCCTGCCTCCTCCCCTGGGGCTAGGCCGCCCCTTCCTAAGTTTCTGTGCTACTGAGCAGCACCTTCCATGTTCTAAGCCCATCTGGTAGATCTTTCTCAAGGGTGGGTCAGGCTGTCCTTATCCAAAAGGAACAGAGGAGTTGAAGGGACCTAAAGTAAGGGAGGTCATTAGGTACCCTTCTAGCTGGATGGGCAGGAAGGAGGTACGACTCAAGTACTAATCAAGTAGAAAAAGAAGATGGTGAGGAATGTGGAGAAGACAACCAGACAGCTGGAGGCCAGATAACTATCCCAGACTGGCACCTATAGCTTTACAATGTGACTCATGGGCAAAGACGATCGTAGATAAACAGATACCCAAGGAGAACCAGAAGTCCCTTCATCATCCAATAGCTGACTCTACAGAGCTGTTCATCTGCCCTTAGTTTGTGTGACTTCTGGCTCATCTGTACTCAAAGAGAGATGGCAATTTTCTCCCACTCTTGCTAACCTAGCTATGATTCCAGGGACTCATGAAGCTGAGGTCAACAATAAAGGTTAGTGATCACATATGCTGACCATAGGTTTCCAAGTGGTCTGCAGAAATAAATTACAGTTGGAAGTTTTTTGTGCTCTGCCCACTTGGGGCTTGACATTTGGGTCAGGGAAAGGATGGTCCTGTTCATCTGGTGCTAATATCACCATTACTGTCTCTGATCTGCCTCCAGTACTCCTTAGTGTTCACACACAGACATACACACGGACACACACACACACACACACACACACACACACACTAAAACAAACTAAAACCATGCAAATTCTTCCTTTTCAAGTAATTCCTAGGTTATCATATAAAATAAATACATCCCATTATGGTATCTTCAGTATCCATATACAGGGTCATTCATTATACATTGTTCTCCTCCCAGACTGCCTTCTCCTTTACTCTTCTTTGCTAGTCCCTGCCCCTTAAACTTTCATGTCATATTCATTCCAACACCTCCTCTCATTTCCCACCTTAAGATTCCTGGAAGTATAATTTCTGAATCCCTGAGGTCCCGTTTATTAGAAATGCAATAAAAATGCAAAGATAAGATAGTCATGCTAATCTACCGCCACTGATGTCCGTCCGGAAGATGAGGGTCCTGGTATGATTCCTTCACATTAAGCCCAGTACAGAACACTAATTGTTCCATCCTGCAATCAGGGAATTAACCCCTCACCAGTTCTCCTTCCTGTTTTGTATAATAGTAATGATATTTTCATTTAGGGCATGCCTAATTTAAGCTGACAAATGTATAAATATAATTAAATGCACACAGAGGCAGACAATTCACTTCTTCCTCACAGAAGCCCTGTGAAATAGGTGCCATTGTTACTTTCAGATGAAAAATCTTGCTGCCTGAATGAAAAACTGGATGAATGGGCCATGCAACAGGGGTCACAATGAAGAATGATTGGAGTCACATGGGCACCTTGATGTAAGACACTGCTTCAATATTTTAAGTTTTGGCAGCTGCTGGCATAAGAAACTTGTGAAGCCTAATTTTAAAAGAAATACTCCAGTTTTCAGGGCAATATCCACCATGTGACACAATATTAGTCTTAGAACCATTGACAATTTGCTGACTTATCCTTGGTTTTTCTCATTATCAGTCCAAGGTATTATTTCTTTTCTATGTCTGGTCAATACAAGTTCCCTCTACCTGACACTGTTACTTTCTGCTGAAGGACATATCTGCCCAGTCCAGCTAATTAGCATGATCCTGTAAGGTCCAAGGCCATACCTATTTAGAACTTAGAAAAATAAGATGATTTTCCAGATATTGCACTTTGCATGATTTCAGAAACAAAAAGATTTACAAAAAACAAAAAACAAAAACAAACATACATCAAATCTTCATGGAAACTTTGTTATGTCAGCCCTGGATTTAGACAATGCATTCCTTACCTCATATTCTTCTCATTACTATAACTATGTCTACAGTAATATTGGGGACTATTAAAGATGTCAGGGCTCTATTGAGCCATATTAAGGGAAAGCAATTTCTTACTAGTCCTGGAATGGACCTTGGCCCTGGGTGGAGACATGTCATTTGATCTACTCCAAAACTCAGAACATTGTATACTCTTGTCTCCTCCCTGAAGAGTTAACCTAGTTGAGCCTGTCAGTCATCTGGCCAAGAAGGTTGATTCATCTAAAACTATTCTAAAGAGACAGGAGGGATAATTATCCCTTCAATAAGATACAATATGTCACATTCCCAGTATCCTTGCTGGACAGTCCATTACCTGAGACCATATCTCTGATAATAGCCCTGCTTTTGTGAGTCCTAACTCAGAAAAGCCCAACTTCTTTCTTCTGTCTCTTTCAGATACTGCTGAGCACTTTGGGCTTCCTAACTACTTTTCTGAAGCTCTGGTCCTATTACCATCCAGTAAGCATGGTTGCCTCCTTGCCTCCATTGTTGTACATTCTGGTCTAACTCAGAAGACTTGGCTTTCCTCCACTTTTCTGTCTTCCTCCCCTGAGATGCTAATATCTAAAACTTTCTTTCTCTGTTATTTTTCTCTTAAACACTAATAAATATATCATCAAATTTTCTTCTTTGTCAATTTTGAATTTCTTTTATGAGGAAGACTAAGCTTACAAAGGAGAAATTTTATATTCCCTGGTGGCATGGTACCAAATATGGAGCTACCCCCAGTTTCCATTAACATCAGTGAATAATTCCAAAAGAACATTAAGGAAGGAAAGTTTAATCTGGGCTTGTGGTTTCCTGGTGGGGATCTGCGTCCTAATGAACACAGTATTAAGAGGGACTTCCTCAAGTCCAACATGATGGGAGCATGAAGCAGCTTTCTCATATCTTAGAGAATGATGTAGCAGAGATATGGACAAGAACCCAGGGTAGGTTTGATACTGGAGCCTGTCCCTACTAGCATCTGTCAATTAAACCCTGCTACATAAAGGCACTATGGACATTCTAGCCAGTTCTCCAGTTAGGGAACAGCACTATGAAAAATTCATGTGGGAGAAAATTTGGCACCCAAGATAGGACATTCTCATGAAGTATACAAAAGTATGAAAATGCTTCTGACACTCACAGTAACCCTAAGCATCTCCTGACTTTAGTTTTGTCATTTTTTTCCATTTACAGTAAAATAAAATGGAGGAATGGTTCAAGGTATTTAGGAAAGGAGCCTTTCTGTCCCACAGTCTCACTAACCCCACTACACAAGGAGTCTTCAGGCAGATACCTGAGCACTATCTGGATTCATTCAGGCAACTCTGAGCCCTATAGAAATCAGTGAGGGAGTACAGAAAGGGAAATTTAGAGGAATCAAACAGGAAAGATGTTCCTCATCCCCCTCAGGACCTAATTTAAGTCTCTTCCTGGCTAAAACTCAAAACCTTTCATTACAGGTAAAAACTGCCTCCAACACCCATCTCTCTGTGGTGTACTATCTTTTCTGAGACAGTCTCTATTGAGATTAAGAAATTCTCTCCACTTCTAGTCAAGGCATATGCCTGGATCTCTCGGTATGGTAAGGATACTCCTGACCTTTCTTCCCTGCTTTTCATTCTGTTGGCACTCTTATTAGTAAACCTACACAATGCTCCTCATAAACCACCTATAATCCCATTTGTCAAATTTAGATCAATTTCTTTAGATCATAAAAGTATTCAAAAACATTTCTACCCTACCTTTTACATGTAGAGCGCATGCATTGAACAAGGTAAATGGTGGCTAGGCTAAAGCACTTACATGGGCGGAAGCAAGTTTCTAGGAAGAACCAACCTCCACTGAGGCTTCTGATAGTCTGATGAACTGCAGAGGACATTGATTGTGAAGAGGCTGGGATGTTGCAGGTGCAGAGCCTAATAGAACTTAATCATAATCCATCTTGGGCTATCTTTAGCTCCTGTAACACCCAATCCTTGCCAGCTTCTGTGCTTAACCTAACATCCCAAAACTAAGTTTTAAGAGCTTCTACCAACTTAAAAGACTAAGATTGTCACTAAATAGCACTTGAGGCCTACAGATGCTTTACTTTGCCTTAACCAACCTAGTTACTGTCTCTCTCCATGCATCTGAAAAGTATCTTGATTAATTATTTTCTATGTTCTGCTACTCTGAAAACTTCGTGAGACTGTTACGTGACTGTGAAAGTCAGAAATCTCTTTCACATACCACATATTTTGAGAAACCAAACAAACCAAGGGAAGTCCCAAGAAGTGATACATACTGCTCTAAGTAAAATTCCCATCTGTTGAGGAAATCTCCACTTACAGGGTGTCTTCCCTCTGTACCAGGAAGAATAGAACTCTAAATTACTGAAGTTCTTATTAAAGAAAAAGGCTCCAAATTCTGTCTGCAGAACAAAACTTCCTCCTGTTTGTCTGCATTCCATGGGCAGCACCTGCCTGGCATTAAAGCCTGAAGTGTAAGATGTCTTCAACATTCCCTTCTCTGTTTTGAGGACATGAGATGTGTGTCCATGGACTTCTACTTCTTTTCCTTTGGTTCATCTGTCTTTTGTCACTGATTAGAACCCAATAAATAATTGGGGGAAACACAACAACTGTCTCTCCTGCAGCTCCCTATAATTGTACCAGAGTGTCACTCTTCAAGTCAAATGCTCTACGGTGTGAAACAATTTGAAAGCTGTGACTATCTTAGGCATATTTCAGGCTGAAGGAGCATTGTAACTATTCTTAAATTATAATTTGGCCTCATCTGGGAAATGGTATTCCTTGAAATTCTCATGTTTTCATGATGGGAAGCAGTTTATTTGATGTGTTCAACTGGAATACCTAAAGGAAAATGCAGAATATTCTCCCTCTCCCTGATTTCATTAGGCTGTGAAAGTTGTCACAATAAAAACGAGGTCTTTATCCACTCTCAGTTAAATGAGATTTTGGTGGCTTCTCTTTCTGACCATTTGTGAACAGAGTGATGATGAACATGGTTGAGCAAATGTGTAGAGAACAAAGTGGAGTCCTTTGGATATGTGCCAAGGGGTGCTCTGGCTGAATCATACGGTGAATCTTTGAGATTTTGAGAATCTACATTGATTTCCATAGTGGCTGCACCAGTTTGTAAACCCAGCAGCAGTGAATGAACTTGCCCCACTCCCAACATCCTCAACAGGATTTGCTATCAGTAGTTCCCTCTTTCTCCTTCTAAAAAGAGTAAGATAAAAATCTCAGATTCATTTTAATTTGCACTTCTCTGGTGTTAAAGGATGCCAAAAACCTTCTAAAAGATATCTCAACCATTTTTACTATTTGGAAAACTCTTCAGATCCTCAGCCCATTTTTTAAAGTTTTCACCTTTGACTATTTTCTGAGTTCTTTGTTTATTTTGGATACTAATCCTCTACCAGCTATACAGCTGGCAAAGATTCTTTTCTAGTTTATTGGCTTCTTCTTCACTTGAAAGATTGTTTCCTATACAGTAGACCCAGACCAGAAAGACAAAAGCTGAATGTTATTTCTGGAGATGTATAACTTGAAGTATCTGAAGAAGGCAGGCAAGCAGAAAAGGACCATTGTGGGTGAAGTGTAGAGGGAGAAGTAGTCTACACAGGCAGTGTCTTAGTGTTTTAATACTGTGAAAAGACTCCATGAGCAAGGCAATACTTTTAAGGACAACATTTAATTGGGACTGATTTACAGATTCAGAGAGTCAGTCAATTATCATCAATGTGGGAGCATGGCAACACCCAGGCAGGCATAGAACAGGAGATGTGAAGAGTTCAACATCTTATCTGAAGGCAAACAGGAGAAAACTAGCTTCCAGAGAGCTAAGATAAAGGTCTTAAAGCCCATGCTCACTGTGACACACTTCCTCCCACAAGGCCACACCTACTCCAACAAGGCCATACCTCATAATGGTGCTACTCTCTGGGTCAAGCATATTCAAACCACCACACAAAGCTAGTAGAAGACAGGTGCTTTAAAATGTGTAATGGGGAAAACAGGAGTGGGGTATTTATCTGGGCAGAAGGGAAGTGGGAGAATGAAGGAGAGATAAACAACACTGTCTAAAGAAGCTGTAAGGCAATGCATTATTTTATAAGCTTAATTAAAAGTGTGTGTGAATATGTGTGTTGGTGTTTGTGTGTGAGTGTGTGTGTGTGTGTGTGTGTGTGTGTGTGTAAAATGCAGTTATGCCACACAGGATGATGATGTTCTTCCCAACAGCTGTAACAGCCATGCATTACTTGACAAAACCCAGTGCTATACATGGACATCAGACACTTCCAATCACGCTTCTGTTTGAAGGGATACACAAAACTCCCAAAGCAGTACAGGTTACTGATAACGCCCTTGTTTGCCTTCCAAACAGAGTAAGATTCTAATGCCATTATTGCTAAAGACACAACACGTTTTGGACAGAACTTGAAGAAATCAAGCTGAAACTAACTCAAAATACTCTTCCTTAAAGATGGAATCATAGTTACAGGGATGTATTTTGCAAGCTTCCAAGGAAGCGGAGCAATTACCATCCTACCTAACTATAAAGCTTATGATCTTTAACAATAACTCAACTAGCAAAATATCCATAAAGGTGCAATAGTAGTTCTTTTACTTTGTTAACCAATTGTACTTAGTGTCCACTAAATAGGGAATTCATGCCTGGCACTGCAAAAAAAGTAAAGTATTGTCATGGACACATCATAGATGTGAGAAAACTTGTTGCCATCACTTTCCAAAATGAATATTATTTCTAATTATTGTCTAAATTCTTATATTTATACTGACATGAAAATAAAGTATTGTGTATATGTGTGTCTGTGTGCTATAGTAATTAAATAAAAATAACATAAATTTTGGAGGGGTCAAAATGGAAGAGATTTGATGCAGGAGAAAGGGAAGGAGTAGTATACATTCAGTGTTTATGTCAGAAATTCTCAAAAAATATAATTAAAATCTAATAATGAAATCTTTTTTAGCTTGGTGAGGTGGCACATGATTTCACTTCCTACATTCAGGAGGTAGAAGCAGGCAGATCTCTGTAGGCTCAGTTTCAGTGTTGTCTACATAGTAAGTCCCAGCATAACCAGAGCCAGAGAGCTCCAGTACTGAAACCTTGTCTCAATATATATATATATAGTGTCAAGCTCTCAAATCCTAAAAAAGAAATAAAGGCAAGAAGTTATGAAGGAGTAATTTCTTGGTTTTGCCTGATAAGAGAACTATTACAAAAAAATAAAATATTCTTCTAGAACCAGAACTGTAACATGTGCCTGGGAAGTGCTTGCCACCCACCCTTCCTCTGAATTAGGCTCTAAGACTCTCATGTAAAAAGTGCTAATTCACATCCAGGGGGGAGAACCAGCCTTATCCTTGAGAACACCCCAAATTTTCATGGGCTGGAGACAGGAAGAGATTTTTGAGAGGTGGGAACCACTGTGGGGGGTGATGAAGCCACTTGGGCCACCACCCTGGAAAGAATTAAAGTCTATCTTCTGGAACTGGGTCAATAAATGAAAAATGAAATCAGGACAACCTCTTAGAATATGGTTGGTTAATGAGAGTAGCCTGCCATAAGAAAGGTCAGCTTCTCTTAGTCGTGTGACAGATTTCCTGAAAGACAGCCTTTGCTCCCATAGTTGATATAATTATATTTGAGGCTGTTATCAGAATTCAATGTCCATGCATGCTCTTTATACACACACACACACACACACACACACACACACACACACACATGAAGAGGCAATAAAAACACTGAGGAGATTCTAAACAGGTAAATTCTGCTAAATCTCTCCACTTTATAATCACAGGACCCAGCCTTCTATGCTAAACATAATTTAGCACCATTCACTTCTCCCTCAAATAGTCTATAAAAGAATTAGGTCTAGCCCATTTCTCTGTGCTTCCCTGTGAAGGCACCCCCATCTTATAAGACTTAAATTAGTTTGGTATTCTTTTGTAGATAATACCTTTTTTTATAGGACCTCAAAAATATTGTGCTAGGACAAAAAGGATGGTTATGCCCCTCTGAACAGGTGACAGATTGTGATCACGCTCTAGCTGGGCATCTTTGTATATATATTCTCTATTCTTTGTATAGTCTCTATTCAACCATGGCTCTTTGTATTCAGCCTGACCTTGATAGGCTGCCAGTCCAGCAGGAACCCCACTAAGTCAGACTCAGAGGACATCCTATTTCTGATGAGCAGGTTCTAGACCTGCTTTCCTATGACCTGTTAGGTGAGGTGACTGAGCATTGTCCTTGTCTTGTCTTCCACTCCTAATTTCAACCGACTGACACCCTGACTAGGCTCACAGTTGCTTCCACTGTATTCATAGTGAATTTCTGTGTCATCTTGTCTAAATTCATCAATCCTATTGGAAGTATAAGGTCTGAATGCCTATGACCCTAGGAAGGACTTGCTCCTCTCCAGATAGTTCCTGAAAATCTAACTCAGGGAGTTTACTGCTCTCTTGAAATGTATCTGATCTCTGCCATTGCTTTTCCTATATAAATTTCCCTTGCCATTTTGCATTTTATGTACAGTTCAATTCTTTGAGTAAGATGCAAGAATATGAAAATACTCACTACAGCCAATGAGACCTCATATCCAAACTGCTCAGGCTGCTACTGTGAGTGGCAATATGGAGCTGTGTTTCTATCTAAGCTACAACTGACTGTAGTAGTTCATCGTCAACTACCATGTAGAACCTGAAATCTATAATTTACCAGCTCACACCTCACCAGAACAGCTTCACTGTGCATATTTCTGCCCTCCATCCTTGTTGTCTCAATTTATACCTAAGGCTGTCCTAATGATTTAGACTATTAAACCTCTTCATCTGTGCCCTTCCACAGCATAGGCAATGTGGGAATATCTTCTCTCTGCCTTAATTTGCACTACTGGCATATTGGAGATGGGCTGTTACAGGCCCAACTTAATCCAAACAGGTGAAGACTTTCCGCACATCTGATGTAGCCAAGATTTAGGACCCTTCTTTCCATTACCCTATAGTATGAGGAATCGCCAGTGTGTCTTCATGAGCATCTCTTTTATGAAACCTGCCTGGGAACCTTAAGGTCATTTTATAAGCTGCACTGGGATTCAAAGCAGAGCTATAGGAGACCTGCTGGCATGGCTCAAACTGTATCTGTGTCATATATAAGGCTGGTAATTCTTAGACACTAGATACATAGGACCTCCAAAAGTTTCCTTCAGCAAAAGCAATTGATACTTCTGAAGGAAATACACATTAGTCAAGTAGTATTGGGGCTGCTCTGAGGTAATCTAAATCCAACAGATTTGCTAGCAGGGCAGACTTCATTCATAAGGCATTAGCTCTACAATGTTTCCATGGCTTGTTCCAATCTCCCAGAATCTAAGTTAAGGTCCCATTCTGTAGCTCCAGATGCTATACAAGCTGGTTCATCTTTAAGGAATCCAAGGTGTAAGTAAATAGTTAAAATGTACTCTTCCCTGGTCACCTGACTTCTTACTACCAACTTAATTCTTATTACTAATACTTGGCTTTTAAGAGTCTAGTATTCTCACATTGCATGTGTATATGTGGCTAACCTGAGCTCCATTCTGAATCCAGAAGAGACAATTTCCACCCACATATAACGTCCTACTTGTTAAGAAACAAACCTAAATTGAAGTATGAATACATAATCCTACAAATATACTGAGGTATGTAGAATAAATTTCAGAGTCATAGCAGAGTTCCTAAGCAGTGGTCTTCAGTCACATGTGAGAGTGGGAGTCATAGAATTGGTGAGATCAAAATTCACATGATACTGTTACTATTTGTGAATTCTATAATTAATAACAGACAGTATGCTAACAATATCCCTAGACATCTGTCATGACCCTAAGCACAGAGAAACCCTAATTACCTGGAAAAACAAGAATGATAAGTTGATAAGCTATTATGTCTTCTGTGAAAGGTAGTCTTAGTTGTTACTATTCTACTGATGTGGAGAGCCCATGATCAAAGTATCTGATAGAAAAAGTTACTGGAGACTCATTTCCAGAGGGTAAGTCCATGACCATCATGGTAGGGAGCATGTCAGAAAGCAGGCAGACATGGGGCTGAAGCAGTAATGGAATGCTCACACCAGATCCACAAACAGGAAATAGAGGGAGAATTACCTGGGAATAATGTGGGATTTTGAAACTTCAAAGCCCACTCTTAGTGATACACCACTTCTGTTAAGGCCACACTACTCCAGCAAAGCCATACTTTGTAATCCTTTGCAAAACAAGGAATCAAACATTCAAGCCCAGGGGGAATATTCTTGTTCAAACCACCACATTTGTTACACCTCTCTAGAGCTCTTTTTACTTGTGTGCTTCCCTTAACCACAAAGATCTGATTTATAGAATGTAAGGAAAAAAGTCATAATTAAAACTGAAATAACTTTGCATATATAAGTAGTTATAAAATATAACAGTTGACATAAAATATGTATTTCACACTGTATGCTCATTTTCCAAGTTATGTAAGACATTACTGGGACAAATTTTAAACTCAACATTTTATTATTGTTATTTTCTATTATGTAGCCACACACAAGACTAATATTTTGTGGTTCATGGTCTTTTAGCTTATGGTTTACATAGGGTCTAATATGTGTTGCTGAAAAACATTACTGACTCTGACTCCTTGAGTTCCCTAGGTCACTACAGACAGAATGTCCATGTCCCTAGCACAGCCCACTGTTAAATCATATACTTCACAATTGTGAGTCCCTGACTCACATTTCTAAGCACATAGATATGTAAATAAATAAAATCCCTATGCCTCCCATGTTGGTATACAGAGGTAGTGATATAGAGAGGTAGTTGAATATTAAGGTGTAGTTCTCATGCTGAGATTAGTGTCTGGCAAAGCAGAAAGGAGAGGCAAGAGACCTGTGGCTCATGTGCAGACACAGCAAGGTTACCTCTACAAATCAAGAGTCAGGCTCTGTCAAGTCCCAAGCAGGCTGACACACTGATATTAAACTTGAACCCTAGATTGGTGAAGAACTCAGGTTTGCTGCAGAAGCTTCCTAGTTCAGTATGTTTCCTTGCAACACCACACAACAACTAGGGCAAAAATCCTCCTGATGCTTTGTTTACTAGCATACATCAATTGTTAAAAATAATTCAGAAAAACAAATTTAAAGATAAAAAGACAGGCTAACCCAGATATACATGCAGTAAGAAAAAGAAAGCCCATGCCTTGCTTAGTAACTTTCTTCTCCAACCCTCCTATTTTACCTCCTACCCTCATGTTAACCAATGGCAACATTTTTCACTCACGATGATCTTGAGAAAATTACTTGGGTTGATAGTGGAATTGAAGAAAAAAATTATTTGTCAAAGAATAATAAGCAGCTCATCTATCTCTCCCATGTTTCCTTGCCTACTATTTTCTGTGGTGAATTTGACCTAATTCTGCTTATATGATGTTAATTAGGTCCCCAACTTGTATGAGAATCCGTATGTCTGCTTGTAAAATGCTGAGGCACTGGGCCCCTAATTAGATTTGATCAATAAATAAAGTTGTCGGTGGCCAATGGCTGGGCAGAGAGACAGAGGAGAGACTTTAGGATTCCTGGGCAAGGGATTGAGGAAGGATCAGGAAGGGAAAGAGCCACCATGCCAAGAAAGGAGTAGAGGCCATGCCTGAGAGGTATCAGACATGGAATATAGTCATTATGTAAGTGCTCGGGAATTCTGCCCAAGAGGGCTGCAGGTCAGGGTCCAGGGCAGCCAAGATGGAATATAAATCATAGTAAGTAATAACTCAGGAATATCAGAGGGGAGTTTGTTAGCGACATGGAGGTTTGGAAGTGGCCGAGAACCTAAAACATTGAGGTAGGTAGGGAAGGGTACCACTGCCATCATCACAGGGTTGATTTGAGTAGAGTTATTTGGGTTCAGCAACAATCTCCCAAAATCATTAAGTCAGAGTTTCTTCGAACATTTGTATAGTCTTAGGACACAAACTGATTTCTCTGGACAGGCTCAGTTTTTCTCTGAAGCAGGGAATCCTCACTGATGTATCTAGGGTCTTTTCCTTGGTCTACTTCATAGCAACCTTTATTTTTCACCCCAGTCCTATCTTGAGTGACTTCCGTTCTCAAGATCACTGTATCTCCCATGCAAGTAGATCATGCACATACACAAGGAGCACTCAGAGGGTCCCCTACCTCCACCAAACTCCTGGAAACAAACTCCATGAAAAAAATAGGTCATTTGAAGTACGTATTCAATTCAATATACCTCAGTACACTCTCTTTCATTTTGCTGGGTTATTTTAAGTTTATAAAATCTGCCCTCAATTCATATACCAGGTTGCTAAGCACCATTTCTAAACTCATAGACTGAATTATGGCATGCAGTTTACTGTAACAATATTGGATCTTACTGCATCTAACACAGTACAACTGTTATAATGAGGCAGCTAACTGTTTCGATTTCCCTTGAAAATTAATCTAAAATTGCTCCAATTTCTACACATTGCTTTCACATATTAAAAACATACTTTTACTTAAACCATAAGAGGTCTGGTACAATTGATTGTGCAGTTAGCTTTATTGTATCTTAGGATGGATATTTGCTATTTGTGTGAGATGCTCTTATGAATGGTAGGAAATCAAGGGAAACATTACAATTTCTCCATAAATAATGTCCATTAAGTGAAAAAAGACTAACATTTTTTTCAAAGTTCCAGGGACAGAACTATTCTGTTTTTTATATAACTATAGAGTCAGTAATAAGTAGATATTCTTTTTCTAGTGATGAAAATATAAAATTCTCACCACATCAAGCAAATGGATTGAGACAACAAGAAAAGGGCAATGAGTACAGCCTTTCTATTTGCAGGGCTACACCTGAGCTATCAGTGGAGTTCCTCAAGGGAAACCTCCACTAGTTCTTCTGTTCTTCAAAGACCATTAGAGAGAGAAAGAGAGAGGGGGAGGGGCAGGGGAGGGGCAGGGGGAGGGAGAGGGAGAGGGGGGAAAGGGAGGAGGAGGGAAGAGGGGGAGAGGGAAAGGGAGAGGGAGGGGGAAATGGAGGGGAAAGGGAGGGGAAAGAGATAAATTGGTTCCCAAGGAGCCTGTAGACTAAGGCAGGCATTCACCTCAAGTCAGTAAGCAACATATGATTCTAGTCCTTCTGACAGATCCACAATCTAGAGAAAGTTTATTTCTTTAAGACAGAATGAAGACACCAAATTTCCACTTTGAAACCCACATTCTCAAGGACTTTGAAACCCACATTCTCAAGGACAGAAACTCAATGGATTTTAGAAATCCCTGCTCACTTCCTCACAGCCTGACATCTTAGAGTACTAGAGAGAGAGATTGCTAAAAAATTAAGGGCCTTTAATTGAGGCTGAGGTTGATCCTCAGAACCGATGTGAAAAGACTAGGCATGGTGCCAGCCGCTTAAATACCAGAAGTGGTGGACAGAGACCTGAGATCTGTGGAGTTAATGGGCCAGTCAGCCGAGCAACATTGGTGAGGACTGGGTCCTATCTCAAAAAACCAAAAAACTCCAAAAGGGTGATCTCTGGCCTCCAATATGCAAGTGCACATACGTGCACGCACACACATACACACACACACACACACACACACACACACACACACACACACACACAAAAACACACACCAACATTTAAGAATAATAAAGTCTTTTTGAAATTGCACTGAAAATCTTCCTCTGTCTCTAAACTCTTCTTTTCCATCTCACAAAATTTATGGCATTGAACTTCAAAGCATATTCAAAAAAGGAAAAAAATTGATCATGTTGTTTCCAATATTATCAGAAAAAAATTCCCTGGTTCCTAGGAAAACTTTTCCTTCCGAGTTGAGTTGCTTTCTGCTTAACTACATCTTTCTGTTAGTCATGCAGCATGGAAAACGGTATTATTTTTTCATAAAGAATGTTCTATAAAATGGAATAGTTCATAAAACGGTTTTTAAAGCAGAGTAACTTGAGGTATTTGTGCACATACATGTGGGTGTGCATGTGTGTGGGTATAGGCAGGGTTTGTCTGTGTATGCATGTTTGTGACAATTAGAGGTCAACTTCAGGGCCTATTTTTAAGAAGCCACCCACTTGGCTTTTCGAGACAGGACATCTTGTTACTATAACTGGCCCCAAGAGCTAGGCTATCTGGCAAGGCAACTCCAGAATTCCACCTGCTCTGCCTCTCCAGCAGTAGGAAATCAGGGTATACAGGGCTTTGTGCCTGGGTTCTAGATATCAAACTGAGCCTGTATCATGCCTGCAAGGCAAGCATGTTAGCAAATGAGATTTTTCCATAACCTCCTAATTGCCCATAGAAAAACACAAGTAAAATAATGTTTGTTACATTCATGTGTGTGTGTGTGTGTGTGTGTGTGTGTGTGTGTGTGTGTGTGTGTGTGTACACCTACACTCACATGCCATAACATGCATGGAAGGTCAGAGAAAAACTGGCAAGAATGGGTTCTCTTCTACTCATGTGGTTTCTAGGGATCAAGCTCAAGTGTGATATTTGGTGGCAAGAGGCATTATTCACTGAACAAACTTGCCAGCACAAAACCAAAATGACTTTTAATATTTTTCATTTATCACTAAAGTACATACAACACCTTCTGTACTTACACCACAGGTAAATGTAGCCATCTCCGTCATCAAAAAAGCTTTAATTTACAGCACACAGAGATCACTACAGACAACTGGAACTGGATACAATTCAGAGAGCCATGGATCTTAAGGAGACCAGCCCCAAACGATACATCTACAATACAACTCCTGCCTCTAAGTCTCAGGGAACATCACAGAAAAGGAGGCAGAAAGATTGTAAGAGCCAGAAGACCAGAGAATCAACTGTGAGTCTGTGACTGCCGAAGTGACCACCTAAACAAAAACTGAATACTGACATATCAGTATCAATAGACATATTAATGCAGAAGGGGTGTATTCTCTCAGGGTTCCCACCCACAGTCAATGAACTACAGGCAGCTCAGAATTGTTGTGCGAAGAAGTGTTAGGCTCCTTCAGGGAACAGTACCTTAATATTTTATCTCATACAAAGTGGTCATTCATGAAACATTATGTACAAAAACAACAAAAATGAATTCTGCATATTGCATTTGTGTGTGTGTGTGGTGGGGGGGGGAGGCGTGTAATGATACTAATCAAAGAAAGAGAGATAATCAGATTAAGAGAGAATGGAGCTCAGGAGTACAAGCTCCAACATTTAACAAGGGCACATGTTCAACCATGTTCATAGCAGCCTTATTTATAATTGCCAGAAGCTGAAAAGAACTCAGATGTCCTACAACAGAGGAATGGATACAGAAAATGTGGTATATTTACACAATGGAGTACTACGCAGCTATTAAAAACAATGACTTCCTGAAATTTCTAGGCAAATGAATGGAACTTGAAGCTATCATTCTGAGTGAGGTAACCCTGTCACAAAAGAATATTTATAGTATATACTCACTGGTAAGTGTATACTAGCCCCAAAAATCTCAGAATAGCCAAGAAACAACTCATACAACTTATGAAGCTCAAAGAGAAGAAAGGCCAGAAGGCAGATGCTTCAGTCCTTTTTAGAAGGGAGAAAATAAAAGCACTCATGGCAGGAAATTAAGACACAAATAGAGGAGCAGTGATTGGAGAAAAGATCATCCAGAGACTGCTTCACCTGGGGATTCATCCCATATGTAGCCACTAAACCCAAGCACTATTGCTGATGCCAAGTAGTGCTTACTGGCAGGAATCTGATATGGATGCCTCCTCAGAGGCTCTGCTAGAGCCATACATATACAGATGAGGATACTTGCAGCTAACCCTCAGAATAAACACAAGGACTCCAGTGAAGGAGTTAGAGAAAGAACTGAAGGAGCAAAAAGGGTCTGCAACCCCATGGGACGAACAAAATTATCAACTAACCAAACCCACCACAGTTTCCAGGTACTAAAACAAACCAATGAGTTCACAGAGAGACGCATGGCTCCAGGTGCATATGCAACAGATGATAATATTCTCTGGGATCAATGGGAGGAGAGGCCTTTGGTATAGAGAAGGTTCATTTTCCCATTTTAGGGGAACACCAAGGTGCTGAGGAGGGAGAGAGTGGTTGAGATAGGAATCATCTACATGGAGGCAATGGGAGGGGGAGGGGAATAGGAGGGGGAAGGAATGGAAACCATTAGAGGGCAGAGACATAGGAGGGACTGAAAGGAGAAAATAGAACATGGAAGTGATGTAATTATATTTTAATTAAAAAATTTAAAGCAAGGGTGCACCACCAATATGTATATATAGGAGACCTGGATATTTGATATATCAAGTAGAATGCATATGTTAATGATCTCTCTGTTTCTTGAATTATCTTTAGAATTAGGAGAATATAATTACATTTTCATGGGTTTAAATTGGCAGACTCACTTAAAATACTGTCTAAAAACAACACTCACTATTCCAAAGACTAAAACATAGACCTGGGATCTGGCTGCTCTGCCACCCATTGCAGAGTTCTTGCTTCCCTTTATTCATGACATGCATAACAACTCTGGTGTATGATTTGTAATATTTATTTTAAGAACCTTTAAGGTTTTTAGGTTTGAGCTATTTGATTGCTTAATTCCCACAGTGAAAAACAAAACATAAGATAATAAAACAAACCTAGCAGCAAACACCTTAAATCTCAGTCTTGGAGAATGGATTGGGATCTAAAATTCAGCCTGGGCTATATACCAATACTTTATTTTGAAACAAACCAATAAAAATATAGACAAGAAGTAGGAAGGAAGATGAGGAGAGAGGAGAAGAAAGGACACCACAAGTACAACCATATTCAGGAGAATGGCGTGCTACTCTGCAAGCAAAGACACCTCACCCAGACCCACAATGTCTTGCATGTTGGGAGTCAAAGCGTATTGGGAGTCTGGTATGTCTGCTTCACCTGGAATCTGTCCCTTTTGCTCTGAGTTAGGCTGCTTCTTCTCTCTGCCTAAACATGCTGGTTATTCAAGGACTGTCTATCTGTCAAAGTCCTTCATCCTCTCTATTGCTAGAAGCAGTGATGTCTTGTTGTATCAGGCCTACAATATGTTCTAGGAATGGCAGAGCCTCACAGAATAGACCACCGCTGTGAATGAGGCAAATAACTGGTGTAGTTTGGGTTTTACTACTGTGAACAGACACCATGACCAAAGCAACTCTTATAAGGACAACATTTAATTAGGGCTGGATTATAGGTTCAGAGGTTAAGTCCCTTATCATCATTTCAGGAGCATAGCAGCACCTAGGCAGGTATGGTGCAGGAGGAGCTAAGGGTTCTATATCTTGTTACAAAGGCAAACAGGAGAAGACTTGCTTCCAGGAGGTTAGGACTTGGGTCTAATAGTGTGCAGTGGCACACTTCTTTCAACAAAGCCACACCTTTCCTACAAGGCCACATCTCCTAATAGTGTCACTTCCTGGGTCAAGCATTTTCAAACCATCACAATTACAAAAGGCAAGGAGATTGACACCTAGAGTAGATGTAATCATCACTTGCAATACACCTAGTCCCCTCCAGCACAAGGAGGACTTTGTAAGGCTATATTAATAACCAGAACTGAAACCATGTTTAGCCAGACTACATTTTCCCCAGGACTACTTAATTATGCGTATCTCTTAATTTTTCCTTTATTTAAGTCAAAAGTTCATGTGAGATCCCCAAAGACAAATTTGGGGTGACATGAACCCCTTTATTTTCTCTTCCTCAGTGTGCTGCTTATATGATCATATCACCTCTCAGCATTTCATCTTTGTAGTCTCCTTAATTGGTGTATTAAGACCAAGCCTTGCTTGCTATGCTAGGACTGATCAAACTATGGTCTTACCCTAAGACATTGAGAAACAATCCCAAAGAGGGTATAATAATGATTTCTTCTTCTTCAAAGGGTGAAATGGAGCTGAGAAAAATCTATTTTCCGAAAACAAACAAATAGTTTTAAAGGGAGTATACTAAACTAGACAGATAGAGGTTACACAAGCCATTTTTTCTAGTTTCACACAGAATATTTATGTAAAAGGAAAAGGAGTTGGTAGCACATAAATAAGGAGAGAAGCAGCAGATAACAGAAAACTACATAGTTTCCACGTTTAATGCTTGAGTGGGTCTCAGAGGCCCTTCTCTGAGCACTTTTAAATAGAAAGAAGGTCAATAACCTGAGCAGGTAGACCAGGCCACTTATTAGCTTCAGCTTCAGATCAAATTTAGGGAACAACCATCACACTGCACTTGGGTAATTGATTTTATTCAACTTGATTTCATCTCACTTTTTTTATAGCATGTTGGGGAACATGGATCCTCTCCAGAGAGAAGACAAAGATATCCATTATGGTAGATGTTTAGTTTGTATGAAAATGATAGATTTATCTGTCAGAATGTACTAAATATTCATAATCTGGCTATAACAACTTCCAAGTATATGCAACGAAACTGGAAAGCATCCGTTGTGACATGAACAGGTCATGTACCTTATTATAATTGTGAGAAATAAGTTGTGTGAGAGTATGATTCTCAGAACAATTACATGAACACGTACCATCTTTTTCCTTACTGCTATAACTAAAACCTTCCTAAACATGTGATAAAACTGAATTTTCCATCTTCTTGTGGGAATACAGGTGTGTCAGGCTCCTGCACAGACCTGCCATGAAATGATATACTAAATGTGAACTGAAATGAACCTTTTCCCCTTAAGTTACTTTAGCCAGAGAATTTTATCACAGCAATAGAAAAGTAAGAGAGTGGCTAAAAGTAAAATGGGTAAAGGAAAGACCTCCACCTCCCCCCTCCTACACACACTGGGACACATCCACATGGATAAATGTGTAAAACTAATTTAGTGGACTAAGGTGGTTTCTTGTGGAAGCTGAGTTAATTCTCTACAGAGTAATTAGTTGTTAGAGTTAAACAGAGCCAATATGTTAATTCCTGGCTTCTTCTAGTGATGTGATCTCTCTTCCTGCGGGTTGAACCCAGGGAGCCTTGCATGTGAACTTTCCGATTTCAGAACTGAGAGCTAACCAAATCTTTTCTTCATAACATCAGCATAAGTTTGGAAGAATGTAATGCAGCCTTAGGAGGGAGAATTTTGGTTTTTTTTTTGTTTTGTTTTGTTTTGTTTTTTTGGTTTTGTTTTTTAATTCATTTCTGACTACTTCCCAAGCCAAGTTCATTTTCTTGTAAGGGATTAAAATTCTAGAGTAAGATGAGATTCTATAACCTAAAGGGTACAGTACTCAGAAAGGAATCTTCAGGTATTCCTCTGTTGCCATCTTTCAGACTGAGTCTGGTGCACACCAGTTATGATTGTCAAGCTCTTGAGTCCCAGAACAATGAACAGGAGATATATATAAGATAGAGGCAGTTCATTAAGGATAAAAGGCACCCTCCCCCAAAAAATGGAGGTAGGCTAGTGAGCTGGGGAAAAGACAAGATCACAAGTGCTAGTCCTTTGATAGGTTGGTTAAGCATCACCAACTTCTCCAGCCTTTGAATATTATAATGCTTTCCTGATGCATGTTATTGTTGCAAGTAACCCAAGTGGAGTAGGGTTTCCAGTCAATCATTTCCTTCCTACTCTGATATAAGTGTCCCTCTCTCCATATTCCTCTGCCACAGGGGAGCAACTTATGGGGCAGGAGAATCATGGTAGCTCACTCACCATGACCTAGAGACACTCTCCATGAAAACAGAGATCCTCATGGCATTCCCACACAGAAAATTCCTCCAGCTTCTTCAAGGCAATGGCCATTCCAAGGCTGGCTGACTTGGGGCAACAAAGGTTTTATGTGTACCTACTTCTCTTCATAAATAGCCCTGTCAGCTTGTCTAGACCACATGAGCTCCTCCTTCCTGATCTCAGCTTGACTGTGCCTCCAAGAGTTAAGCAATAGGATTGTACCATGCCTCCATAGGAGCCCAAGGCTCAGGACTTCTGGCATGCCTGCTATTCTTGATACACCCATTGCCAAGCCTAAGCCTACATACCATAGATGTCTTAGGATTGACTCAAAATCACTTCTGACATATGCCATCTGTAAGACTCCATGTCATACCGTGTAAAGTCCTGTTCTTGGGTCAAAACTGGACCAGCAGCTTTCTGTTCCAGACTTCACTATGAACAGATTGTATTCCTGTGGCTCGTTCCATACTTGTGCCTGTATTCTGGCTACTTCTCAGAAAAACAACACACTACTAGTCATGAATTCCCAGCAGCCAGTTAGCCAATCAGCCTCAGTCAGTGACTCAGGCTCCTTCCTTTGCCCTGAAGCTCCATCCACCAAGACCTTCCCCTTCACTCAGACTGTCCTAAGTCCCATGCTGACAGCAAGTCCTTTTCAGTGGTAATTTGAGTCTAACATTTTACATAGATTCTTCCAAAGCAGGAGTTACAAACAGAAGCTTTGTGATGAATTTCCGTATACAAATAAATGTACTCTAATATCAGGAGTAAAACCTTCAGATTACATAATTTGGTAGAAAACTGGACCACAAGGTCAAAGAAGCTTCCTTTCCAAAGGGAAGCTGTGGTTCTGCTCCACCCCTAACAGTGTCCTGGGAAGAACAAGAGAAGGAAGCTTTCCAATATCACTGTTTTTTTTTTGTGTGTGTTTTGTTTTGTTTTTAACTATGATAGCTTGTATCCACCTGAATATAACAAAGCCAAGATAATCTGGCTAAGAAGAGTAAAATATTTGATAGTGATTGTCTAAATAAATATGATTGTGTTAGTCAGAGTTTCATGGCTGTGACAAAATACCTGAGACAAAGCAACTTAAAAAGTTTCAGAGCTTATTTGGCTTGTGGCTTTTGCAGTTTGAGTGCATGACCAGCCAGCTCTACTGCCAGTGGCCTTGCAGAAACTCACGTAGGGGAATATATGGTAGATGAAGGACTAATGTGCAGCTCATGGTGACAAGGAAGTAAGAAAAGAGAAATAACAACTGCTCCTTCAAGACTCACAGTCTAGAAATGTCATGCTAAATGCTTCCTAGAGAAATGGCTGCAGAATGTTTTGCCTCCTAAGTGGAAGAGGAGATTCACAGAGCAGTGAATATCACTGGCAGGAGATACGTGGAATACGCTGGAACCCTGTGAATGCACAGCATATGAGCTCCTTAGGTGTGCAGAGAGATGACAGAAACTGTCACTTCTAACCCTCATTCCATCTTTAAAAATGAGCCATAAAATACTTTCATGGTATGATAAACTTTATATGGTAATTTTTACAAAAGGCCTTAACATAAAATGTCCTATGAAGCTACTACACTCACATTCAGGCAGAAAACAGGCCCAGAGGAGAAGAAATTTCATCGACTGATGTCACCTTGGCTTTTATAATGGTAATTCAATATTACCCCATTGCTATGCCCAGGGTGCTGAATATCCACATGTCATGTAGACCTCAGGGTCAAGAAAATCTCTACATTGTTTATATGATCTAGTGACTTTTACCCAAGCAGCAGCTAAGAATGACCAACACTTTTGAGAGCCTTGGGGATCCTGACATGATGATTCTGCTTAAAGGAAGTGAAATATAAATTACACACCAAGAACACATTGACAAATTCCGGGTTACACCCTGTTTTACACGTACATTTTGCTCATTGTAAAAAAAAAAAAAAAAAAGAAGAAAAAAAAAAAAAAGCCAAGCACTGACACAATTGTATCTGTATACATTTATGCAAAAATGTTTAAATTTTTTTATCTTTGTTTTTTAAAATAAAGTTTAAAAATAAAAATAAAAATAAATAAATTATAATCTAAAAGCTTGGCCAAAGTATGGTTCTTCTTTTGTTGTTGTTGTTGTACTTCTCTTGGCACAAGCAAACATGGGCGGTATTCACATTTGCATTCCTAGAAACAGTGTGGCAGGGCTTCCTTGGACATAACCACACAATGCTGAGAAGAATTTTTTTCCCAAAGTCTATGCATTCCTAGTTCAGTTAACTGTCCCAAGTATGGTATCTGGTTCTTCTATCTCAAAATACCTTGGGAGAATTGAAATAATGTTGTGTCAGATTTAAAGTTTTAATAAATATCTAATCCTAGAAGAGATCTGGGATTCTTTCTAAAAGTCACGATTCTAAATATAGAAAGCATTGCATGTAAAAAAAAAAAAAAAAGAAAAGAAAAGAAATAACCTGGAAAGGAAAAGAAAACACATGCTGTGCAGTACGGGGTGGATCCTATACTGTAGCAGCTTCTCACTTCCTGTGGAGTTGATGGGGATGCACAGACAAACTCTTTCCACCCCCTTCCTTACTCTGCGGCCCATGTACTGGTATGCGGCCACCATAACAGAGGTCATATTAAAAACAAAAAATAAATCAATTGACTAATCCTCTCCCAGAAGTTCTCAGAGGCTAACTAAACTACTCAATTAATTTAGCTAATCAACTAAAGGTGGAGTTACTATATGGCAATTGTCAATGATTATTTTAAGTCACAATATTTTTGAGACCATAAATCATATAGTGACTATGAGTTAGTAGGATAGTAATTTTCTTAGTATTTTATGCACAATTACTGTATTTACATCCCTTCTGTCCTCCATCTCCCCATCTGAACTCCTTTCAGGTCCTTCCCACACCTTCTCTAACACTTACTAAGATGATTAAGTGTTGCTCATATGTCCATGTATTTAGGGATGACTACTTGGGTTTGGGCAGACTATCTGTGGCTCATCGCTAAAGAGAACTGATTCTCCTTCTCTTTTCAGCCATTTATTTCCTATATTGCTTCATTTAGAGATGGTACCTTGTGAAACTTTCCCCATCCACGTTGGCATGCCCACTGGTAGTGCCTTTATTCACATTGCATTTAGGCAAATGCATCACTGAAAGTCATGGGTGCAACATCCCAGTTATTCTAGAAGATATTATCTTAATGTAGGTATCCTAGTCCTCTGACTCTTATATTCTTTCCTCTCCTTCTTCTACAATGTTCCTTAAGCAGTAGGTATCAGATTTGAATTATATAAATCTACAAATTGTGGTACAATTGTAGAGAAGAGAATGAGTATTTTGATTATAGTTAGAACTTTCACTGGATTATTAAAACTGTCATACTAGGTAATTCTTCAGGTACATGTGGTTGGCTAGATTATTGTACCAGACATATTGAGTTTTAAATCCAATCAGTCAAATATTGGCTATTTAGTTGGGCACTTACAGTTCCAGAGGGCTAAAATCTAGGACCACCATGACAAGGAGAATAGCAGCAAGTAGCCAGGCATGGTAATAGAGGAGTAGTTGAGAGAGATTTCATTCCGTTCCACAAACAGGAGCTAAGTAAGAATGGTGTTTGTTCTTTACAACTCAAAGCCCACATGGAGTGACACACTTAGTCCATCAATGTCATCCCTCCTAATCCTGCCCAAACAGTTCCACACTGAGGACCAAGGATTTAAATATGCAATCCTATGGAAGCCATTCTTATTCAATTCCTAGCTCCCATAGGCTTGCTGCCATATTAGAATGCAAAATATATTTAATTCACTATCAAATTCCCCACAGACTTTTAACTTTAAAAATCCAACACCCCCCCATTCAAGGCAATCTCTTAATTGTTAACTGTAAACTCTTAATTGTTAATCAAAAACATTATCTAAGTCCAGCATACAATAGCACTGAATACATGCTGGCATTCCAAAAGAAAATAATGGAGGCAAAAGTCAATATTGAACCTAAGCAACACAGAAACCCCACAGGGAGAACTACAAATTCTATAGCTCTGTGTCCAACATTTAAATGCTTAGAGACTCAGTCTTTCAAACTTTGGTGATGGTAACACACTTTTCTCTCTTTGGCTGGTTCTATTCCCTATATGCAACTCTTCCTTGCAGAAATCTCATGATTTTGGCATCTCCAGTGTCTTTTGGTCCCCAGTACAATTCAGGATACATCTTCACAGCCTCCTGCATTCTCTCTGGGACTTCATGATGGGATTTTCCAAATGCATCAACTTTGATCTGCTGATACTTTCATTTGTTCTATACACTTTCTCTTTTTTGGCAAGTTGGATGTTAACCTATATGGTGCCTTGCCCTTAGTATATCACTGTCTCTTTACTTCATTTATAACTAGGCCCACCCTTTTCTCTTTAACCACATTATATGGCTCCAACTTTAAATTTTCTAGTACTCACCCCCCATAAACTGCACATCCTATATTTCTTTTAGCCCTGTTCCTCAATTTCCCTCTAAAACTGCATGAAAGTGATTACTTATAACCAATATTATAGGTGACACAGCCAATATTAGTATACCTTGAAATTTCCTGTGCCAACGAATTTGGCCCCAAACTCTTCAATTTAGCCACAAATAGACTCCAAAGGCAAAAAGTAGCTATATAATTGCCAGAACTTCACAAATGGTCTCCATTCCAGGTGTTAACATTGTTCCTCTCTCAAACAATTGAGCAGTGCCTCCATAGTCCACATTGCTCTCAGTACTGGCTTCTTAGAAATTCTTTCAAGAATGGCCTGTTAAGTCCCACTTAAAACCATAGATCCAAAGTAAAATTAAATCAATGGGTCCAAAAATGGGAACCATTAAAATCAATGGGTTCAAAGTTCTAGAATCTCTAAATTCTTCCAAAACACAGCATGGCTAGACCTATCAAAGAACTGTCCCACTTGTTGTACCAACTTTTGTTTTAATTATGTTTCTTTTGCTGTGAAGAGACATGATTAAGAGTACTCTTATAAAAGAAAGCACATATCTGGCAGCTTATAGTCAGGCAGACATGGTGCTGGCTTTAACACTAACTGATAGTTTACATCCTAATCCACAAACAAAATAGAGAAGGGGTTGAAGGGAGAGACAAATGAAGAGAGAACTACCTAGGAATTAAATGGGCTTTTGAAACCTCAAAGCCCATCCCTAGTAACATCCCTACTCCTTTAAAGCCCAGCTCCTGTATCTTCCAAACGGCTCTACAAAGTATTAAAGCATATGAACCTATGGGGGACATTCCCATTCAAATACCATAATTATTGCAGGATGAAGGTGTCACTGTTGCACCATTGCTTATATCCTGCCAGGCTGATTATTGTTTTGCTTCATGGACCTTACAGCTGCATAGGACTACTGATTGCTTTTCTCTCTTGGCAACTTGAATAGCCCCTTTGGTGTTATGTGAACTAGTGTTCAGGCAGAAGGCTTCTATGTCAGCTGCAGCTTCATTCCAACAAGCCTGTGTCTTCACCAACAGGGTCTTATCATAAAGTTCTACAAGGTAACCAAGGGCAACAGCTTACAGCATATGAAAGGTCTCTTAGCCCCACCCCTCCAATTCTTAAGGACAACACAAAGATTGGTTTCTAGAATTGGCAGTGTGGTTTTTGTTATTCCATGGCTCTTGGCATTATCACTTTCTATGAAGTAACAGAACATGATTTTTTCTTCTTCCATTTTAACTCTGAACAATACATTTCTATTAATTTAGTAAGTGAAAAAGCTTTTAATATAACTGTTTTTAGATTTCCAAATAGCCAGATAATAAAAACATTGCCATTGTTTTTTAGATAATGTTATCAAATTGTCTCTATATCAATGTTATTTTTTAAACTACACAGTATATATTTGTATACTATGAAGTTATAAATGGAGCTTAGCATGGTAGTTTACATATATCCCAGTACTTGGGAGGCAGAAGCAGGCAGATGTTATGAATTTATGTAGCCTGGTTTAAAAAGAAAGCCCTTTCTAGTCAGGGCTACATAATAAAATACACACATACTATATACATATATACATATATTTATGTAAATATATGTGTGTTTATGTATTCATATCTATGCATATAGATAGATTAGTAGATAGATATAAAATTTGAGAAAAAAATGAGAATATGGTAGGAAACAAATTACTAATAATTAAAGCAGACACTTAGGCATGCAAATTATCTTTCAGGTACTATTTTAAGATTTTTGGATTTAGTTGAAAGATTCCATGTGGAGTGCTTCCTGAGCTCCATTTTACATGCCGGGGCCCTGATACATACCAGTGAAAATGAACTCAGTGTTTCTGTCTCTGAAGCTGGCTCTCTAACTATAGCTGCTCGGGGCAGGAGGGGAGTACAATCATGGAACAACACTCTCAAAGTAGATTTTAGGGAGTCTCCAATTGAAGAATGAGCTGGGTGTTTGGGATTAGCTAAACTTCCCAGTGAAGAAAATAAGCCTGGCAGAAAGCCAGCTTACAGGACATCTGCATTTGAAAGGCAGAATGAACAGATTGTGGAGCTTTGTTTTTTAGAGAGGTTTTAGAACACACACTGCCTTTAACCCTCACATCCAGTGGATTCAGTAATGTAGCCCATTTAGAATAACCACAGAACTCCCAGTGTCCATCTTAACTCAAAAGGAAAAGAGGAAACAGCATCATACCCATTTGCCATTTTTATAGACAAAGACATTTGTGGATCCAAGGAACAGAGTTCAAAGAAGAATTTTAGGAGGCTAAATTCACACTGTAGAAAGAAGCAAATGTAATTGCAACATTCTAGCAAAGAAATACTTAGTATGATCAGATAAAAATGACAGAGTCACCTAGAAATACTATGAAGGTCCAATATTTGACAGATAAGCATCAGTTTCCCTTGTATCACCCAGCAGTCTCTGTGTGCAGAAGGAAGCTCTGTAGAGACCTCTGAGAGGTGCCTTGAGAACATTCCCTTAGAACTGGTCTCCAGAACCAAACTTTAGCATCCACAGTCTCCTGGTCACTTCTCTTTCATTTCTGTTCATGTTTCATCATTTCCTCAATGCCTTTTTAAGTTATGTGAACATCAATAAGATTTGTGACTTAAAGACACCAAGAGAAACACACTAGCTTTTTTCTCAAGCAAATAAAAAGAAGAAACCCATGTTTCTCTGAGGAACTGCAGGTTTCCCATCAGGGTACAGGGTGAAGCCTAAATGAAGGTTATGCAGAAAACAAGCCTTCTGCATGCACAAGATGCAAGATGTTCTTCAAGGTTTCACATGACATTAGTTATATTGGAGGTTGTAAGAGTCAAAGTTATGTTTTAAGTTTTAGCTACTGTTCCTAAGGGATTCTTTAAACAAAACTGTCTCTAACCTGTAAGTCGCTTGCCCAAGAGCAGATAATTTTTGAAACATTGGAGACAATTTTTATGGGAGGTAACAAATCATATATTTTCACTCTCCTAAACAAGTTTGTTTGACTGAACTACACCTGATGTACTTTATGTGGGAAGGTATGTAGATAGGAATATACCAAGATGCGTGGTTGCTGCTGATTGAATGCGGGCATTAGGTACATAGGCAGGAAGCACTAAGTCTGAGTATGTATCCCCCATGGCTGTGATTTTTTAGATATTTCTCAATATTTGTTGAATAAAAAAATGGGTGGTTATGGAGAGGGGAGGAGGGGGGGAAGGGGGAAAGGGGGAGAGAATGAATTTTATGAAGCAGAAGAAGTGTATGATGCAGCACAGGAGAAAAACTGCCAGTATTTGATCATGGGTTGCTCATGAAAAAAAGAACACACTAGAGGCACAGTTAATTGACCAGTGTCTCTACTGTTGATGACCACATCCCCAGCAGTACTGCTTAAATGTAGAATGTTTGAAGAAGGACTGATTCAATTAATACATTTCTGAAAAAATTGTCCTTGGGACAAGGCTTTATTATATAACTATGGCTGATCTCAAACTTCTAACATATAGTCTCAGTTTCATAGAAATCTACCTGCCTCTACTTAATGGGCAACAGGATTAAAGGCAGGCTATGTCTGGCTTCTGAAAATCTATTTTAACAAATAGTAATCAAGGGACTGGGCTTTAGAGAAAATTCAAAGATTGAATCAGAAATATATTCGATTTTTCCCCGTTCAGTTTACAAGGCTACACTACTGAATTTAAGAAAGGAAAGAGGGTCTACCTTCCTATCACAAAAGAAAGGGGGCTTCAGCCAAACATGCCTTGGACTCTA
Source organism: Micromys minutus (assembly GCF_963924665.1). NCBI lineage: Eukaryota > Metazoa > Chordata > Mammalia > Rodentia > Muridae > Micromys > Micromys minutus. The sequence continues at coordinate 60,609,052 of NC_137972.1, forward strand.
AAACAAGCTTCCAAGTGCAGATCATTTCCAAGACTCAAAAACCATTGTCTTGGACCCCATCCTCCTCCCTCTGCTACTCTGGAGTCTCCATGAACTTCACCTTTCTCCACTCGGTGTATATGACAGAAAGAGGTAGAACAGCCTTGCATCATGGAAGATGTGGCCCAGGTCAGGGTTATAAGGTATGGCCCATAGACAACCCTGGAAGGAGAGAGTAATCAGATCCTCCTTCTGACATTAAAGTATCCATTCTCTAGAATGGTTTGCTTTCATTATGCTCTTGCTAGTACTTGTATTTTTGCTGTCCTCAAGAGGACAAAGATAAAGGATTGTCTCCAGCCTTTGGTGCTGTCATAAGGCCCCCAGTGGAAGCAAGTTCGGTCACTCTGGTACCCTTGAAGGAGACATTGAGAACATTGTTCCTCGCCTTCCTCTTCTCTTCCCCTTGCCAGCCACCATGAGAGGACCAGCTTCCAACTCCCCTTCCTCTGATCATGGTACTGGCTCAGTAACAATGGAGCTATGGCTAGTGAATAGAAACTCAAATGATCCTAAAACCTCTTTCCATATCTGTTCACTATCTCCCTCTCAAGAGAAGCAAGTCTCTTTGTGTAACTTAGTGACAACTGGATGAAAATATCCTTGTAATGATGCTTGATATTTGCACATTTCCATATTTCCAACCCCTGTGTTACGACCAGGAAGGTGATAAGACACGGTGTCTCCTAATGCCTTTATCCCTTCAATTTACACTTCGGCCTGAAGCAGACCAACAGTTCCAACCCAGCCATGTGAAACCTTTCATTTCCAGAGTCTGAGGTAAAGCCAAGAAGGGCATGGAGATGTAGGAAAGAAAGCAGGAAATGGAAACTCCAGGGTCTTGGGCTCAAGACATACACTGGTAGATGAGAAGAGATGAGAGACATGGGTGTCTTGGCAACAGAAGCTTGTGTTTCTTGAAGTGAACTGGTCAAAGGAAATTTAAAGAATCAAAGATAAGATTGGCGGGCCTGAAAAGTATTCCAGCACAAGAAATCAGCTCCACTTTTCTGGGATAAATGGGGTGTGGTTGTTAATATTCAGAACGTTGTTCTGAAGTTACACAGTGGGTCTGCTGCAGAAGACACTGGGGAACAAAGCAGTCAAAGAAGCCTTGCTGTCATGTCTTTGTTGGAGAAATGCCAAGGTAAGGTCTACACTTTGCCACTTTGCTGTTGCCCACTTCCCCTCTGCGGACTGGGTAATTCAGATTGAAATTGATTCCAATGAGGCAGGGCTAGATGAGATTCTCTGTCTCTCATGAGTTTGTGCTCATTACAGATATTTATTTCCTTTAGTATTTCTCTAATACTTACCTTGCTTATCACAATAGAGTGGACCCTGTCATTGGTGTTTGACAATGGGCCTGCCAGGGGCATCTTCACTTACACTCATCTGAGATTTCATGTAACCTGTCTCTACCTCTTTACCCCATGGCACCTGTAGCATGGCCAACTCTTTTTTGTCATCTGTAATGTGCTATGCCACAAGTCTGCTTCCACCCAGTCTGCCACATCACAAGACACCAGAGGTCTCTATATGATCTCTTTGACACAGTACATGTTTGTCCTAATGACCACCCTAAGCTTACAGAGCTGCATGCAAATGTGCCTGAGGCTATACACACATTTCTTCTGGAGTTAGTAAGGACAGCTCAGAGGGAACACATGGTTAATCTGTACCATTAAGCAGGAAGGAGGTAGTCATCAGCCCCCCAGAGGACTGGGATGAGCCTCAGAAGAATCTACTTTTGGACTAGGAAAGCCTATGTCACTGCAGGGGACACTGTCCATCAAGGACTAGTCACTGAATGGACCACACTTTGGACCCAAGTGACTCAGAACACCCTGTGAGTCATGCCTGAGATGAGTCTACCCTTACTCCCCCACAAGATTTGCGGTGTGTTTACCAGCATGGGTGAGATGTGAGGAGTGAGCTAAGTTTGATCGAAACATCTTAGTTGTATGGGGTCCTAAAATGTGCAGGAAGAAGTTAGAGCAGCCCAACAAGAGTGTTTGGGGAATGACAAGAGAAAACTTCAGGGGAGGACAAAGAGGACAACTGGTAAGAACTGTGTGCAACTGAGAGTGATCTGCCACTGTTCTAGGTCTGAAGTTTGTGAGGACTAGCAAGTACAGGAGTAGGACAAGGGGTTGAGGGGGTAAACTGAGACACATTATCTCTCCTTCTGCAATGACTTTACCTGGCCATCCTCTGGCACCTGTCAGGTCCATGTTTATTACACTGTGGGTGTCAGTAGGGCCCTTGTCAAATTTCTCCCACTCTGTGAGATCAGCAAGGTCAGAGCAAGCATCCTGCACTGAGCAGAACTGAGGAGGTGCAGCCTGAGAACTTCAAGGCATAGAGACCCAGGATTCCCATTGCATCTTGACAAGAGCTGGTGCTTCACCTCACTACTGTGGGATTCCTGACTTCTCCCTGCAAGGAATTTTCAAAATGCCAGATCTCAAGCTGACTGGAGGAATCAGATAGAGAATGAGAATTTAGCTAGGAGTCTCTAGGATAGAAGAGAGAACAGAAGAAATGCAAGTCACAACCCCTCACCTGCTGATCTACTAGAGAGGACATGCACACATACACATACCCACATGCATGTAAAGTCACAGACATGACTAGAACAGACAGCAGTCATTCTGGTGACCCTTGGCCTATCCCGACTTAGCATCAGACTGTTAGAGAAAGGACAAGAAGCAAAGAACCTGACTTTTCTCACCCACCACTACTTCCTTCAAAGAGAGCAGAGCCAGGCCCTCCTGGCCAGCAGAGCTGTACAAACCCTTTAGACCCTCCTAGAGTATAGTAGCACCAGCAACCAGACTGTCTTTGATAAACAGGTCAAAAGGTGCTCATTAAAGGCAGTGAAAAGAAAAATAAGATGAGTTGGGAGTTCATGGTCAAATATGTTTAAAATGTTTTTTATGTTTGGAATTTTTTAAGAAAAAACTTTAGAATAACCTCAATAGTACACATTTAAGAAATATTTCCTAGCAATGGAGCTCAGTGACACAGGGAGAACTTGCCAGAAAGGACTGACACTGCACCTGACTCACAAGGCAAACCTCAGAGAACCTTCACGTATCCGCAGGAGATAAATGGGCTTCCAGGTCAATGTGAAGAAACGAAATACCCTACCCTAAACTTGTTCCTTACTAAGGAAAATGGAGATCTCTGCAGACAGAAAGGGCTCAGGAAAGTTGTCTATTCCTTTAAAAACAAAAGCAAAAACAAACAAAAAATAAATAAACTGTATCTAGTTATGTCTATTTATATCTGTAAGCAGCAAGGGAAGATGGAAGCCTTCCTGTCTGCCACTTCCTGCTCCACCAAGGAGAGGGGGTGGTTTAAGGAAGAAGACAGTAGGGGTATGACACAGGGATGTCCACACAGAGATGACCATTCAATGTAGAGTTGGTTCTTGGGAGATAAAAATCTGTATTCAAGAAAGACCTGGTACTGCACACCTGTTTCCTCAACCTAGGTCCTTATTCTTCTTCCCAGACTTCCAGCTTTCTGTTCCCGAGAGGTGTAGAGCGGTGGACACTACCTTACCCTCCCTTAAGTCTAATATTGTAGTGAACCGTTCACTGCCTCCTCTTCTTTGCCCATTGTCTGCTTCTTGCACAGACTCAAGCTATCTTCCATTCAGAGAAAAGAGGAAGTTAAAACGTACCCCCGCCCCGTGCTATCTTGAGATTGTCTCGGCTCAGTAAAGACTGAGACTCAAACATGCATCTTAACAATGTCAAAATCTGATTTGAAGAGCTAAAGTGCTACTTCATTTCATCCAGTAAGTGGCCAGTGCCTTTCCTTGAAAGAGGCAGAAAACATGAAGATTCTACTTTGGCTGAAACTCACTTACCTTCTCAGGCTGTAAGTAAGAAACCGGATCTGCCTCCCAGCGGCCAGGCAGAACTGGCTCTGAGAAGTGGCAGAGCTGAAGCAATGGACCGGCACAGGCCTGAAGTAGTAGTAAAGAGCATGGAAGAGTGAGGTCACTGAATGTGCTCCTCTAATTTTGTGTGCAACTGCTAAGCAAAGTTAGAGGTTGCTGCACAGACCTGCGCAGACAGCGGCCTGCACAGGTCTGAAAGGTATAAGTGATGTACAGGGAGCTACTCCCAGCCCACGAGATCATACTGAACAATGCAGTGGGCCAGAAAATAAGTCAGTAAAACTCAAAAAAGCAAGGAAGGCTCATTACAGTCCAGAGTGGGAGTAATGAAGCTTTCCTTCTCTGTTAACTACATGAGAAAAGGAAATTTGAAAAGATCAATGGGCTTTTGTTCAGGCTCTACTTCCCTCCTTGTCTGCAAAGGATCAGTGGAGCTGTCATTTACCTAATCAGGATCTGCCTGGTGCCTGATTACATGTACTAGGCAGACCCTCTGTTTGATTCCCAACAAATCAGGAATGGGAGGTGTGTGCGTGGGGAGAGCTGCACAGAGTAGTCAAATAGGTCTTTAAATTGTATTTGTGGTTACTTTTTTGCTCCAAAATATTAGGAAATCTCTGTTCATGGTGACTGACTGTCTTCTACCATGTGCTTTCTCCCTTGATTACCCTGTAGGTCTAAATGCCTCTGTGGAGAGCTGTGACTAAGATCATACCAGTTTATTGTACATTTGGTTCAAAATAAATTTCCCTGCAGGACTGAGGTAGAAAATAGAAAGTGATAAAGGAATAGTGGAAATAAAGCTTCTTAATTAAAATGAGTATGGGCAGGAAAGGGGGCAGTGGGCAAACACAATGAAATCTGTGCAAACAGTATTGTGTTGTTCATCTTCGTAATAGAACAGACCTGTGGTACACCATGGATAAACTTCCAGGCATTATGATAAGTAAGATAAAGCTACTCCTCCAAATACAGATACTGTACAATCCCACAACCAGGACCTGGGAGGTTAGGGAGTCAGTGTTTGATCAGAACAAGATTTCAGTTTTGAAAGATGAAAGTTTTCTAGATGCACAGGAGCAATGACTAAAAACCACAAATATACTTGCAGAGCCATGTGCTCCGACACTCTCCTGGTAAGTTCTATATGCATTTATGAAAAGCTGTTAAGAGCATTTATGGGATTGGGGTTAGCTCAATGATAGCACTTTGACTGTTGTAAATGAGATCTTGAAATCTACATCTGAGCACAACTGTGAGGAATTTTCTTTATTACAGTGGATAAAATGGGAAGATCCAGCCTCACGTGAGTGGCATCCAAGCTATAAGGAGGTCTGAAGAAAAAGCTTTTGCATCCTGTCTGCCTTCATCCCACAGGAAAATGCTTTACCTGCTGTTGCTACTGCTACTGTTGCTACTGTAGCTGCTTCTCCTATTTTTGTGGCTGCTGCTACTGTTGATGCTGAAGCTGTTGCTACTATCCCTGTTTCTACTATTGTTGTTGCTACTGATGCTGTTTCAATCTTCACTGGCACCAGAGCCCAGCTTCTGCCAGCTTCTAGTGTGGACCAAAGGCCAGTAGCTCTTAAGGAATCTTCCAGACCTTCAGTGACAGGTTGGGACTGATCCGTTATAGACTGGATAGCTATAGAGTGCTCAGTATCTTCAGCATGATACAGATATTATTGCAGTACTCAGACTCCATCATATAAACCAGTTCAATAAATTACTTGTAAATATCTACTAGTTCTGTTTTGTTAACCTAGAGACTCCTAAACAATACATTATTAGAATTAGAACTGATCCTATTATTCAAACCTTCTTTATCCCCCCCAATAGTCAGTGTACAGTAAAAAAAAAGCCAGACTATTAATTTATGCTCCTTAACAGGGGATAATAGACTGGAAAGCAAGGACTGGGTGCCAGGTCCTGGTTCTTATGATCTGGTGACTAAGCTAAAGCATTACCAAGGCCCTGCATGCCCCTGGGAACATGGTCACTGTGCCTTATGTCTCAAAAGTCCTGCAGACACTTCTGCCTCTATAATCACAGTTCCTCCCCAGGCCCTGAGAACGCAAGGTATGTGGGATGACATTGATTTGTTTTCTCCAGATTTGACAGTAACTTGAGATAAAATACATTTTTCCTTTACCCCCTGGGTCTAACCACCCCAGCTTTCCATTTTGTTTCAAAAGAAATGAAAAGCCCAGACTTCAGTGGCAATCTACTTCATTAATAAATGTCACCCAAGGTGCCACAGGGTCACAGGCAACAATCTATGTCCAGTACGAAATCTCACCGAAGGTTCCACATAACCAACATAGCAAAAGGCCAAGACCTACAAAGTCTACCGTAACTTCTCAAGGCTCCCTCTCCTTTACTTCTTTCTGTCTGTCTCTCTACTTCTTGTGGGATCCCCTTTCAATTCTCCCATCTTTTCTCTCCCTCCTTCATGCAGTTCTTTCTATTTTCCTTCAGCATGCAGGCACTAAGATGCCCAATGCTGCCCCCCCCCATTACAATATCAGTTCATCTCTATTTAACTCTCTCATACAGAACCCTAGCCCTCTCTACTCAACTCTGCCACAATGTGTTTCTCCTGGCACTGTGGGGCCTTAGCTGCACCTTGCAGCTGCCAATCTAGGGGAGACTGCAAACTTCCAGGGAACAACAGGTCAGCCAAGAGCATGTATTTTTAAATGCTTCTTTAGAAAGCAAAGCAGATGCAGTTAGCCAGATAGCAGATAAGAGCTAAAAACACAGCTTCTGCCCTATTTGTTTCCTTCACTCTATTTTTATTTGGATTGATGGAATTTGTTCCAGAGGAGGTACGTGAAGCAGGCTGTATCTGTAGAATTTGGGGGTCACTGAGGCCCACATTTCATAAAGTATGAATGAACTGGAGGCAGCTAACAGGGAGAAGGGAATGCAAGCAGTTCAATGAAAAATTTAAAATAAAGTAAGTCTCAGGACTTACACATTTTTCATGGACAATACAGAAAGCATACATGGATAAAGTGTTGGAATTCCAGTCCATCCAAATATCAAATAACAGAGAGAGAAGAGAGAGAGAGAGAGAGAGAGAGAGAGAGAGAGAGAGAGAGAGAGAGACAGACAGAGAGAGAGAGACAGAGACAGAGACAGAGACAGAGACAGAGACAGAGCGAGACACAGAGAGAGACAAACAGAGAGACAGAGAGAGGCAAAAAGAGAAAGAGAGAGAGACAGAGAGACAGAGAGAGAGACAGAGCAAGACACTGAGAGAGACAGACAGAGAGACAGAGAGAGGCAAAGAGAGAAAGAGAGAGACAGAGAGAGACAGACAGAGAGAGAGAGAGAGAGAGAGAGAGAGAGAGAGAGAGAGCCTTATGCATACTCTGCAGATATTTCACCACTAAGTTATACCAGGAGCTCCAAGCCAGACTAAAGCTGTGTGGGGATGCACTATGCCACCACTCCCACATGGGCAAAGGCTGCCTCATCTCCTAATACCTACACTCAGAAAGCAAAAGGACCCATTGTTTGGCTCCCCACTGGAGAACTCTGATCACTTCCTGTGGGAGCCACAGGACTGGCTACTCTTTCACATTCTGGCAGAGCTTGGACTCCATGAAGGAATTTGGTCTCAGAGTTGTTTTCAGAAAAATGCGTCAGGCAACTATACAACCATGTCCATAACTAGCAACTAGCACATAAACATACACACAGATTCTTTGCTTATTACCCTGTACCAGAAATAAATGTATTATTCTGTGGTTTTTAGCTCATATGAAACTCCCTAAGAAAAGCATGCATCTTAAGAGGGAGAGATATTAGGTGGTGTTTCTAGCTGACTCACAGAATTTTCTCTCTTATACAAGTGAAAGCTAGACCTTCCCCATGGCAGCTGCAGTAACTCAGTAGCTGTGTCAGCCAACAAGCCTTGGTTGGCCCTGCAGCCAGTGCTTTGTATCCACGCCCACAGAGGACTGGTGAATTACCATCCCATTTGTTTTGGGTTTGTTTGAAAGAGACAAAGATACTAGAGTAGAACAGTGGGAAAGGAAGAAAACAGGTAAGACTGAGGAAAAGAAAAAATAAATAAATAAACCAGTCACATTCCTGAAGTGGTATATGTTTCTCTTGGTACTGAACCTCCTACCCTCTCGCTGGGCATACATACCCCTGGCATCAGGCCCATTGTCTGGAGACCAAGTGTACTGGCTGGTTTTCTGTCAACTTGACACAAGCTGGATTTGTCACAGAGAAAAGAGCCTCGGTTGAGGTAATGCCTCCATGAGATCCAGCTGTAAGGCATTTTCTCAACTAGTGATCAAGGGGGGAAGGCACAGCCCATGGTTGGTGGTGCCATCCCTAGGCTGGTAGACCTCGGTTCTACAAGAAAGCAAGCTGAGCAAGCCAGGGAAAGCCAGCCAGTAAGTGACACCCCTCCGTGGCCTCTGCATCAGCTCCTGCTTCCTGACCTGCTTGAGTTCCAGTCCTGACTTCCTTTGATGATAAACAGCATGTGGAAGTATAAGCTTAATAAACTCTTTCCTCCCCAACTTGCTTCTTAGTCATGATGTTTGTTCAGGAATAGAAACCCCGACTAAGACACCAAGCTAACTCTGGCATTGAAATTTGTTCTAGAAACTCTTTTCTTATTGCAACAAGAAGCAAATTCACTTTAAATACAAGTAAGCTGGGACCAGAGTAATGCAATAAATGAACTACTCACACAGCAAAGGTACAATAGTTCATTACAATAATTTGGCTTTATTTATAATTAATCATTCGCTTGTAAAAATGTGCACAAGATTTGTGTTCTCCTTGTACTCTTACTGATTTCCCGAGCCCAAGCCTGAGTCACTCTGAGCCACTCCATCCAAAGCACACTCAACTGAGACTAGGCACATCTATATCAGAGCAAAGTAACACAGGGGCATGTAGCAACGGTTCCTTGAGTGCTGGAAATTTGCAAAGCCACTTAGGAAAGTAACTCCCTCTTCTTTTCACGGATGAAAGAAGAAATATTCCCATGATCTGTTCAGGGTAAAAGTGGTGAACTAGCACCTAGGATTGTACATTTCGCATATAGAATTCTGCCATTCACATAGGCATGTCTATGAAAGATCATCTTCATTAAGTGACTTGAGATGGAAAGATCCACCATGAAGGAGGGCATCACCATTCCCTGGACTTGGGTACTAAACTTCATAAAAAGGAGAAAGTGAGTGGAACCGAAATGAACAAGCACTTGATTCTCCCACTATGGACCGTGCCCTCCAACTGTGAGCCAAATAAACCCCCTCTCCTTGAAATTGCCTTAGTCAGAGCATTTTATCACAGAGAGTGATGGTAACTAATGAAAACACTGGCCTATTTGTATTTCACTTTTGGACAAAAAAGAAGAGATCAATTTTGGTGTGCATTTCAGGAGCAGAGGCCCTTAATCCTTATACACAGTTTGACCAACATGAAGTTAGAGCCTTATAATTCGTTCCTCAGACAACTGAGATCAGCACTATATCTATAGTAATGAGAATGAGCCGGACGACACTCAATGAGGAGTCAAAGCAGACTGCAGTGAGAAAGGACAGACGGGGACAGGATTCAACAGACAAACAAACCTCTCATAATCGAATCAGTAGTGAATCCATACATCAAAATATTATCCTGCAAAGTTTACAAAAAATCTTAAAAGCAGCAAGTGAGAAATAACACCCCATAATAGCTGAAGTCAGGGCAAATGCCAGGGCACTTCTCTTGTAAACACGAATGCAAAAAGGAATCTGCAGAGCCCAGGGCAAGTGCTGAAAGAACAGAGATCCCATGACTATTTCTCCAGAATCAAAAGATGAATAAAATTGCTTCTACACAAAGGAAGCAAATTTTCCTTTATGGATTACTGTTAAGATTTAACAGGAAGGAAACAATAACAAAAAGTGGCTTGGGACTTCTGGTATACAATGAAGACTATGAGAGGATGTAAGCCTTAAAGTAACACACAGCTGATATTCCATCTTTTAATGAGCTTTGCAAGTGATATTTGCTGCCTGAGTCATAATACTACCTGGTGTGATGCTTAATGCACATAGAGCGAATGCGTGAGACAATTACATTCAAGGTGGAGGATGAGCGCAGGGAACCACAGCAGTGGGGGTTTGGACTGTTTGTTCCGTGTGGGAAGCATGGGGAGAGCTAGACACCAATGGTGCGATTCTTAGAGTAACTGACATGAAAATCAATAAAACAATTATTTAAAAGCACCACAAATAATTCAACATGGACCCATAAAAAAGGTTAAGTAACGCCAGGGAAACAAGTCAATAGAAGCAGAAGTGTGGAGCACAGATCAGAGAAGGTCTAACATATTAGCAAGTCTCTAGATTGTGAAAGGTTAGGGCACAACACCGAAAAGACACAGGTGTAAAGAAACCTTACCCATCTTGTTCTTTCCTTTGCTCCTCTTCCTCCTCCTCTTCTTCCTCCTTTTAGCCTCTCCCTCCTCCTTCTCATTCTCTTCCTCCTCATCCTCATCATCTTCTTCCTCTTGTTCCTCCTGCCTCTACTGAGAGTCTCACTATGTAACCCTTGAGTTCCTGGAACTCGCTATGTAGACCAGGCTGGCCTGAAACTCACAGAAATCCCATTGGGTCTGCCTCCTGAGTGTCAGGATTCAGCTGGACTAAGTGTATATTTTTCTATAAGAAATTCACTTCAAATTAACATATATAGATCAAAATTAAAACTTTTTACACATGCCATTAGTATAATACTTTTAGGAAATATAAAAGAGTTTCAATATTAAGATATCATTAAATAGACTTCAGACGATAAAAATTACTAGTGACACAGTAGAAAATGAAATCACAGTCAATAAAAAAATTGTCCCCAATAAAGACCATCAAATACATGACCCTAAAATAATAGGCCTGAAGCATACCTGGGTGACTGAAATAACTCTCAGGTAGAGAGTCAAGGCCACAGACAAATCAGCAAAATTTGTTGAGCAAGAGCATGTAATAGAAGTACAGAGAACTCAGTCAGACTATGCGCTGTGTCTGACACCGTGAAATATTCACCAAGACACTGAACAGCTGGGTTATAAAATACACCTATAAAATCTTAAAGAAAATTTAAACAACCAAATTTGTTCTTTGAACACAATGAAATTAAAAGAGATAAAAAGAGTCAACAGGAAAGGAAAAAAAAATAAACTCCAACCATAGGATAATTAAATAAGGTCCTTCTAAATAAGCCAGTTAATGGGATCCTTCGAATGGAATGTCTCATTGTGGTACAGGGAATTGAATCTATGGTCTTTTGCTGTCACTAAGTTCTCCCACCCGTCCTGGAAGGACTTTTACAAAAAAATGTCTAGCATCAATACCTGAAGGGAAGACTACAACATGCCACAGCCTATGATGTGCAGCTAAAGCAGTGACGGGGGTTTGGGGGAACATACCTAATGCCTTATTCGAAAAGAGAGGAAATGCCTCAAATTAATAAGCTGTCCCATCATCAAACTTGTAATAGAAGAGCAAAATAAAACCAAAGCAAGGAAATAAAAAACATTAGACAGAGTTTAATGAAACAAAATAATTTTAAAAAATGTATATATATAGAGAGAAAAACAAAAAGTAACAAATATGGCCCTAGGAAAACGAGGAAGGAACTCGAGCAACCATGGGGAGGAGAGGAGAAACTATGGTTCCTAACATTAGGACTAAACCAGAGACAGCTTTATCACTGTGCCGCATTCAGATAGCACTTCTCAACCTTGTAGGTCATAATCTTCTTGGGGGGACCAAACGACCTTTCACAAGGGTCTCATATAAAATATCCTATCAGATATTTACATTAAGATTCATAACAGCAGCAAAACCACAGTTATGAAGTAGCAATGAAAATCATTTTATGGTTGGGGTTCACCACAACATGAGGAACTGTGTTAAAGAGACGCAGCATTGGGAAGCTCAAGAGCCACTGGCATTAGGAGAATTGTGGTGGAGCTGGAACAAATTCACACAAACTTGCCAACCTAAATTTTCCCCAAAGGCTATGTGCTGAAGATTTTGTCACCAGCACAGGAGCTGTAGACAGGTACTGGAACCTGTAAGGGGTGTGGCTTCCTAGGTAAGAATTTTGAATCATAAGGGAGCATGCCTTTGAAAGAGCTGTGGGGGACCCTCCTTTCTCTCTGAGCCTCTCAGCTGTTTTTGCAGCACTTGGACACTGAGCATAATTAATGTATTCTCAGCTGCAACCCCTAGGCATCAGGGCCAAGCACCACGGCTAGAGATGTCTGAACCCATGGGCCAAACCATCTTTCTTCCTTTTAAGTTATCTCAAGATTTATTTTTTTAACCACAGTAATGAAACACTGGCAAATGTAGACAATTACAAAGCAATGGATCAACCTCTGAAAATCTACAACCTGCCTGTTATAGTTTGCACATGCTTGGACCAAGGAGTGGCATGAGTAGGTGTGGCCTTGTTGGAGGAAGTGTGTCACTTTGGGGTTGGGCTTGGAGATACTCATCCTAGCTGCCTGAGGATGCTCAGTCTGTTTTTGTCTTCCTTTGGATGAAGATGCAGAAATCTCAGCTCCTCCTGCGCCATGATTGCCTGGATGCTGCCATGTTCCCACCTTAATGGTATTGGACTGAACCTCTGAACCTGTAAGCCAGCCCCAAGTAAATGTTGTTCTTTATAAAACTTGCATTGGTCATGGTGTCTGCTCACAGCAATAAGACCCTAACTAAGACACTGTCCCAATTTGACCTGTGTTGAATAGCTATGTTGAACATTCTAATAATCATTAAAGAATTCAAGAGGTTCTCACCCAGTATAAATCTATAGGCTTGGGTAGCTTCACTGGAGAATTCTACCAAACACCATGTGGATGAATATTCCAAGGGGAAAAACCAAAAACAAACAAACAAACAAAAAAACCCTACATTTGGCATTGAGCCTTCTGCAATGCTGATTAACAGATGATTATAGAGAGCCATGAGTAGCCACAGAGAATACATCTCCAAGAGGCCATTTCAGGGTAATTTTCACATGCAAACACAGAGAATGGATATATTAAGCACGTATTAAACTCAACTAATTGCTCCATCAAGTTCTCAGTTTGCAGAGGATGGGACATGATAATGTGGAGTGGTGGAAAATGTCCCCTCTTTTGCTTAATATATTTCCACTTCCTGCATACTTACTTTTCCACCGGGAGTAAATATTCATATGGTTCTCTGGAAACTCAAACATTTGTCTTTTAAATAAGCCAAAGAAGAAAATAATACATGCTTCAGTAACCAAATAAAACACACTTCAACAGTTTTTGAGGGCCACAGCCATTTTGAATTACCTTCCCCTTCTAAACAATACTTTAGTTAATTAGATTTTCAGTGCAGCAGAAGGAACACCACTGCTTATGTTCCTGTTGCCTGGCTTCCAGAGAGCTCCTCCCTGCGCAAGCTTAGCAGGCACCTCTCTCGGTCCCTCCTCCTCCACCCTGCTGTCATCTCAGGGCCAGGGGCTAAATGAGAACTGCAGTGCAAACCGAATGTTTTGTTTTGTTTCATATCTTTTCTCCAGAGTCAGTCTATGGCCTCAGGAGAGCGAGACAAATGTTACTTCCTAGCATTCGGGAATAAAACTGGAACTACATATGTATTAAAAAGAGAATGGAGAATGTTTGGCATATACCAAAAACTCTGGCTGATCTTTTTCTTATTCTTTTTTTCCTGATTAGCAGTAGGAAAAAGTTAAATTGCCCCCTGTCGTCTGAGAATATTTGCAGAAAGTTGAGATGGGAAGGAAAAGGAAGCCACGACTGGAGGCTGTTCTCAGAAACATTATCTGACTACTCTTCAGACAAGAGTTCTAAGCCTTTGCTTTCAGAGGGGTTCTCCTTGTTTCTGGTAAAACAAAACAACAACTAAACTAGCTGCCTGGAGCTTTCTGGGCCAGCAGCAGCTTTCTAAGCCAAATTGGCTGCTCATAGGGCTTCGGAGCCTCTGTTCTACCTGGCCTGTGGTTGGATCCCTTTTATTCACAGCAGTTGCAGATTTAGTTTATGCACTGTGTCCAGAGGTGCCACTTGACCTCAACATGAACCTCTTTGGTTAGAAGGACTCGTGTGTGTGTGTGTGTGTGTGTGTGTGTGTGTGTGTGTGTGTGTGTGTGTGTGTATGTGTGTTTGTGTGTATGTATGTGTGTGTGTGTGTGGTGTGTATGAATGCATGTGAATATGTATGTGTGAATTAGTGTGTGGTGTGTCTATGTGGTGGGTATGAACATGTGAATATATGCTTTCTATGCATGTGTGGTATGTGTGTGGTGTGTGGGAGTATTTGTCTAAGTAGGCACAGATGTCACCTGCCATTGTCTAAATTCCCTCACCCTCACTGCATTTAGCTCACATTCTAGTCACCATGACATCTCAATTTCTGCTTTAAAGCAGCTACAGAAGAGACTGGTGTAATCTTTTATCATCAACAAATGGCTGCAAAGTTAGATCCAAAGGAAATTGCAATCCCCAGCTCAAGAAAGCACTCCACATATCCAGAAAGAAGCTCAGGCTGGACAACAAGACTTCTGGCAATCACATAAAAGCCACTGTTGTTGAGAACCTCTCAAAACATTTACCATCTGCCAAAGGTGTCATTTCCCTTACCTTTGGCAGAAGGCACCTATGGCTTCACTGACCTATACCTGAGGCTGTACACCAGAGCCCATGCCAGCCTCAAGGCTGCTAGGCTCTCAGCCCCTACTCGCCAATAGTTGCTATATATGTCAAAGCCTCCACACCAGTCTTCTTGTTCTTCACTCCCACAGCTACCCATCCTTACAACCTGGCATTCTCACCATTCTGGCTGCTGCCACTGTCACCCTGCTCTCCCTACCTCTGTGTCTCATTGTTCTCTGCTCTCTCACAGAGAGCCATGGCCGTGTCCAGTCTGCAAGCAGCGTACATTCTATTTCTCCTTCTGTCTACTCTGGACTCACCCAAATGCCTCTGGCTGTTTTCTCTCTCATACCCACAATAAAAACCTTAACATATCATGGAACAGGTCATGTTGGCAGTTTCTTTACTGTGCCTCCACATGTAATTTTTCCACCCCCTAATTCTCTGTTTAACTCTTCCTCTGCCACTCCTCATGCTATCTCAATGTTACATCCTCATTTTACTTAATTAATATTGTTCTAATCACATACTATACAAATAGATGAATACATATATAAATATAACATGCAGAGTCTATTAAATTTTGTTCATATATGTATGTTTTCAGTGTTGAACAGTTGGTATCGGACAACCAATTAGTGGGCTCATTTCTGGGAAAGGTCAATTCACCCTTTCAGCAAATACATATTTGAATGACTCATAAGACCAGTGAATGGGATTCTGTTCCCGAGTCAGTAACCTTTCCTGCCTTCCCAGAAAAACCCTTCACTTGAACATCAAGCATAAAGCTCTAGGGCCCAGAGCTTATGAGCCCCAGGCACAGGTGGCCACATGGCTGGATTCCTCATTCCAAAGGCTGTTCTTTATTTTGCTTATTATATCCGGTTCTGTGTAGCACAGGAAATGCTATGCCACAGTGATATTTAGTAGTTTGAGAAGTCCATTACTATTGTATGGATGTTTCTCTCTCAATCTCTCTCTCTCTCTCTCTCTCTCTCTCTCTCTCTCTCTCTCTCTCTCTCTCTGTCTCTCTCTCTCTCCCTCCCTCCCTCCCTCCCTCCCTCCCTCCCTCCCCCCCTCTCTCTCTCTCTCTCTCTCTCTCTCTCTCTGTGTGTGTGTGTGTGTGTGTGTATGTATGTATGTATGTTAAGAATTAAATGGAAAGACTCCAAAGTATCTGGTGAAGTTCAGCAGTGAGAATTTCTTGCAATCTGAAAATCATCAAAAGTGACTTTGGTGTGCTGGGTATGTACTGGGTTGAGTGCTGTTTATCCAATACTTACAGAAATTAGCAGGCACCCAAAAAGTATTTATTTTATGAATGAGTATTGATAAATCATACAAGGCAAAGAACAATACATGAATCTTGCAGTGTGGGGCAAGCTAAATGTTAATCCCATCAGGAGCTTGTGAATTCATGTGGTGAATTAACATAAGACAAATACTACAAGAGCTGCATGGCAACAGAAGACTCTGAGTCTCCCAACCCTTGAGTGCTGTGGCTGTGAGCAGCTTAGTGGAATACAGGCTTCCTCGTCCTGATTCCTCCACCCACACTAACCCATGCATCAGAACACACTTTTTACATGGGTCTTCCCTCAAAGAGATATCTGAGAATAGTTATCAAGAAAAAGGGAGGGTCAGATGACACCTTTCTCCTGGCCTTCCCCTAAGGATTAACTATGGTCTAGGATAAGAGTTTAGGGGGTGTGGTATGAAGTAAAAGGGGGGAGTATTGATTCTACTCCCTATGTACAAAAGATTCTCTCATTCCATGTACTTGGTGGGCACCTGATAGATGTAGACTCCTCAACTACTCACAACAGGTTTCTGATTGAAAGATCCCCCACTCATAAATGGAATAGGTATAGATAATATGACCAATTTTGAGGATCTTGGGCATAATAAAATGACTAGTGTTGATAACAGAACACCAATAGCTTATGCTCTAAGATCAAGAATTGACAAATAAGGCCTCATAAAATTGCAAAGTTTCTGTAAGGCTAAGGATACTGTTAAGAAGATGAAACAGCATTCTACAGATTGAGAAAGGATCTTTACTAATTCTACATCTGATAGAGGACTAGCATTCAATATATACAAAGAACTCAGAAAGCTAGACTATAGAGAATTAAGCAATCCTATTAAAAATGGGGTACAGAAATAAACAAAGAATTCTCAACTGAGGAACATCAAATGACTGAGAAGCACCTAAAGATATGCTCAACATCCCTAATCATCAGAGAAATTCAAATTAAAACAACCCTGAGATTCTACCTCACACCAATTAGAATGGCTAAGATATAAACTCAGGTGACAGCAGATGCTGGCAAGGATGTGGAGAAAGAGGAACACTCCTGCAGTGTTGCTGGAGTTGTAAGCTTGTACAAGCACTGGAAATCAATCTGGTGGTCCCTCAGAAATTTGAACATAGTATTACCTGAAAACCCAGCTATTCCACTCCTGGGCATATACCCCAAAGATGCTCCAACATATAACAAGGACACATGCTCCACCATGTTTATAGCAGCCTTATTTATAATAGCCAGAAGCTGGAAAGAACCCAGTTGTCCATCAACAGATGAGTGGATACAGAGAGTGTAGTACAATTACACAATGGAGTACTACTCAGCTATTAGAAACAATGACTTCATAAAACTTGTAGGCAACTGAATGGAACTACAGACTATCATCCTGAGTGAGGTAACCCAGTCACAAAAGAACACACATGGTATGCACTCACTGATAAGCAGATACTAGCCTCAGAAAGCTCTGAATACCCAATACCCAAGAAACAATTCACAGATATCATGAAACTCAAATATAAGGGAGGCCAAAATGGAGATGCCTCAGTCCTTCTTAGAAAAGAGAACAAAACTCTCATGGGAGGAAATGCAATGTCAAATAGAGGAACAGGGATTGAAGAAAAGATCACTCAGAAGCCACCTCACCTGGGGATCCACCACATATGGAGCCACCAAATCCAAGCACTATAGCTGATCCCAATAAGTACTTACTGGCAGGAACCAGACAGAGATGCCCCCTCAGGGACTATGCTAGAGTAAAATAGATACAGCTGAGCATGCTTACAGCTAACCGTCAGTCTGAACTCGGGGATTCCAATGAGGTTGCTAAAGAAAGGACCTAAGGAGCTGAAAGTGGTTGAAACCTCATGGGAAGAAAACAACATTATCAACCAACCAAACCCTCCCAAACTCCCATGGAGTAAAACACCAACCTTTGTGCACACTTTGAGAGACCTATTGATCCAGTTGTGTATGTAGCTGAAGATAGTAGTGTCTGGCATCAATGTGAGAAGAGGCTTTTGTTCCAGAGAGGGAATGTTTTCCCAATGTAGGGGAATGCCAAGGCAGTGGGGTGGAGAGGGTGATCAGGGTTATCAGAAGAGAGTGCACCTTTTTGAAGTCAATTGGAGGGGGAGGGGAGATGGGAGTGGTGCAGGGTAAAGAAATAACATCTCAAATGTAAATACAGAGTATCTAATAAAAAACGAGAAAAAATAATAATTTTTACATCCATCCAAATATGTAGGAAAGAATTGTTTCTCTCTTCACAGAAAGTATATTTTTTACAATTGTGTACATACTATCCTGCTTTGTTCATACTCCAGTGTACATATGCAAATAAACAGAACCTTGTGTTCCAGTAACATGTGCAATGATTTAGTGCTAATCACAAATAAGTTTTGAAATGTTGTGAGGCCCTTGATTTGATATTAATACACGAATTTCAGTGGTTAATGCAGGCACTGGCTGCCCATCACCTTATGAAACTAGACACTATGGTTTACGCAGCAATATTAGGATGGTCAGGCTCACGTAAATGGCACCCACTGAGAGGGTCTGGAGCACTCAGTGCAAGTAAGCCTGTGTAAAGTATGGTTGGTTAATATTTGAAACTTTTTTTTTGTGGCCACATGGATGTGTGTGTTAGCCCTGACAAATATGGATGCTGCGAAACTTTAGCCAACACTGGGGAGGAACACACAAAAAGTAGAAGAACAAAAGAAGGGAAAGTTTAAATTTGCCTATATTATTGTCAGGCTTAACAATAGTTTAAAATGTACCAAAGAAATACACAGACTTGCCTTAGAAACGGGACCAGAAGTGGACCGATGCTGAGGGGTCAATGATAAAGTGAGGGAGCACTGCACTGAAGCAATACTTGGTACTTCAAAAGGAATAGGGCCCAGCTCAGTATAGAACAGAGACATGAGATTACTGTGTGTGTGTGTGTGTGTGTGTGTGTGTGTGTGTGTGTGTGTGTGTGAGTGAGTGTGTGTGTGTGTGAGTGAGTGTGTGTGTGTGTGTGTGTGTGTGTAATGAACAGAGCTTCTGATGACCTCTATTGTCCCACTGCCTGGCCAAATCCTCAGTGTGCTCCAGAATAGAAAAGTAAGTGCAGTGGTTACCATTCTCACTGAAATCTGGAGGCTACAATGTCAGGTAATCAGGCAGCATGATAGGGTGGACAGTTTGGCCATCCAAGCAAAAGGAACATTCAGTTGAAGTGAAGATGAATGAAACAGTAACTTCAGACACTCTACAACACACTGTGAGGACTGAAATAGACAACCAACTAAATTAAGATAGCCAGGTGAGAACAGCACCTGTTTCCTGGCCAAAGAGATAGAAATGTCTGAAAAGATAAATGTTGTAATGACCCTGTTCTCCATCACACCCAGTATACACAAGTTTCGGTGAGGCCTACAGTGATCCATCACTGTACACAATTGCTATGTGCTGAGTTAAAAAAATGTTTTTAAAAATTAGCCCAGCATGATGGTACAAACTTTTATTCCTAGGATGTAGAGACAGACAAATCTTTGTGAGTTCTAGGCTAGCCTTAGATACATGATCAGACTTTGTCTCAATCAATCAATCAATCAATCAATCTTCAACTCTGAGAAGATGAGTTCTAGAGTGAACCATGGAAAAAATCCCGAATCCCAGGAGAGATGCAGCCTCTTCGCTGGAGGCTAAAATGGGACTGTCTTCATCTCTTACATCATTTTAATCATTTTCCCAAAGACCTTTTGTTTTGTGTGGTCTTTCTTACTGTAGCATTAGATACAGATAGAACAAAGCCAGAAATAAGACTTACTTATGAAGACAGTATAAATAAGCAGATCCTCTGCTGAAACAGGACCCTGAAGTGCTAGGGATTTATATTATTATTATTATTATTATTAGTAGTAGTAGTAGTAGTAGTATCGAGAAGGGGAAGGACACTGAACATTTTCAAGCTAGAAAGTGCCCACAGCATGGGGATCACTTGCATAAAGTTTGCATGCATTGCAAAAAGCTAATGCATGAATTTCCTAGAGGGAGAATGACATCATGAAGGAAAATTTTCATCTCAATAAAAAAAAAACAGTACAATTTTTATGCAAGGAAGTTAATAGAACTGAACGTAAGTATTTCAAAACTGAGAATATTTTCATCCATAAGATGACAGAAGCTAAGCTACCTACAATTGTGCTCCTTTGTTGGAAACATGATGAACGTGACACGGTCCACAGTCTTGCAAGGGAAATTGTGACAACTTTTGCATAGGAAGGAAACAACATTGTGTCATTAGACTCTTATGGTAGACTTTTCTGGGTAGTTTTTACTCTCAGTTAAGACTGGTAATCATAGCAATTGACAACTGGTAATAACAGCAAAGAAAGTCTGAATGATAAATTATCTGGGTCATATTGGACCTGGGCGTGTCTTTAGGGAACTGTCTGATTGTTAATGTAGGAAGACACAGGACATTGTGGGCAGCATCATTCCCTAGACAAGAGTTCCTGAACACTAAGATAGGACAACTATCCGAAAACAAGCAAGCAAGCATCCATGTAATTAACCTCAAGGCTCTATATCATGGATGTGATGTGTTAAATCTGCCTTGACTGCACTGCAGTCATAGACTGTACCCTTGACCTGGAAGGCAAATAACCCGATCCTCTCTAGATTGTCTCTGGTCAGAGTATATGTTACAGCAACAGAACTAAGACTAGAACTCTGAATATTTTTCCCAAATGACAGATGCTGTATTCACTGACAGGGCTTTCATTTAACTTATTCTTAGTCTGGCCCTATGAAGAGATTTTTACAATTCCTGTTTTTTTTTTTTTTTTTTTTTAAGATTTTTGTACTGATTGCTTTGGTTCGTTGGTTTATTTGTTTATTGGTTTGTTTGTTTTCTGAGTCTCTCTGACATGAGTCAGTAATGAGCACCCATCAGGATGCTAAGCTTAGCTTTCTAAGATTTAAGTGAGCACTGTCAAGCCTCGGGCTGTATCACTAATGGAATTACTACCCTCCACTTTCCTTCCTTCCTCCAACTCCTCTCGCACCCTGTCCCTCAATCCCTGTCAAATTCCTGGCCTCTTCTTTTATTTTTAAATACATATATATAGCTGGACATGGCGATACATACCTTTAATCTCAGCACTGTAGAAGCAGGGGCAGGCAGATCTCTATCCTTGAGGCCAGCCTGGTCTACTAACTGAGTTCCAACACAGCCAGGGCAACCAGGGGAAAAAACTATTTCAGGGGATAAAATGAAGAAAAAAATACATTATTTTATTTTTATAAATATATACATATTTTATGCATCATATATCATATGCATATTTATGCATAAATATATAAATACAATGGGCAGGATCTAGATTTCTCGTACCACAACCAAAATCTCAAAGGGGGGACTTCTCATGGTTGGTACTGAAGGTTTTATTAGACAATCTATTGCTCTTGTAGGAAGTATTTATTGTCAGTCCCCGTAGCTTAAGTTCATTTAAACTACTTACATATATATGTGTGCAGTTAAATGTATTAGATGTAATCTGGGGTACATAAAAAATAATTGTGATTCCTTATGTCTTTTTCAAGCATTTTCAGTGCAATTTTCCTTTCTTCACATTGCTTCAACTCTTACAAGTTTTTAAAAATATACTAAAATTCCTGAGTGGCTAAGAGCATCCCACCATTAGTGCACTTGAGAAAAAAGTCCTCTCCAGGGCTGGTGGATGCAGACCAAAGGGAGCTCTTATCCACTGCTGGAAAGAATATAAACCAGTCCAGCCACCATGGAATAAGAAAGAACTAAAAATAGACCCTGCATGCGACCTAACTGCACGAGCCTTCTGCATTTATCCAAAGGACCCACATCGAAAGAACACAGAAAGCCTTGTAAATTGGTGCTCACTGCAGTTTTAGTCACAGTAGTTGACAGGTATTTTAGAGCAAAGGGATGGACAGAGAGATTTCAGCATATTTGCAAAGTGAGTTCATTCATATGCAACAAGGTCATATAGTTCACAGAAAAATGGATGCAATTGGAGATACTCATATGCAGTTATTGAGTATACTAAGTCAGCACCAGGAAGACATAGGCATCCATGGCTTGCTCCTTGTTGAGTTCAGTACTGAGGTTTTATCTTCCTGTTTGAAGTCACACTGAATAGTCAATGTTGAAGGTGTCCATTACTGTGCATTCTGATTATAGTTTCTTCTGTCTCTACTCCTCCCAGTTCCTACCTATGTCCCCTTCCCTACAGATCTACTCCCTTTCTGTCACTACTTAGAAAAGAACAGAATAGAAATGAGTGGAGCTATGACACTTCTCCCCATCACTGACACTATTTGCTGCCTCATCTAAACTTGGGCATAGTCAGTGGGAAAGCATATAGATAGATGGCAAAGCCAGGCCATATATTCCCAGGCTCTTCTCTCCACTGGTGATCTGCCTTCTACCTTTGCTTTTGTTTAAGATGAGATGTAGAACTGGGTGCATGCCTTTGAAGCTAACACCAGCCAATCTTCGAATGCTGGAAAGTTTAGGGGGTGAATCTAGTTGAACAGTACGTGTAAGGTCCTGGGCTCAGTCTGTAGGACACACACACAAACTAAATCGTGATATGCATGATCCATGTACCTGAATCTTATCAAATTCCCAACACATGTGCATGCACGAGCCGCGCGTGCACGCACATGCGCGCACACACACACATACACACACACACACACACACACACACACATTAAATCATATCTTGTGTCACATATTCATGTACCTGAATCTTATCAAAAAATGGGAAATAGTCACCAAACAAATAGGTTGTTATATTTAATCATTGAAAAGAATGTTGTTTGGTTTTGTTTGTTTAGTTTTAAATACTACTGACAAATTAATATTGTAAAAGTTCCCAATGTTAAGATTCTAAAAAGGTGAGGACTATAGGGAGTTGGGATGTTGTAGATGTATGTCCAAATTATCCTCATCTCCTTTAATGGAGATTCATCACTGTTCTCTGAGTCTAACCTAAAAACCCGTGACTACCTAGTTAAGCTTTTTTTTTAACTTACAAACTTAACATATCATTAGATTATATTAACCCAAAAGCTATACATATCACAGGAACCAGATATAGAACTCTGGGCTCCTTTTCCAGCCTTCATGTCTGTCTGCATACTGTCATGCTTCCTGCCATGATGATAATGATGGACTAAGCCTCTGAACTTTTAAGCCAGTCCCAATAAAATGTTTTCTGTTATGGAGAGTGGCTGTGAGGGCTGGAGAGATGACTCAGTGGTTAAGAGCACTGACTGTTCTTCCAGAGGTCCTAAGTTCAATTCCCAGCAACATGGTGGCTCACAACCTGTAATGGGACCCAAATGCCCTCTTCTGGTATGTCTGAAGACCGCTATAGTATAGTATTTATTGAACAAAATGAATACATCTAAATAAATAAATACATACCCATGATTACAGTGTCTCTTCACAGCAATGGAGACACAAAGAAAGACATCAGGCAATATCATTTTAAATCTCCTACCAGTCCAAATGGCCAGACCCAGTTTCCTTTCTGTTTAAATTGTTCAGGGTAACCTGGGAATGGGACCTGACATATTTAATGATGACAGCATGAATGGAATGTGTAAGCCTACAGTGTACAAAACAGTAAAACCCTCCACTCAGGAAGAGTTTCTCTTTGGGTATCAGCTGCAGCCAGCAGAATATGATGAAAGAGCTTATTTATTTATCGATCTCTAAGCATGTGGAGTGATTTCTCACTGGGAAGGCATATTAATTCTAGAACTCTTTAACAGAGATAGCCAAGCTTTGCTGTAACTCACTTAGTGATGCCCACAACCACATATTTTTAAAAAATCTGTAATTTATAACACCCTTTTACTCAGTAGCTTATACAAGCCTCACAATCAGTTATCACTTTGTAACACAGTATTAGAGGTCACCTGAATTCATCTCCCCCAGCCATGTTTCTCATGTTGGCTTCATAGTAGCCTCCCCTCTTTGAGAGGACAGCTATCTTTTCATAGCAACATTCTATGGAACATGTATCTGAATTCAGATCAAAAGGATCTTCAAGGAAAAGCAAGTATCCCTGTTAGGCATCAGTATTACCTGGGGACCTGGGGCTCACTATTAGGTTTTTAGTCTCATAAATGCAAATGGTCTTAGATGGGAGCACCAGGAAGAAACTTCTTATCATTTGAAACAGTGCAGGGGAATGGTAATCACTAGGTCACAAAATGGGCCCCTTAAAATGCATTCCTCAGCAATCCCAGGAGACCAGCTTTTCTATGTCAGAAAATCTGTTATCACCCCACCCCCATACTTCTCACATATACACACTGGCTAGTCAACATCTTTGGATAAAGTACATCTAGTTCCTGCTTCAGATCCAAGTCCCCACACTAACTCTTGGGGCTGTTGAGGCTCTTAGGCCTCCTCCCTGGGATAACTGCCCTCATAAACCTGACAAGGTGCTTCCTATGTGCTGCCATCTCTGCTCTCCAAAGTTGCCTGCAATTTGTCCCCCAATATTTTTTTCTACTTACACAGTAGTCTATTTCTAGTTTTGCTTCACTATCTAACAGTAATCTCAACAGCTGCTAAGAGGAAGAGAAGGAGACAAGGAGGAATGTTGCCTTTTGTGGTTAGAACATCCCAGAAGGCCAGGATGTTCAGCAAAAGATGTTGGTGAGCAGGTGCATGTGGAAAAGGAGGGGAGATTCAGGGAAAGAGTGGGAAAGTGTAAGTGTCAAGGACAGCCTTTTGACCAGTATTCAAAACAAAACAAAAAGCAAAAAAAGAAGGAGGAGGAAGAAAAAGAGGAAGAAGAGAAGGAGGGAGGGAATGAGGAGGAGGAGGGGGAGAATGAGGAGGAGGGGTAGAAGGAGGAGGAGGAAGAACAGGAAAAAAGCATGTTCAGTATGGAGCCATGGACATGAGTACAGGGCTCATCCCATTCCAGCATTTGGGGCTCCAGACTAAGGTCTGTGCCATAGGTAGAAACAAAAACAGAGACTATTAAGAAAGGAAACAGATTCCTGAAAATAGGAACAGGCTACTGGGAGGAGAGAAGAGTTGGCTCAAGTGCAGCAGCTCTTTTAGGACACACAGCACCCTCACTTCCTGTTTGAGGATGGACTGTGAAACTATTGTTGGCACGCTGTAATGTTGCAAGGAAGATGAGGAGAGGCTCTCGGCCTTCCTCTGCCAACTAGCTTCTTTCTTCTAACAGTTCCTGTTTCCAGCTCCAGTGCATCTATTGTCCCCACACTGAACTTTTAGAAATTATAACAGCAGCATTCTAGATGCTTATTATCCTTTTCCCATTGGAGCCATAACAATTGTACATATTTATGGGGTGGCAATCCTACCCTCTGCCCAAAGTGGGAGGAGCAAATCAGGTCAGTAGTGTCTCTGCCTCTTCAGTGTTTTGTTTTTTGTCCTTTTTCTTCTTCCCTGTTCATGGTCTTCACCTTCTCTGCTTCTTTATAAACACTGTACTAGGGCGTTGGCCATTGTTGGTATGGTGATGCTGGTGGAAGGCTAATGTGTGTGCCTATGATCCAGTGTTTTATGTTTGTTTTTGTTTTTGCTTTCTTTGGAAATCCCCATACTACTCTGTAGAAATATTGGCTTTCAATGGGCTTTAGAGACAGGGCAAGAGAAAGGTAGCCCAAGACCTCTGGACCACAAGCTCAGGCAGTCTGTAACTTTTCCTTTTAAAAGTCTTGCTGACTTGGAGACACATTGTCCATCAGTACAAATGAGCTGTAATGTCCAAACAGCAGGTAAATTAGTCTCAGCATGGTGCTTCCTTCCTCCACTCCTTGTGGCTCATCAGGTAGCATAGCTACCAATGCTCAGTCTGCCACCCACCCTGAGCACAAAGGTTCAAGCTTATCCCCTTGGTTTACCTAGCAAGGTCTTGGCCAACCTATTCAGGAAACACTAGCTCATCAAATGAATGGATCATGTGATAGCATTTTGTCTAAGCTTTGCCCACAGTTACCTGGCAACAGCCAGGTGTGCCTGACTCTTTTTAAAAGTTTTGCCCCCTCTTCTCTCTTGCTTTCTTGTTCTGCTCTGTCCTCTCATTGCTTCCCCCTCTTTCCCCATTACCTCCCCCATCCATGTGCTTATGACCAGCCTCTACTCCTCTACACCCTCTCTGCCTTCCTCTGTTTCTACTACCCTCTCAACTCCCTTCTCCATGCCCTGAATAAACTCTATTCTGTACTATACAGTCCTATGGCTGGTCCCTCACGGGGAAGGGATACTTCAACATGGGCCCGCAGAGGCACACCCTTCCCCCTGCACCTGACTACACATCCACCAAATACATTCCTTCTCTCTTTGTTTTTATAAAACACAACAGCCCATACTGACATCTTTTTTGAGTTCACACAGCTCATCCCCAGGGCCACTCCCACTTCTATTGTACACCAATGTTCCCTGCAGTACACATGCAGCAAGCAGTGGAACTCTCAGTGTAGACCCAGACAAAAGGATGACTGGTTCCTCCTGCTAGCTCTTTATGCAACTCCTTATATACATTAACATAGTAATAGTTGTGTGATATTTTTGTAGCAAAATAAATGGATAAAAGAAATTATAACTTGCAGTCAAACTGGCATCAGAATGCATACTTTGCTTGTGGTGGTTTGAGGCTCACCTGTGTATACGTACCAAAAGATCCAACAGTAATGCCTTGATTGTTCTGCTGTATTCTGTGTATAACAGTGACCAGCAGCCTTTCCAGGCCATTTATTTCTCTCCAGCCTCTGCCCTAGGCAAGCTGCCCAAGCCCCATTGTGGAAGCTCTAAGGCTGCTTAGAGCAAGAGACAATAATTCTTTTCTGTCAGTCAGCAGTTGGGGGAGAACTAGAGATGTTAAATGCAACAGCCGAAGTATTCTTAGAACCAAAGTCAAAATGCATTGTAAAGAGAATCCAGATAAAGCTCCCAGTTTAGGGGGCTCTCTAGGGGCCTTTCACTGGGCTCTCCATCCTCTGCTTTGTTTGATTGTATTGGGCTCAGGCCTGTGATGTGTTCCTTGCAAGCTAACGTCAACTATGTGTCTGAACATACATTGATTTTTAGATTAAAAAAAAAAAAAAGTAACTGGGAAGTGTTACAATTTCCTCAGATTTTTATGTGAAATCAAGCAGTCGAACCAGGATAATAAAAAATCTACAACCAATATCTGTAAAAACCAAACAGGCATTGAGGAACCAAAGCATTGCATGTTTCCAGTGTGTTCAAGTCTCCTAAGCCCCATGGAGGACAATACTGGATATCAGTATAGTGACAATGCAAGGGACCACTGAAGCAACCAGATGGTCACATTCCTGACAATGTCAACCTGACTGGAGAAGTCTTTGCCTATTTTACAGTAAAAGTGGAAGAATGGCTTCCAGCACATAGTAACAAGACTGTTCACAACTGCAGAGCATCCCAGAGATGTGGAGATCATGATATTCATATCAGGGAGGGCCTGGGACACAGCACTGGAGACCAGCCTTGCTCCTATGATAGCTTTTCACATAATACAGTTGTCATCTCTAAACAGTGCAAAGTCCAAGGAACTGTGGCCAGCTTACACCAAGGCCCACTGTTGGTGAAGCATCAGAAACTCAGAGTAACAGACTTGGTGTCCTAAAGGGATTTGTTGATATACATGATTAGGATACATTGCATCACACAAGAAGTAATGCCTGTAAATCCAAAGATAATCCGTCTGTTAATCAAGCCTATTACAGATAACTGAAATTTAGAATGCAACAGGATGCAATAGCCAATAAGCTACATTCCCTTATCAAAGACATACCCCTACCAGGCAGCTGAAAGAGGCAGCATATGTATATGCAGGATATACAACCACCATTAAATCCTGATCTTACATTAAGTCCTTTGTGCTCTAATCAGGAAGGACATAATTCTAGTAGGTGGGAAGATGGTTCTGGGAAGTAAATATTTGAAAAGGAACATAACTGGTTGAAGTATAAACTGACGTCATGATCACGTCATGGTGTAATTAAAAGGGAGGTTTTGTTACAGATATGGGAGAGACAGACAGAGACAGAGAAAGACAGAGAGACAGAGTCCAGAGCAGAGAACTCTCATGGTCATAGCCATGAGAGAAGCCAAAGCAAAGCAGAGCAAGAGGGAGAGCAGTAGGATCATGGGGGTGGGGGGGATGGGGAGATAACACAGGAGAGTAGAAAGGGAGGGGAAGAAAGACCAAGACAGAACAGATCACAAATAGCAGGGTTATAGGGAAACTGAGTGGCTGGGGATGCACTGCCAGCAGGAACTCTGAAGTGTGTATTGAGTACGTGGGAAGTGGATAAATTGGTTAGCTTAGAGGACAGCATATGCTTTGATGTGCTAATAGGCACCAGAGATAGCCATTTGTCCCTTCTGCCTTTTGAAATTTGGGGTAATGGAGTTCCCCTTTGACCTGACAGTGTATTTAAAATAACTCAGGTGATACACAATATTTTTGTGTAAATTTCCCATCAGCTTTAGTTGCCAGACCTATAGTCTCCCTTATTCTTTTTATTTGATTTGCAGTCTAACCAAGGATGGAGACCCAAAAGAGATTTAAGGAGGACAATATTTGTGGAATGCATAAGCTTAAGGTGTATATAAGTTTACACATTCTGTTCAAGGCCAGATCTTACTTGGGCAATAGCCCCAGGAGGCCAGGCAGTAAAGAGATTTCTTCCCCCTCTAAAAGTGATCTTTCACTGGGAAGGTTTATTGTTCCTATAAGACCAGGTCACTGGTTTTCACAGAAGAGGAAGAATTCCTAAAATGACCTACCAATTCCAGGGCTTAGGAAAGAAGTTACAGGGACCCTGGTATATTGCGTAACATCTGAGGACCAACCAGGAGGAGCTGTGAAAATTAGGCTTAGGATACAGGAACATTTTGTCAAAGAAGGATCACAAAGAACGAGAATCTTAGGTCATTAAAGTGAATTAAATCCACAAAGATTCATGCATTTTGAATGGGGAGGTGGAATCAAGTCAATGCTAGAGATTCCCAAAACACAAATAAAAGGGGAGATTTTAGAATTCATGGTCCTTTTCCTGAATGGTAGCCTCACTGCTAAAATTGAGCGTGAAGTGATCTAAAAAAGTAGCTCTGAAGCAAGAAACTGATAGTGTGCACACATGAAAGGCAGAGAGCAGGACACTCCAAAACAACACTAGAAACTGATAGTGTGTACATGTGAAAGGCAGGGGCAAAAGACTCCAGAACAACACAAGGAACTGATAGTATGCACTCGTGTAAGGCAAGGGGCATGACACTCCAAAAGAATACAAACTAACATTTCTAAAAAGTCAATGACCAGCAGTCAAAGTCATGTGTAAGCCACATGGGAGCTGCTAAAGTCATGAAATAGGCTAATACAGATGAATATCATGATGTCAGGTAGGGGCTGTTAATTTTGTGGTATAGTCCATATTGTTAGGTCTTAGTGTCCTTATTTTGACAATAACCTTTAAGTATGTGGGGGGAAATAACTAGAGAGATGAGTTTCACTGAAATATTTTGCTACCTAAGATAATAAGAAATAGTATAAAAATTATAAATATTGAACTAGGTAAATGGACTCATGGGTTTTATAATACTATTCTTTATGGTGCACTTTATTTTTCCTTGATAAAGTTTTTTTTAAACCACTAAAGAGACTGAGGTAGCAGAATAAACTCAATATTGTTTCTAAGTCTACATTCTAAGTTAACTTGCCCTTAGACAGCCATGGTCCCAACCCTTGAGGTCTGAGAAAAGTCATGAAATTTCCCTGGCAGTATCAAAATAGACACAGCAACTACAACTAACTGATAATGATGGAGAGGGCTAAGAAACCATAAGTCTTTCCTAGGTCAAGGTGCTCCTTTTTTGATGTATGCTCTCTCCTTGTGGTCTAACCAGGTGTTGTAAACCAACTAGCTAAAAGACCAACATTTCTTTACCCCCTCATGTAATGCCAATGCTTAGAAACCCCTTCTTGAGTTTTTTTTTCCTTTATAAATTCCCTTCTCCTAGACTTGAGGATCACTCTCCTATCCTACCTCAGGAAGGTTTGTGGTCCAAGCTTGAGCTTGAACGACTCTCAACTGTTTGCATTGGAGTTATGGTTCCTGATGGTCTCTGTGGGGTTTTTGCAATCTGGGCACAACACTATTACTGTAAGAGAAATATCCTTATATACATATTCATAATTAACTACACATAAACAGTGACCCCATTATAACCACTGACCTTAGAGTCTGATTAGGCCTGATAGAGTGCAGGAAGTTCTAAGTTGTTTACAATTGAGACCCAGACTGTATAAAACATTACCCCAATTCAATAAACAGGATTAATTTCAGAATATTGCAATATGAAATATGTAGCCAAAATACAATAAGGAGGAAGCCCTGCCATGTCAACTTTAGAACTACTAAATGATGACTTTTTGAATGGCAGCTCACATCCAAGATGCAAGTTAAGTGCCAAGGACCGCACCTGCGCTTACTACAAATCAAGACATATAACCCTAAAGGTCACACTCAGTCTTGATCTGCTTGTACACATATATCTTTGACTGACTTGTGAGCTGAGTATTCACATTTCCTCATTGGATCAGGGTAACAGTGCTCTCCCTGCCAGAAACCAAACACAAACATCATCAAGGTTTTAAGTCATCTGACATGCAAGAACATATATACACTAAATAGACAGAGGAAAATGGGTACTGACCACCTGGCAAAAGAGGGAAGCATGTTACTCTTGTAATTATTTCCTAACCTCTGATACAGTCCTTCTATGCA
Source organism: Micromys minutus (assembly GCF_963924665.1). Taxonomy (NCBI): domain Eukaryota; kingdom Metazoa; phylum Chordata; class Mammalia; order Rodentia; family Muridae; genus Micromys; species Micromys minutus. Next base: position 60,639,832 of record NC_137972.1, read on the forward strand.
GACATTACACACCAATACATGCACCCACAAACAACCTGGGAAGACACATTCCATCTACCCGAGTACTGATTATACCACCTGTGTGTAACAGCATTCCATTATCCCAGCTTTACGACACAGATGAGGAGAGAAATATTTTCATTTAATATTCGTCATAGCCAGAAGAACATTTCATTATCTACAACTGAAAGAAAATGCTTCAAGATACCTCTTGCTTCCCGATTTGGAAGTATATATCTAAAACTCCGAGGCTTTTTGGTAGGTATTACCAAACATGTGAGGACTGAATTTTTGCAGAAACATGTGACATCTTGGCTCTGACATTAAGCCCACTTAGTGTCTTGTTCACATGCATAAGGCTTGAGATGATGCTCCCTGTCACCCACCCTACACCTGACCCAGCAGCCCAGCATCCTTGTTCCAACACCAGATGACCAGGCTGAATAAGCTTCAGATGAACACACAGCCCACTCTAGAAGGGGCAGACTTGAAAGTAGTGATTATATATTCTTTCACTCTGAAGATTGCTTACGATGAGAGATTCCGGATCTATTTGAGGACACATAAATAATATAGTGGCAATTGGCGTATGTTTACATCATCTCTCCCGTTTTAAACAGCCACTAAGGACAACTGAAGAAAACTGCTAACAAAACACAAATGACATCATAGTTTGTACCAGCATCTTTACTTTCTCTCCCAGAGTCACTCAACACACTTCTTCCATCAACAGTCCATGGTGTTAGAGCCCTAAGATCTCCCGGAAAACCTGAGGTGTTTGACTGATAATGCTTCACAGTTACTGTTCTACTCATGCCGAGGTTGACATGTCTGCTTTCCCTCCTGTTTTTAATTTTCCACAGTTCCATCTGTTCTTGTAATTCTTTTCATATTTTTTCCAATCAATCACTTTTCTAGTATCCCATCGTATCTTACATACTGACTCTTAGTAACATCTCCGTGTTACTACCCCAGAAGTATATATCATTAATAGACTTTCCTTAAGAAATTACACCCTATACCTCACAATCTCCCTTTCTTCTTCTTGTACTCTTATTCATATTATAAGGTATACCATACTGCTCTTGTTTTTGCTACAAGTGATCAATTTTTTTATAAAAATTAAAAAGAAACATGTCTTTTATATTGATTATATATCTATGCGCTTGTGAGTTTTTCACCCTTCAGTGGATCCTGGTGACCTACCTAATCTCTAATTAACCTGAAAACAAGTCTCCCCTTAAAGTACTTATGTCCATTATGAATCATCTTTTGTTCATTGTAAACTTTTATCTCACTTCTTGTTAAAGGATACTTTCCTGGATATAGGAGTGTGTGTGTGTGTGTGTGTGTGTGTGGGTGTGTGTGTGTGTGTGTGTGTGTGTGTGTGCTGGCATGTATTTGCATGTCCATGCTAATATGTACCTCAGTGTGTTCAGCAGGTTATGGTGATCAAAGGATAACCTTTGATGCCATGCCTCACGTACCTTTCATCAGGTATTTGGGGCAGCATCACTTAGGCCAGGGTAAGTGACTTGTGATTTCCAAAGGTCATTCTGTCTCCACCTCTCACCTTGTAACCCTGGTATTACAGACACACAACCACCAAGCATAGGTTTGGGGGATACAGGATCAGCACCTATGACTTGGTTTTAGTGGCAAGTGCTTGCTGGCCCTGGATATAGAATGGTTTTAGTTGTCAATATCTTTCTCCAATCAGTATGTTAAAGACTCCATCCCATTGTTCTGATGTTGTCATTTTTCTCCAGTCATATTTTAGCATTTTCTCACCAACATCACCCCCTAGGCAGCATAGTTTTCCCCGCTGCTTTTCTGTCTCTTTCTTGTTTGTTTTAGCTCTGTGAATGGCTTACCCAGGTCTTCAGAAGTATGGACGAATGCATGTCTGTTCAAGATGAGGGTCAGTGGTGCCTGTATGGGCACCAGCCCAAGAGGGATGAATGGAAGGTGGACCCCAAAGGAAGCAGCACTAACTGGCTGAGTAAGAAAGAGGGTTGTGTTTGCTGCCCACTGTAGCATCTCTTCTTCATCATCTGCTGCTCAGTCTTGTCCACATCATGATGTTCTCTCTAAGTGGCCTCCAGGGCTCTGAACACTCATCAGCAATATTTTAATATTTTTTTATAAAACACAAACACACACATACACACACAAGCACACACACACAAAACCCTTTCATACATATAACTAACTTCAATAGTAGCTTAGGCTTCTGAGGCCAATGAAAGGGACCTAGTCTGAGAAATCTGGAAGCAAGGATACACATACACAATTCTATCCTGTCATGCATATGTGGCCTCCCATGTCACAGATATCTCTGTCTGCACTACAAAGTAAAATCCAACTTCTTATTATGGAGAAACCCAGCCTTGCTGGGCAGCATGTAACAAATCCAATATCCACACCATGATGCATTCACATCTGAGCTGAAGGAAGCTCTGGAGTATGAATACTTAGTTGATTCCTCATTGTGACGTCTTGAAGTCAAGACCCTGGTGCACAAACTAGCAGGCTTGCCCCTTAAGGAGATCTGAAAATGAGGCAGGAATCCCAACTCACTGAACTCAGATGAAAGGTATTCTGTTTTCATACTCTCTCTCTCTCTCTCTCTCTCTCTCTCTCTCTCTCTCTCTCTCTCTCTCTCTCTCCCTCCCTCCCTCCGTCCCTGCCTCTCTCTCTCTGTCTCCCTCCCTCCCTCTCTCCCTCTCTCTCTGTCTCCCTTCCTCCCTCCCTCTCTCTCTGTCTCCCTCCCTCCCTCCCCCTCTCTCTCGTTCTCTCTCCCTCACTCCTTCCCTCCCTCCCTCCCTCCCCCCCTCTCTCCCTCTCTCCCTCCCTCCCTCCCTCTCCCCTCTCTCTCCCTCTCTCTCTCTCTCCCTCTCTCTCCCTCTCTCTCCCTCCCTCCCTCTCTCTCTTTCTCTCTCCCTCCCTCACTCCCTCCCCCTCTCTCTCCCTCCCTCCCTCTCTCTCTTTCTCCCTCCCTCACTCCCTCCCCCCTCCCTCCCTCCCTCTCTCTCTTTCTCTCTCCCTCCCTCACTCCCTCCCCCTCTCTCTCCCTCTCTCTCTCTCGATCCTCCCCCCTCCATCCCTCCCTTCCTTCCTTCTTTCCTCCCTGTCTCCCCCTCTCCCCTTCTCCCCCCACCCCCATATGAAGGCATAAAACCTGGCTTCTCAGTATTCTGCTGTCTCACCATGCTATTCATTACTCATATCTTCATTGACTCAAAGGCTTCCCCTGACTTCCTCCTACAGGCAATTTTGACTCCAGCCTTATAGCTCCCCATGACACATTATCTGCATGCTCCACTCTTGCACTCCAAGCACAATGCACTTGCTCAGATTCAAGACATTCACTTCTGAGGCAAGGCCTTCCTACCTTACTCTTCAGAAGGTTATCCTTTGTATGACTCCTGGCATCTGAGACAGTGACCAATAGTGGGAAACACATTGTCTGTGAATATAAAACTAATGGGTCTACCCTCTGAGCCTCCTTGCTCCTCAAGGTCCAAGGCTCCCACATCTACTTTGTTCAGCTTGGCATCTGAGCCTTGGCACAGCCTTTGGCTCACATGGTCTAACTGTTCTGATGGACTAGAGCAGCAAGAACTAATTCTACACATGAGCAGCTGTGGCCATGGACTTCTGCATTCACAATGGCAGAAACCAGAGTTTTATTCTAGAGTTTATTTCAGTCCATTCAATCTTGTATAATAAAATGTCATAAAATGGCTTAACCAACTTGATCATGTTGTTTGGGGAGGTTTGTGGAGGTGTTTAGAAATTAAGAATGAAAATTCCATTGAGATCTCAGAGCTAATGAACCACTATGGGAACTTAAAAAATAATGCTGAGAACAGTGCAAATGATGGCTTGTAATATTTCAGAAGGAAGTCTGTGAGTTCCTTAAGGATTCTATTAGATCTGTGAGAAATTTGAATTGTGTTGCAGAATATTTTATCACACTGTGAAGCCCAGGATTGTGTTGTACACTGGAAAAACCTGTTTCTACTTGTGGTGTGGCTCGGCTTTAGCATTCACCTTTAATCCTTCGGGCTGGAATACAGACATGCTTTTAATACACATTCTTAATCCCAAACGATGAAAGAAAAATTTGCTTGAAGAAGGAAGCACCCATGTTTGAAAGCGATGTCTAAAAGAGTGGCAGAAAAAGTGACAAATCTGAGAAAGATTTGACAGAAAAGAATATGCCCAACCTTTACAAGCAGAGAAGAGGAAGGGGAAGCTACTTAAGAGGGCAATGCAGAGAGAATGAGCAAGAGCAAGGAAAAAAGGTCATCCTCCTGGTATAGCTATACAGTGACAGGTTGCAACAAGGTAGACACAGGTGAGGACAGAACAAGACATGGAATGAGAAGGAGCCAGAAGATTAGAACAGATTTGCCAAAGTCAGTATGACGCCAAGCAGAGCAATTCAGGAGAGGTCAAGAGAGAAACCAAATTGAATAAGTCACCTCTAAGAGGAGTTGGTCAGAGTTCAGAAAGACTAAGAAAGGGGTGAGCTTATTCAGCAGCAAGTTTGAGAAAATTGGTGGAAAGCATTTTAGGCCTATATTAGATTTTATGGAGGCTAGAAGCTTACAGGACAAGGTCTAGGTTAGCATAGAGAGGCAATAAGCCTCCAGAAGACAATTATATCAAGAGAATAGAAGTTACTTTTTTTCCAGAATGACAAATTTGTAGTTCTGATTGGCTGAGGGTGAAGAACTAGCTGTCGTTAGAAAGAGATGAGAATCCCTAAAGTGAAACCATTACTTTACTGGGACATTTGATATTGGTCAGCTGTGGTTGAAGAATCAGCTATGACTAAGAAGAGATCACATTACGCCAAATTCTTCTGGGAAGTGTTTCTTCAGGGTAGGTATATGGAAGCTGTGGTCAAGGAGAGACCAAGGCTGTACCTTGTGTTAGCAGCCAGACTTAGGATTATAGAAGGTTTTCCCAGGTGGTATTGGTTTTGAAGGTTCATGTAGAGCAGCTGAAGCTCTGCACTACAGAAGTCAGGATAGGCTATTGGTGGAGGTATAGCTTCAGCTTCAGTATGAGCCCCACAATTGAAGGAAACAAGGAAGTTGAAGATTGGCACCAATGGGAGGGATTTAATCCTGAAGGAGAGTTCAGAAAAGGCTATGGGTGAAGGTTCGCTTCAGGTGCAGCATAGATCTAGTGTTTGAGAGATGCTATTACCATTGGTTGATCACCAAGGAGAGCAATAGCCATGGGACTGGAGTCAACCTGAGCATCTAAGATGAACAGTGTGAGCTACAAATGGAAAGTAAAGGGGAGCTGCTCAAGTCTTTGCTGCCTAGATCATAAGCAAAACTCAAATGTCTGATCCTGAGCTTTTACACTGTTAGACTTTGGTTTTATTACTGTATTACTTTGGTTTGGTGATAACTGTGTTCTGGATTTTTCTCTCTTGCTATAAAAAAGCATAAAACTTGGCTTTGATTTTATAAAAGCCATTGTCTGAGAAACTTTGAATATTTTAGAGAAAGTTTGAACTTTGAAATAAATTTTGAGTGTTATTTTTTAAAATCTAAATGTTTAAACTGTTTAAATTTTTGAAGATCATAGATTTTATCAGGACATTTTATATTGTGATACTGATATTAGCATTAGTTCTTGGGGACTGACATAAAAAAGAAAGGTTATAGTTTAATAGGCAATAATATGTTGGTGTGTTACATTGATAAGTGGTCACTTGTGCTCCTTAGTTCATGTAAACGTGACACAAATCTAGACATATCTGGACAACAGGAATCTTAACTGAGAAAAGGCATCTATATGATGATCCTGTAGGCAGGTCTGTGGGCACTTTCCTGAATAATGGTTAATGTAGGAGGGCCAAGCTTATTGGGAGCAGTGCTATTCCTGGAAAGGTGAACCTCCGTGGTCTGTGAAACAAGCTGAACAACAACAAAAAAGTTCTTGGCTCCAGTTCTTGCCTTGAGTTCCTGCTCTTCAGTGATATAATATGAGCAGAGAATTATAAGAAGTTTCTATCTTGAGTTCCTTTTAGTCATTGTGTTTTATCACAATAGGAACGTACCTAACACAAGGCCTTTCTGAGGCACTGCTATACACAACAGAATCTGTTCAAGAGCTCTTTACCTCAGTGACCCAATCATCTCCTAACACTGTCACTCTAAATGTTAGGATTACGACCTGTGCAAACATTCAGACAAGCAGAGGGGCTGGACAGTAATAATGATAATGATAATAATAATAATAATAATAATAATAATAATAATAATAATAATAATAATAATAATAATAATAATAGGAGAACCCTTTTAGCTGATCAACAATGTGTTCTTTCCTTGGATGAGCAGTGTCATTAGATCACTGTGTGTTCACATCTAGTCATGCAAATGCAGGGTGACTACCTATTGGGGCGTAAAAAATAGGAGTTAGATATTGAGTGAAGATTCTAACTTGATAAACATGAGGCACTTAGAAGGTCTTGCAATGTAGCATGGTATGTTGGCACATTCCTGAACCTCAGCCCTTCAGGGAGCAGAGGAAGAAGAACGGGAAATCCATGTCTGAGGACTACATGTAGTTAGTCTATATTTTGAGCTGGCAGCTGAACCTGACATCATTCATTTGATGGACAAGCAAGCAAAATGAGAGTTACAAATTCTTGTACACATATATTCAGGTCCAAAGAAGCTAGCGAAGCAGAAAATGTGTGACTGACTTGGTTTCCCTGTACAAAGGCCTGGAGAGGCCATGATGTAAAGTTTTGAGGGTGAAATCTATTTGGAGAAGAAACACCAATGTGTTAGTGTCCCAAAACCCATTTGGAAAATTTCTTTATTTTCATTTAAGTAAATTATTTAAATGTAATGTAATTCTAAAGTAGGGTTATAGGTTCACCGTCTTTTGTTAAAATTATGTATCATATCTTTTGGTTCCTTTTAACTCATGTTACGGTTTTCTTTTGTGCTTGATTATTGGGTCCTGGTGTCTTATCTGGATTTGTCCTGAAGTTCTTTTGCTGTATTCCTTCTTGGCTATATTCTGAATGTAGACCCTGGATTACAATAAAGCATCTAAATAATTATAGTGTAGCTGGCAGCATACTATCCCAATTTCACGAAAAAAATGATTCTTTATATCTGTCATTTTTTTAAAATCACATTAGTTTTAATCAGTTTATATCTAGCAAAAGACAGCATGCTTATTGGGTTCTGAAGTTGATAAAGAAGAAATTCTATAAAAGAAAATACATTAATTTTTGGAAAGATTTCCTTTTTATTTCATTTGTTACTGTTCTTTTTTTTTATATAGATTTAACAGATTCTTTCACTCTCTATTGAAATCTGAAGGAATCTCTTCAGCATTCATATGTCTATCTATCAATCTATCAACCAATTTGTCTACAGATAGACATACAATATATTTTAGCAGTAAATATTGCCAAGTTTATCTAGAAGTTCTAACTTCCTTTTTTTCTTCTTAAAGAAACATGGGGTGGCTATGCAGTTCTTACATAAAACATCTTTTAGATTTAATTATATATATAATATATTTCATATATTCCCCCTGGGTGTTATGAAACTCAGTATGTAGACCAGACTGGCCATATTTTCACAGTAACCCACCTGCCTACCTGCCTTTGCCCCCACAGTGCTGGGATTAGAAGTGTATACCACAAAACCTAACAAGGAAATGGTTTTGTAGTACTTGACAATTCCATGATCGTGTTTCATCTGCTGATTTCCTGTTTCATGAAAAATGAAGTGTGAAGTGTGCCTGTGTGACTAGTTGCTTATCATTGCTTCTTTGAAGTTTCTCTTTGCATTTAGTCAGATCAAGTGTTAGATAGAGGTTTCTGATGGTTTCTATTGTTCTGGGAGCACTGAAACTCTTGAAAATGTAGATTAGGTTTTCTCCATGTTCCATAAGCTTTTGGTCAGAATAGTTTAAAGTTCTCTCTTCTAAATCCTTGTGTGAGTGTGTGTGTGTGTGTGTGTGTGTGTGTGTGTGTGTGTGTGTGTGTTCATGCTTAGGTAGAGGCAACACAATTACAAATTTTGGAGAGTCCTGATTTTGTTTGTTTGTTTTATTTTACCATTTTCTCCTACCCAGATTGGATAATCATGACTCACCTACTTTCCTTTTCTCCTTCATTTTTTAATGAAACTATAATAATAAAACCATTACCCCCATCACTTTCATTCCTCCAATTCCTCCCACGTGCTAGTCCCTCCCTTGCCCCATCTTGAAATCCTGTTCTCTTCTTACTTATTTAGTATTCGTAATGTATGAGTAAGACCTGCTCAGTCCACTCAGCATTGCTTGTGTACATATTATTTTAAGGCTGACCAGCTACACTGGATGATGGCCAGATAGGGGCTCAGTCCTGAGGAAGACTATTTCTCACACTCTTAGCAATCTCTAATTGCCTGTGGTTCTCTGTGTAGGGGTCGGCCCACTGATTCATTTACTCTTCTATTTTAGTGCGTCTCTTAATGTTGTCCTTGTTTAGTCAGACACATTCATGGGTGATGCTTCACTGCTGCTTTTAGGAGCCACAATCTTTCAGCCCTGTTCCAGGTCCTCACATTCTCACAATCTTTCTATTTCTTCTCCACAAGGTCCCATCTGAGTCTTGACTACAGGCATTGTGTTGAAGATAAAAGAGTTGGGGCTGGACCCCCTTTGAACACTTTTTTTTCTTAAGTTTGATAAGTTGTGGTTTTCTGTAATTGTCTCCACCCGTTGCAAAGAGAAGTTTCATTGATGAGGGGGTAAAGATTATCTATGAGTAGAAGAAGACATATTTAGAATGCAGTAGGAATAATGCTGGTTTAGTAAATTGGTGATTGTAGGTTCTACTCTGAGATCAATGACCTCACAAGCCACAGGTAGTTGGCCCAGTGCTAGGCATAATTTTCCTCTTTTTAAGTGGACTTTAAATGAAATGTGAGAACAATTGGTTACCACCAATATATGAGCACCACTATTGCATCCTCAGGGTTATTATACCAAGCTAGTCATCATGGAAGTTAATAGGTATAACAGAAGGTAGATCTATTGGTTGTTTCCCCTGCCTTGGAACCTGGTATAGCACTTTATGGTATGCTAAATGTTAGTCCCCAGGAAGAAAGCTTACAGGTAAGATCCAACTTGAATCCTCCTGATCTTTTGTCCAAAAGGCATGGTGTCTTTTTTCATAGTCAATATATATATATATATATATATATATATATATATATATATATATATATATATATATATATATATATATATATATACTATGAAATATATATATGTATATATATATATATATGTTTTGAAGTGCTAGGTGCATTAGTTTGGTTCTTTCATTTGCTGGGTAATGGCTCTACTATAGACCTATATATTCCCAGCCTCATTTCTACACATTGTATGGAGATTGGGTCTGGCCAATTTCTCAGGCTGGCCTTGAACTAACTCTTGCACTAACTTGAGACTACAAACCCATGCAGACCTTGAATTTGCAATTATCCTGCCTCAGTTTTTCAATAGTTTGTATTCTAGGCCTGTACCATGAAACCTGTTTTTTAGTTAGTTCGTTACATATACATAATTTTTTGACTATATGTAAAATAGATGATTTAAAGTCAGTCCAATGTCTGTGTTTCACTGTCAGCATTTTATGATATATATTTTTTACTCTCCCAATAAATCCATTTCTTGCTGGTCCTCTACTTCTCTCCTATTATTTCCATCTAGAGTTTGCTATGTCTAATTATTATTATTATTAAATTCATTGTCCCTGTTTAGTAGTATCTTCGAAATGATTTTGTAACCCAAAAAATCCATGCTATGTTAGCTTAATAAGAGGGTTTAGTGATTGGATGGAAATTTCACCAATCCTTGCAGACATGTTCTCTGATACATGAGGACCAGAGCTTTGATGTCCAAGCAGATCGATTATGTCTCTGCCTTAGCCTTCATTTTCTGCTTTCACAGACTCCAAATATAGCTTGAGTTGGAAGCTTATGGCCTTCTTAGGTCAAAATCCTGCAAGTTGGCCATGTATACAATTCCCTTCACAGATATAACATTTATTAGATTTGGCTTTAATTTTTCATCTTTCTTTGTTCCAACTTTTGCTGGAGGCCGGTACTTCATGTGATAAAGTTTTTATCAACAAATACCATTGGAAATTTTTACATTCATACTATAAAAGCTCCAATTTGTACTATAATTAACTCTAATTCAGTAACAATTAGGAGGAATAAAGACCAAATAAAGGCAAGCACAATTAGTGGTTTCTAGAGGAGCTACCAGACAGTGAGTTTTAAAGATATTCTGAAAATTTCACTTTAGAATATTCACAAGCCCATTCTGACTCCTCCAGTGGTCAAAAATCATTTTTGCCATGATAATTCAGTTTTTATTACTGCCATAGAGCTGGAGATGGAAGATGTCATTTTTGAGGACTTTACATCATTATTCTTATAGTTTCTCAACAGTTAGGAAGTCCTATTCATTGCAAAGGGCTGTTTATAAATGTCATAAAAATAATGAAAATATTGCTTTATATTTTCTGTTAAGACATTAAGTTTCTGCAATCATTCCTGCACACATGAGGATCCATTTTATTTGTCACAGGGAAGGCTTACAGTCAATGAATATGAACCGAGACAAGTTCATTTTAAAAGGACTTGGATGTTAGTTCTCAGACCAACTTATCTGTAGACACAGTTATCTTACAGGGAGTCACTGAGCTTCCTAAGTCATTGTCATGGTCACTCGCCCTCAGACATGCCTCTACCATCAGCACACCAGGTATCTCCCAGGTCTACAGAAAGGAAGTCACTGAAACATAAATGCTGTTGGGAAATCTCATCCCTGTCACCCAAACAAATGAGTGGCAGCCTTTATCTAACTACATAAAGGAATGCTTCAGTAGAGTCATTTTTTGTTGAAAAAATGAAGTTTAAACAGTCAAAATAACTGACAAGGAACTGGAAGACTGATGTAATCTTTACAAGAAGGTAGCAGGCAATGCCCTCTTGCTGCTGCTTCTTACCAAACCAATTACCCTTCTGTGTGACCACAAAGGCATGGGCTCGGGTGATAAGACAAGCAGGCTTCTGAGAGGACTGGCTTCTCCCAAACCTTGGACACCTAGTCTTGTGAATTCTGTCCAGATGGAAGTCACATAAAATAGAAGCATTTGTGGTGTCCATGCTCTGACTCTTATCTATGAGAGAACTTATATCCAAAACAAATATATCAAAAAAATTGAAAGATGGATTTTCATAGAATGAACTCAACAACCTAGAAATTTATTATCAAGGTCAAAGTTCTGAAATACTGGTAATTTGAATGAAAAAGAAAATGTAAATTCAAAGTTTAAGAACCTTTTCACTCATTTTTATACAAAACAGCGGAGAAAGAAATGAAACAGGATTGCAAACTCTAACAAAGCTAGAGATATTTAAAGCTGAATCAAAGGTGGGAAGCAGAACCCCCCGGCAAAGATACATGTGAGATGCCTGAGACAAGCCAAAAAGAGAAAAAGGTACATGAAGACTAATTGAGGGTGAAAACAGACCTGAGAAGGAGGAAGACGAGGAAGAGGAGGAGCAGGAGGAGGAGGAGGAGCAGCAGGAGGAGCAGGAGGAGGAGGAAACTAGACAGGTTCTTTAAGCAGATGAGCAATGCAAGACCATTTGCTTTTACTGCTCTCTCACCTTCCTGACAGTATCCAGTGTTGTTCCGAATCAGAGAAGCAACTCATTACGTACCTCATACTAAACGAGGTATGCTACCAACCATCCTTCCATACAAGGCTTTATCCCTTGTGGTGCCATAAGAATCTGCCCACTGTCCTTTTGTTTCCTACAGCTGAAGAGCAAGGAAAACTGAATTTCTTTGATTAAAAAGAGAAAGTATGTGCCTGTCCCTCACACCTTCTAAAATTTTTTTTAAAAGTTAATGAATTTCTGAAGTAAGTTTAATGTGTTGACATGTAATTACATTTCAAGAGGTACAGAGCCCCCTCCAGTCCATCTCCCTTGAAATATAAATATGTAGGAAGATAAACTCAGCAGTTTTTCCAATCCACTCATGACTTATCCTAGAACCAGGAATACTGTATAACTATTTTCAGTCATACAATCTTATTTAGAATTCCTACCAAACCTTTGTATCTACAGGACCCTGGGTAATACATCATGGCTCTGTCTCAAACTCAAAAAGTGGAGAGAGCAATAAAACAGGAGGCACCTTTGAGAAAGGAAGTGCTATGCACATCATGGCACAATAGTGGGCCATTCCATTTAGAGCAATAACAAATAAGAGTCATAGCAACACCATAAGAACAATACCAACCAACAGAGCTCCCAGGGACTAAACCACTATCCAAAGAGTACACATGGACAGATCCATGTAACAGACGTTGACTTTATTGGGCATTAATGAGAGGAGAAACCCTTGGTCCTGCCAAGGTTCAATGCCCCAGTGTAGGGGAATGTCAGGGCAGGAAGATAGGAAGGGGTGTAAAGCCTCATAGAAGCAGGGGGAGGGAACATGGGTTAGGGGTTATGAAAGGAAAACCGGGAAAGTTGATAACATTTAAAATGTAAATAAAATATATCCAATTTTAAAAAGAAAAAGAGTCCTTGCATTATTTTAGCTCATAAAGTGATCTGGGGCAAGTTGGCAAGAAAGGGTGAAATAATTCTGACCATGGTACTCTCCAGAGAAATAATAAGGGTCTGAGCTGAAAAGGGATCAAACTTGGGAGTGTTTAGTTGTGTAACTGGGAACCTAGATTCCAGTGTCTATGACCTGCTGATTGCATGGGAGGAGGGAAGAATGGAGAACTCATTCAATTTTTTGATACAATGAACAATAAAATAACTACACAGTGTCAGTCTTTATTACTTAAGAGGATCTGTCAGCTCATTTCTACAAAATCAGAAAATAAGAGTTCTAGCTTATGACCACATTACAAGAGAGTAGGTATGTGCCTGAGACATGGCTAGACACAAGTGGGAAGTCTGTAATAATTATTAACTCATTTATATGCTTCTATCTATCATCTTATCTTAATTACGACTATCATTGTTTTTAGTTTTTAAAACATAGTCTGACTCTGTAGCTCACACTCATATCACCAACCATTTAATTTAATTTATATCTTGAGAAACCACCACACTAAGGTGGCCAAACTTGCTTTGTCCTCCCAGTGAGTAAAGGTGCAGGCCTGGCCTGTGGCCCAGCTTAAACTTATCACTCCATATTTTCTTGAACAAGGGTCCATAACAGCAAGAGAACAGTAGGTTCATAGTACAAGGTGAGACCAACAGGAAAATCCGGGGGACTTAGAGACAAAGGCAAGAGGGTTATTTCAAAATTCTAAGCCGCGTGTACCCAGTCATTCTAAGCAGGACATTGAATACTTAGAAGTGAGAGTGATGAACCAAAAAGGGAGGCGTAAGTGGGACTAAGACCAAACCTAGTGTAGCAACCATAGAGCCTTAACAACATGAGAATGTCAGAATGTATAGACATGTCAGAGCCTCCGGGAGCTGGGAAGAAGGGGCTACCTTGATCTGGTACAGGCAGTTGCTCCAGTGGTGGGCATGAGCAGGAAGAAAAAGATAAAATGTATGGATATGAGACAATCTCACAGTATGATGAACAAGAAAGGGGGAGAATAATGGCTCATTCAAGAAAGAAGGGTTGCTGTGTCTCCTGGGCACATTCTGAGCTTCATAACTGCTATGTACACCCCAGGTAAAGAGATACCAGGGAGGATGGCACCCACTGCTACCCAATCCCCAGGCAAAGGGATACCAGGGAGGATGGCATCCACTGCTACCCAATCCCCAGGCAAAGGGATACCAGGGAGGATGGTACCTACTGCTACCTAATTCCTAGGTAAAGGGATACCAGGGATTATGGCACCCACTGCTACCCAATCCCCAGGCAAAGGGATACCAGGGAGGATGGCAGCCACTGCTACCCAATTCCTAGGCATAGGGATGCCAGGGAGGATGGCATCCACTGCTACCCAATCCCAAGGCAAAGGGATGCCAGGGAGGATGGCACCTACTGCTGCGCAAACCCCAGGTAAAGGAATGTGAGGTATCTTCTTCAGCTTTGGTCACAGGCCAATCATATTTATGACTAAAATCACTTGCAAACTTGAAAACTTTATAAAGGGGCAGACTGACGTCCACAAACAAGCTCAGCAAGATGAAACAATTCTTTCCTTAGGCAAAAGAAGTCAAACAACAAAGAACATCACTTCAAGGAGACCTGAAGCACCAAATGGTAATGAGCATTAGCTACAAAGTCCATAAGCAAAGAAATCTTACATTTCACAATAAAATGTTTAAAACATGCATTTAAACATTTAAAAATATTTTGTTTTATGAGGTTTAGGAATTTAGTTGAAATCTGATGAATGGTCAAATCAAGAAAATATTAATGCCACACAATTAACAAAAGTTCTCCTCCACAAGGCATGCCTTTGTCTCCAGAAAGCATATATATGTGTAAGCAAATTAGCTAGGCTTTGTTAGTGGAAAAGTGTTTCATGATGAGTCTGTCCCAAGGATAGAAATCATGTGACAGAGGGAAAATGAAGACAGTGACCCACAGCTCAGGGTTGAGACCTGTGCAATGCTCAATTGATGACTATGGGAAGTCATTGTAGGGCTGGGCTGGGAGTATAGTTAAGGAGCAATGTGCCAGGCACTGAGCTTTATTTCCAGAATCATATAAAACAAACAAATAAAATGGATAAATATAAGCAATCCCATAAGACCATGAAGCAGGATATTTCCTAAGTAAAAAAAAAAAAGAAAGAAAGAAAGAAGAAGAAGAAGAAAAAGAAGAAGAAGAAGAAAAAGAAGAAGAAGAAGAAGAAGAAGAAGAAGAAGAAGAAGAAGAAGAAGAAGAAGAAGAAGAAGAAGAAGAAGAAGAAGAAGAAGAAGAAAGAAAGAAAAGAAAGAAAGAAAGAAAGAAAGAAAGAAAGAAAGAAAGAAAGAAAGAAAGAAAGAAAGAAATGGTCAAAATAGAAATAAATAAATATCTTGGGGAAATAGACTTCCTCAGAAAGTACACTAACTGATAATACATTACTAAATGGTTGGCTCTGAAAACAAACTTATGACTCATATTAGACAGAATGGGCAGACTGTATTTGGGAATATTGTGTATATACATATGCATGTGTGCATGTAGAAACAATTAATGAATAGAGAGGCCATGAATGTGAAAGAGAGCAAGGAGAGGTTAATGGGAAGAAAAAGTAAGTGGAAAATGATATAATTATTTTATAATATCAAAAGTAGAAAAATAGAAAAAAAATCAAAACAGGTAGGTATTGATAGTGAGGCCATGGGCTTTTAGAGATATAGGCCAAAACTGTCAGGATTCTATCACTCATAAACAGGCATGGAGATCAAGGAGCATTTCCTAATGGGTCGTTGATGTTTTTCTATGAGTATTGATTTTCCAGGATTCTGGAAGAAGCTTCATGTGCAAGATCAAGTTGCTGGTAAAGTTGCTGTTGGGAAGGATACAATTCTAGAGTGTATACAGTGCCATATCCTGGCTGTGTGGGGACATGGCTGAGAGTATAGAAAGAGGAAGCTAGTGATCTGACGTCTTAGTTTTCCTGTATGAGTTTTACTGCATTGAGATGTAACTGTTACCGTCAAACATGTTTTGCACGGTGTGGCGGTCATGCATGCTTTTAATCTCAGCACTCAGAGGCAGAGTTAGGTGGATCTCTGTAAATTCAGGGCCAGCCTGGGCTAGAGAGTAGGTTTCAGGACAGACAGGCCAACACAGAGAAGATATCTCAAAAAATGAACTACAAAAACAAAAGATAACTGTTGTTAAAAGATGAAGAGAGTGGGAGGATGTGGCCCATAGAAGTATGGCGAAGTATGGGGTTAAGGGGGATGCCTCTGGGGGACCCATGTTGGGAATCTCTTCTCCCTGAGGGACCAGCCAAAAGACAGTATAGTACAAAATAAAATTTATTCAGGTTATGAGGAGAGTTAAAGGGTAGTAGAGGCGGGGAGGGGGGGGGAATAGAGAAGTAGAGGGCAGCCATGAGTATATGAAGAGGGGAAATGGGGAGAGGATGGGCAAGTGGTGGAGAGGAAAAGAGAGGAAGGGACAAGTAGCCTCTTTTACAATGTCAGGTAACTGTGGGGTGGGGTATACCTGGCTTTTGCTGAGGGGTGGGGTTTACAGAATCTCTACATTAACAGTTACAGTCAAACTATGATTTGGCATACTGCTAAGCTCTTATAAAGACATTCATATTTTACATAACTCTCACCATGTCCACTTCCCAGGTTTACCATCTTCCCAAACTCTTGACCATTCAACAGGACTCTCCATTCTTTCCTACTTCAAATCCTGACAACCACCATTATGCTATTTCTATTAGGTTTTTCTTGTGCAGGACCTTTATAATGAAATAATAACATTTCTTCTTTCCCTCTAGTGCTGTCCCAGAAACCATCAATACCAGTAACATGTACTCTTGGCAATGTGTTTTCTGGTCTCTAGCCTGATTCTTAAATCTGTGGGTACCTGCTCTGCCTTTCAAATTACTGCCCAACAAAACTGAGTAGCACAGTACTGCATATAAATAACCTAGCTCTCAGTCTCCTCAAGCATCCCTGTGACCTACCCTCTAGCCTGAAACAATGTCACCTAGCTTAGATCTTTGTTTATTAACTTCCAAGTCTCAGCAGTGTGTTTCTAAATCTCCTACAATGAGTCAAAGTGAACTGTAGCAAATAGAATGCCCCAACTTCAGAACCTACTGTCATATGTGCTACTTCTCTGAAGCTGTGTGATGCACATCAGGTTGGAGAAGAATTAGAGCTCGGTCACCTCACTGAAAAGTTACTAGCTGTGAGGGAATGATTAGCCAAGGCTGAAAGCAGGATGCATAGCTCAGAAAGGCCTTTATAGTGTATTCATTAACAGATTTCCATAGATAACTCATAACCTCAGTTATGCCCTGCCCAAACACAGGCCAACTGCAGGCAGGAATTAAAGTCTTGATGGTGGCCAGAAACCTGATGGTTTAAATGAGAATGCCAATCCCTACCCCATGGTTCCATATATTGAATATGGTTTATGAAACTGTTTGGGATCAATTAGGGGATCTGACCTTGCTGGGAGAGGTATGTCACTGGAGGAAGGATTTGAGATTTTTAAAAGCTCATGGCACTCCCAATTAGGCTTTTCTTTGCCTCCTCTTTTCAGATAAGGATGTAAGCTCTAAACTACATGTACTGTTCTTAGCACCGTGTACGCCTGCTGCCACCACATTCTCCACCATTATGGTCAAGGACACAACCTTAAAAACTGTGTCAATAAACTTTTTAAATTGCCTTGGTCATTATGTTTCTTAACAACTATAGAAATGTTACTAAGACGCCAGAGGTCAAAGAAAAAATGCAGTGAGAAAGTGCTGATGTTAATTAGGACAACATGGATGCTTGCTTGTAGGCTTTGAAGGGCCAAAGTTGGAAATGTGAGAGATCTAGTTTGGTCAAAGACCTGAGGACAGGTGACTGTCAACCAGCAGGTGCTTTCTGAACTCCAGATTGTAAATCCACTTTGTCTGGATGCACCACAATGATGCAGATATACAAGGCTCTAGGCAAGACCCAAACCCCAGCTCCACAGGAGAGAGTGACTTAGAATCTAGCCAAATCAACTACTCCCTAAGTCCCTCTCCTGCACACACACAGTATTAGAAAAACAACTATGACCAATCTTAGAGGCAAATGTATGGGAATCTGGTGGTTTGATCCCAGGCTGTTTAAAAAGAACAGAACAAAGGAGAGAGACAGGAAAATAAAAATACACATTGAAACCTTCTCCTCGGTCCTGGCTACTTTGTGGCCCGGACTACTTCATCCTCTGTGAAGGTTTTATTCTAGAGCTTTATCACAGGCTCTGCACTTTCTAAGAGTCAGGCATAGGTTTATGGCCCTGGCCAGCAGATCTATAATCTGAGCACCTGGCTAAGTCTTGGCCCACCAGAGTCCACAGGCCTGGCAGCATCCTGCTGGGATTCGTTCCCATGCCTCCCAGCCTGAACTCCTGTGGGCCAGGCAGAGCACACCAGAGGCAGCCTTCCCTGGGACCTGCAGTGTGAGGAGCTACCCTCCCCCTAAGGAACAGAGTGGGACCACCACCGCTGTCCCCAGACCCATAAGTACAACACTTGCTGAT
Organism: Micromys minutus; assembly: GCF_963924665.1. NCBI lineage: Eukaryota > Metazoa > Chordata > Mammalia > Rodentia > Muridae > Micromys > Micromys minutus. The sequence goes on from NC_137972.1 coordinate 60,658,102, forward strand.
TAGGAATACATTAAACAATCTAAATCTGTTGATATGCTTCGCAATTGTATTGAGTTGCTCTCTGTAGCAGTTTCCTAAAAGATTAAAGTCTTCTACCCTGTTGGAAATCTCCTTAAAACACAAAGTAAATAACTAAAAATAGATTCAGAAAGTTCTTGAAATTGAATAGATTCACTAGGCCCCTTCTTCCCAAAAGTAAACAAAGGCTGCTGAAAATCATTCTTATAGAAAACCAAGCTGAGAAGAAAACAAAGACTGGTTCAGCTGCCTCGGAGAAGCAGAGAGCAGCTTAGCTACTTAGCCACCTGGAAAGGATATTCTTCCTTCTGTTGAGCTGCAGGTAGGCTATACAGGTTGCTTTAGGTTCCCCGCTTCTGTGAGCTGTTACCCATGTTGGAGTGGGGACTGGTGATCCAGCTGCCTTTGATTAACTTATTTCCTTAGCAATCCCTCACCCCTACTTCTATAAACAACTCCTATCAAATTCCTCAGCTCACCAAGTTTGACTTTGGTGGCATTTGTACTTTGGTCTGCTGTTGGTTCTCTAGGTGGGGTGAGTAGACAGATGTGCATATTGTGTCTCTCCAGAAAAGAATGTCATGTAACAGTGACCTAGCCTTTCTGTGTTATGGAAAAGATAAAGAGAGTGTGAGTTGGGGGGAATATGTTCTATGGTCATGTGGTGAGGTATGAGGGAAAGGGTGCCTTTGGCTGGCCCATGTTGGGCATTTTTCCCCCTAGGGACCAGCCACACAACAGTATAGTATATGATAGAGTTTATTCAGAGCATGTGGTGGGGAGTTAAGAGGGTAGTAGAGGCAAAGAGAGAGGAGAGGAGACCAGTGATGAGCGTGTGAAGGTGCAGGGGGTGGGGGGATGGAGAGAGAAGGGATAAAGTAGGAAAGCAAGAGAGACCAGAGAAGCAAAACAGTGAGGAGGGGACAAGCAGACCCTTTTATAGTGTCAGGTATAACTGGCTGTTGCCTGGTAACTGTAGGCAGAACATACCCAGGTAACTCTGGGGTGGAGTTTCAAAAAAATGCTAACACCCTAGGTTTCCAGTTTCTCACCAGTTACTTGTGTACTGATGCTATCTCTAGGGTAGTCGAATATACCCAGCGAAATCACACACATTGAGTGTGTACACAGTGTTTGCTATGCCTTGACCTTTTGTCACTCTGTTGGCTGCTGTCTCTCCCTGATGTCTACCTAGTGGATTTGGTTAAAGAGGAAACCTATTTGATTCTAGCACAGCCCTTCTATAATGGTCATGTTCACAGGTATATGGGATCCATCTTTTACACACTGTTCTGAAAGTTCTAACGTATCTTATTATCAACTGCTCTCATTGTGTTAAGAGACTGTGATTCCAGAGCGGATTTTTGACATTGCTTGGTATTTCTGATGGTTACAAGTAGCTCTAGGACACCTAGATAAGTGGTCCTGATTTAATCACTCGGCAGTCCTGATGCAATGGCTACGAGTGTAAAGATAAAATCCGAGCAGCACCTCAGAAGACGGGTTGATCACCCATGGTCATGGATCAATAGGATTAACATAGAGAAAATGGCCATTTTACCAAAAACAATCTACAGATTCAGTGCAATTCCTATCAAAATTTCAACACAATTCTTTATAGACATGGAAAGAGCTATTCAACTTCTTATGGCAACAGCAACAACAACAAAACACAGAATAGTCATAACAGTTCTCAACAATAAAAGAACGTTGGGAGGAATTGCCATCCCTGACCTCAAGCTATACTACAAAGCAATAGTGATTTAAAAAAAAAACTGCATGGTATTAATATAGAAACAGACAGGTTTATCAATGGAATAAAACTGAAGGCATAGAATTAAACCCACACACCTATATACACTTGATCTTTGACCAAAAAAAAAAAAAAAAAAAAAAAAAAAAAAAAAAAAAAAAAGCCAAACATATACACTGGAAAAAGGTAAGCATCCTAAATAAATGGTACTTGTCTAACTGGCAGTCTGTATGTAAGAGAATGAAAATATATTCATATTTATCACTCTGCACAAAGCTCAAGTCAAAGTCCATCAAGGACCTCAGCATAAAATGATATACAGTAAATCTAATAGATGAGAAAGTGGGAAACAGCCATGAACTCATTGGCACCGGGGGGGAGGGGGAAATTCCCTTAACATAAAACCACTGGCTCAGGCTCTAAGATCAACAATCGATAAATGGGACATCATGATAAGAGCTATTTCGGAAAGATGCTACTACCTCCCATTAGTGCTGCGGACTGATCCCGTTTTCAACAGGTAGAATTTAGAGGACAATTCAAATCTAAAAAAGAGCACTCAGCCTCCTCTTCTACATGTAGCAATGAACAATTTCAAACTGAGCTTTTTTATTACAGATATATTTCATTCAACAAAGCACTGAATATCTGAAACCACAAGTTGAGCATGAATCATTTTATTTCCCCCATAGCAATAACTATACAAGATGGATGGTACTTAATGAATATCCATTGTTTCACTATAGGGTATAGCAAAAATAATGTGCCAATATGTCTCTCTTGAGCCATTCAGAATGCTATAAGAAATTACCGGAGTCTACATAATTGCTAAACAAGAAAAATGTATTCTCATAGTTCTAAAGGAAGGGAAGTATCAAGGGACCTCAGTGTCTAGTGAACGCCTTGTTCTTTATAGGCATTGCCTATTGTATTCTCAGATGAACCAGGGAGACAGCATGCTCCCTGGGGCCTGCATTATAAGGGCATAAATCAGATCCTCCAGGGCACACCCTTCAAGAGTCTAGCACAGAGGTCTCTTAATACTTACAAGGGATAGGTGTTAGAGTTCAATTTCTGGAGAAAACAAAGTTTCACACACAGCCAAACACAACAGAAAAAAAAATGTCTGATAAATTTCTAGTGTTTCTTATTCATCATCATATACCAAACTTCAGTAGAAACTTTCCGGAAAAAATGGTGGGAAAAAAAAAATAGTTGCAATGTTAGCAAAAAAAAAAAAAAAAAAAACAAAGAAACAAAAAAAAAAAAAAAAACTGCATGTGCAGGTAAACTGTTTCTCAAAGTAGATTGGAAGGGAGGTTGTGTAACCCAGAGCCTACTACTGTCATGTATCTGACTTATTGTGTCTCTTGGGGCTTAATTTATAAGGGTGTTAATTGTATGTATCCTAGCTATCAGTGCTGCAATGTCACAGACTAGATGTGTCCCAGTTAGCACTGTGGGGAAGTCATTTTCCAACTCAGTTTGGACAGAACTGGATTTCCAAGAGCCAAAGCAGATACAAAGTCAAAGCAGCTGAGGTTAACTAGCCCTAGAGGGTTTCCACTGAGTCAGCAGGTTTCTAACAAAATCCTTAGGTTCCTGTCCACACTTCAGACCAAGGATCTGTTGCTAAACAGTCTTTACTCATGAATCTCTACTGAAACCCTTGAGGTGGAACTTAAGGGAGGTCACAGATCAGGCTTCAAGGCAATATTCTAATCTTCTCCGTGGTCTATCTCCACAAGGTAAAACGCTTGGCTCATACTGTTTTTTTCTCTGGCTTTTTCATGCTTTCTTTCTTAGTCACATGCAACACAGTTTTAAATCCCTTTAAAACTCTGATAAACTATGGTGCAGTGAGTCACAGTACAGATGCTGGATCTGAAGTTCCCTTCATCTGAGGGACAGGACACCGAGCAAGTTATATCACCTTCAGTAGCTTGACTTATTCACCTGCATAAGAAGGTTATAATGATGCTTTATATTCCAGAAGGCTGTCCGAAGCATCACACTGAGCTACAAATGAAGCACTGCAGAGCACCTAGCTCACCGTGTATGTACATTTGATGTTCCCCGAAGCATGGCTCTTATGCTCTACCTTTCAGGCAAATGGATTGAGTTCAAACCATTATTCAGTTATATTTTGTCTTTGTGGCTTTTGACAAGCTGTATAGCTTTCCTTTTATATAATAAGGAGCATAGAACTCCCAGGGCTATAGTATCAGTGGCCCTGCAGCCCTATGCTTTTACAATCACTGTAAGTTACCTTAGAAACACAACCTTGGAGTTTCTCTGTGGTTGAGTTTAGAGTTATTGATCAGATAACCTAGGTACTAGCTGCTTTATGGGACATTATAGAAGACAGAACAGGATAAAAATTACCAAAGGTAAGCAGGGTCAGACTTTGTGAATCTGGACCTCTGGAGCTATGAATTATAAAGCCAAGCACTCTGTGGGTGAAAGTGTCTGGAGTCTACAAAACTCTGCTTCAAAACAGTCATAAGCATCTCATTCAGTTTCATCAACAAGAACAAAAAAAAAGGTAAAATTTTCATTTGTTGGAAGAAGGTCACTCTCAGAACTATGCTATGAATGACAAAGACTTGATGGTCAGCATGCCCTAGAGACATGTTAACAGAGCTCATGTGACAAAGAAATGGAGGTGCTACAGTTGTAGTGCCTCTTAGAGAGGCACTTCATTGTCTAGTGTAAGAGCATACTTATAGTTCATTTTGTTGAAAGGAGTTTACAGTATACACTGCTAATAGTTTGACTATTTTGAATTATTCTTCAGGCTAGGTAAAGAGGAATATAAAATCTATGACCATGGTGTTAAAGCACAGAGAGAAACACACACATGCCCCACCCCATACACACACCCCTATATAAAAATGATAATGAGAGTAAAAGAATGTTCCCTAATAAGGAGAGAAGAAATTATGTGTTCTCCTCCACCCATCCTTACAACAACCAGTGGAAACCTGCCACTCAGATACCCTGACATGCCCAGGATCACAGGTTTGCTAATAGGCCCAGGATCACAGGATCCCAGAGTCACATAATCAGATAGACACCTGGACTGTGAGGAGATCTGACACAATCAGGACCTCAAGAAGTTCAGGCTCCAGTCAGAGACAGCTAGGGCAGGTAGAACTAAAGACAACCAGATGACAAGAGGCAAGCACAAGAACATAAGCAACAGAAACTGAGGCTACTTGGCATCATCAGAATGCAGTTCTCCTACCACAGCAAGTTCTGGATCTCCCATCTCACCTGAAAAGCAGGACTAGGATTTAAAATCATATTTCATGAAGATGATAGAGGACTTGAGGAAGGACATGAATGATTCCCTTAAAGAAATACAGGAGAACACTACCAAACAGGAAAAGAAATGAAACAAAACCATCCAGGATGTAAAAATAGAAATAGAAACAATAAAGAAAACACAAAGAGAGACAAACCTGGAGATCAAAAACTTAGGAATAAAATCAGAAATCATAAACACAAACAACACCAACAGAATATAAGACACCATAGAAAACATTGATACAACAATCAAAGAAAATGAAAATGCAAAAGGGTCTTAACACCAAACCTTCAGGAAACGCAGGACACATTTTAAAAGACCAAACATAAGGATAATAGGTATAGAAGAGAGCAATGATATCAACTTAAACAACCAGTAAATATCTTTAATAAAAGTATAGAAGAAAACTTCCCTGAACTAAAGAAAGAGATTTTTATTAACATACAAGAAGCCTACAGAACTCCAAATCAACTGAACCAGAGAAGAAATTATTCCCATCAAATAATAGTCAAAGCACCAAATGCATAAAACAAAGAAAGAATATTGCAGACCTATCAAAATTACACCACACTTTTCAACAAAGACCATGAAAGCTAGAAGATCCTAGATAGATATCATTCAGACCCTAAGAAAACACAAATGCCAGACCAACAATAAATTACTATAGATGGAGAAACCAAGATATTCAATGACAAAAATAAATGTACATAACATTTTTCCACAAATCCAACAGAAGAAGGGAAACCATACCATATGAAAAACAAGAGAGAAATCTTTTGCAAAAAAAATCCCAAAAGAAAAAATACTATATAAACATAATTCTACCTCTAACAACAAAAACATCAGAAAACAAAATTCACTATTCCTTAATATCTCTTAACATCAATGGACTCAATTCCCAAATAAAAAAAGATACAGACTAACAGACTGGATATGTAAACAATATCCAACATTTTGCTGCAAACAGAAAATACAACTCAGTGACAAAAACAGACACTGTCTCAGAGTTAAAGGCTGGGAATTTTTTTTCCAAGCAAATGGTCCCAAGAAAAAGCTGGAGTAGCTATTCTAATATAAAATAAAATTGACTTTCAACCAATAGTTATCAAAAAGATATAAAAGGGTACTTAATACTCTTTGAAGGAAAAATCGGCTAAGATAAACTACCAATTCTGAACATCTATGCTCTAAATGCAAGGGCACCCACTTTCATAAAAGAAACTTTTACTGAGGCTCAAGCATACATTGCACCTCACAGAATAATAGTGGGAGACTTCAATACCCTACTCTCTTCAATGGACAGATCAAGGAAACAGAACCTAACCGGAGACACAGTGAAAGTAATAGAAGTTATGAACCAACTGGATTTGACGGATATCTATAGAACATTTCATCCCAATATGTATATATATATATATATACATATATACCTTCTTCTCAACACCTCTTGGTACCTTCACCAAACTGATCATATAGTCAGTCACAAAACAGGCCTCAACAGATACAAGAATATTGAAATAATCCCATGCATTCTAGCAGATCATCATGGACTAAGGCTGGATGTTAGGAACAACAAAAACAACAGGAAGGCCACATACACATGGAAGCTGAACAATGCTCTACTCAATGATAAATTGGTCAAGTTAGAAGTAAAGAAAGAATTTAAAGTCTTTTTATAATTTAATGAAATTGAAGGCACAACATACCCAAATTTAGGGGACAATATGAAAACAGTGCTAAGAGAAAAACTCATAGTACTGAGTGCCTTCAAAAAGAAAATGGAGAGAGCATAAACTGCAGCTTGACAGCACACCTGAACAAAAATAATCAAATATATACAACAGGAGTAGATGGCAAAAAAATAATCAAACTTAGAGATGAAATCAAGTAGAAGCAAACAGAACTATACAAAGTATCAAAAAACCAGGAGCTGGTACCTTGAAAAAAAGTTAACAAAATAAATAAACCTCTAGAAAGACTAAACAGAGGGCACAGAGACAAGATCCAAATTAACAAAATCAGAAATAAAAAGGGAGACATAACAACAGAAACACAGAAGATTCATGAAATCTTCAGATCCTACTACAAACACCTATACTCAAAAAACTGGAAAATATTGAGGAAATGGACAATTTTCTAGACAGATACCGGATACGAAAATTAAATCAAAAGTAGATAAACCATCAAAACCATCCCATAACCCCTAAAGAAATAGAAGGAGTCATTAGAAGTCTTCCAAGTAAACAAAGTTTAAAACCAGATGGATTTAGTGCAGAATTCTATCAGAACTTCAAGGAAGATGTAACACCAATACTCTTCAAACTATTTCACAGAAATGCAGCAGAAGAAACACTACCCAGTTCATTCTATGAAGCCACAATTATTCTTATACCTAAACTGCACAAAGACCCAACAAAGAAAGAGAACTTCAGACCAATCTCCCTTATAAACCTCAATGCAAAAATAGTTGATAAAATTCTTGCAAACCAAATCCAAGAACACATCAAAATAGTCATCCATCCTGATCAAGTACGCTTCATTGCAGGGATGAAGGAATATAAGGAAATCCATTAATGTAATCCACTACTTAAACAAACTCAATGGAAAAAAAAAAAAAAAAACATGATCATCCCATTAGATGCTTAAAAAGCATTTGACAAAATTCAACACCCCTTTATGTTAAAAGTCTTGGAAAGGACAAGTATTCAAGGCACATACTTAAACATAGTAAAAGCAATATACAGCAACCAGTAGCCAACATCAAACTAAATGGTGAGAAACTGAAAGGATTTCACTACAGTCAGGAATTAGACAAGGTTGCCTACTCTCCCCCTACCTATTCAATATAGTATGTGAAGTCCTAGACAGAGCTATTAGACAACAAATGGATGTTAAATTGGAAAGAAAGAAGTCGAAATACTACTATTTGCAGATGATATGATACTATACTTAAGTGACACCAAAAATTTCAGCAGGGAATTCCAAAAGCTGAAAAACAAATTTAGAAAAATGTCTGGATATAAAATTAATTCAAGCAAATCAATAGTCTTTTCTATACTCAAAGGATAAACAGGTTGATAATGAAATCAGGAAAACAACACCCATTACAATAGTCACAAAAAATATAAAAACCTTGGTGTTACTCTAACCAAGGAAGTGAATGATCAGCATGACAAGAACAAGTCTCTGAAGAAAGAAACTGAAGATCTCAGAAGATGGAATTATCTCCCATGCTCATGGATTGGCATATATAGTAAAAATGGCCATCTTAGCAAAAGCAATCTACAGATTCAATGTAATACCCTTCAAAATTTCAACTCAATACTTCATATGTGGAAAGAGCAATTTTCAAATTCATTTGGAATAACAAAAAATCCAGGATAGTAAAAGCTATTCTCAATAATAGAAGAACTATTAGGGGAATCACGATTCTCCAACCTAAAGCTGTATTACAGATCTATCATGATAAAATGTGTATGGTATTGGTACAGAGATGGGCAGATAGATCAGTGGAATAGAATTGAAGACCCCGAAATGAATCCTTACACCTATGGTCACTTGATCTTTGCCAACGAAGCTAAAATTATCCAGTGGATGAAAGACAGCATTTTCAACAAATGGTGCTGGTTCAATGGTCAGCATGTAGAAGAATCTAAATCATTCCATTCTTATCACCTTGTACAAAGCTCATATCCAAGTGGATCAAGGATCTCAACATAAAGCCAGATACACTGAAACTAATAGAAAAGAAAATGGGTAAGAGCCTCAAACACATAGGTACAGGGGAAATATTCCTGAACAGAATACCAATGGCTTATGCTCTAAGATCAATAATTAACAAATGGGACCTGATAAAATTTCAAAGCTTCTTTAAGGCAAAGGACATTTTCAATAGGACAAAATGGCAACCACAGATTGGGAAAAGATCTTTACCAATCCTACATCCAACAGAGGGCAAATATCCAATATATTCAATGAACTCAAGAAGTTAGACTCCAGAGAATCAAATAACCCTATTAACAATGGGGACAAAGAATTCTCAACTGAAAAATATTGAATGGCTAAGAAGCACATAAAGAAATATTCAACATCCTTAGTCATCAGGAAAATGCAAATCAAAGCAACCCTGTGATTCCACTTCACTCCAGTCAGAATGGCTAAGATCAAAAAACTCAGGCAACAACAGATGCTGCTGAAGATGTGGAGAGAGCAGAACACTCCTCCATTTTTGGTGAGACTGCAAGCTTGTACAATCACTCTAGTAATCTCAGAAAATTGGGCATAGTACTACCTGAGGATCCAGCTGTATCATTCCTGGGTACGTATCTAAAAGACATTCCATATAACAAGGACACATGCTCCAATATGTTCATAGCAACCTCATTTATAATAACCAGAAACTGAAAAGAACCCAGATGTCTTTAAATAGAATAATGGATACAGAAAATGTGGTACATTTACACAATGGAGTACTACTCAGCTATTAAAAAGAATGATTTTATACAATCTTATGCAAATAGATGGAAGTAGAAAATATTATCCTAAGTGAGGTAACCTAGTCACAAAAGAGCACACATGGTATGCACTCACTGATAAGTGGATATTAGCCCCAACACTCAGAATACCCAAGATACATTCCATAGATGACATGAAGCTCAATAAGCTAGAAGATCGAAGAGTATTTGCTTCAGTCTTTCTTAAAAGGGGGAAGAAAATATTCATAGGACAAAATGCAGAGACAAAGTGTGAAACAGAGATTGAAGGAAAGACCAACCCAATATGGCCCCACATGGTGATCTATCCTATATTTAGTCACCAAACAACATTGTAAATTCCAAAAACTACATGCTGCAAAGTGCCTTATATGGCTGTCTCCTGAGAGGATCTGCCAGATCCCGAGAAACAGAGTCTGATGTTTTCAACCAACCATTGGACTGAGCATGGAGTCCCAAATGAAGGAGTTATAAAAAGAAATAAAGGAACTGAAGGTGTTTTCAAAGTCACAGGAAGAACAACAATATCAACCAACCAGATGCATCAGAGCTCCCAGAGACTTAATAACCAACCAAGGAGTACACAATCATGGACCCATGTCTCCAGTTGCATATGTAGCAGAGGATATCTCTATCAGGCATTAAGGAGAAGAGAGACCCTTGTTCCTACGAAGGCTCAATAGCTCAGTGTAGGGAAATGCCATATTGGTAGTTAGGAGGGAGTCCTTTGGTGAGTGAGTATTCTCATGGAGGTAGGGGGAGGGGAGATGGGGGAGTGGTATTCCAGAAGTGTATCTGGGTAAGAGGTTAACATTTGAAATGTAACTAAAGAAAATATCAGTAAAAAATAATGGTTGCATTCAAAAAAATGTAAGAAAGAAAGGAAGGAAGGAAGGAAGGAAGGAAGGAAGGAAGGAAGGAAGGAAGGAAGGAAGGAAAGAAGGAGGACAGAAAAAAGACAGAAAGACAGACAGACAGAAAGAAAGAAAGAAAAAGAAAGAAAGAAAGAAAGAAGAAAGAAAGAAAGAAAGAAAGAAATAAAGAAAGAAAGAAAGAAAGAAAGAAAGAAAGAAAGAACAAAATTATGTTCTCCTTTCATAGAATTCAGATATAAGACTAGCAATATGACCAGAAGGTCATGACTGTACTTTAAAATGTCTGCCCATCCCTATCTATTCTTATGGCTGAAGAAGAGATAAAGATGAATTTTTTGGATGGCAATCAACATTGGTGCTGAAAGCACATCTTTAACATTAAAGAGAGAGACAGATTATTTTGAAGCTATGCATCAGTGGCCATGCTCTATGAACATAGATTTAGGTTATCTCAAATGCCATGGCACAGTTCCATGGAGCTTTATAGTTTTCCAGAAAAAAGAAAGTCATGAATCAAGAAGAGTTTAAAATATGCTGGTGATTACATCAGAGAGGCAGTTTTAGCAAGATAGCTTTCCTCAAGGCTGATGTTATCTGATGACATTCTTAGCTTTGGGGATGATGGAACCCAGTGAGTCTGGTTAGTTAACAGATGCTGAAGCTTTGTATCTACTAGTCACATGATATTAATTTGGATACAGAGTTGGGTAAGAATTTAAACTCTCCCATTCCTCCACAGTATGGAAGTACTAATCAGTCTGTCTGTAGACACAGCTTCTTTCCAGGAGATATAACTCACTCTCCCAAAGCTGATGCTTCTTGACACTCATCCTCATCAGATCCTAGGAATGAGATTTCTAGCTATGAAGTGCCTTAAAATATTTAATAAATTATATGTACATGCGCATACACATGTGCACCTCACATGCACGAAATGGTGTGCTTGAACACCAGGGTTTAAGAGTGTGAGGTGTCTGTAAATTGTCTGTAAGCAAGAGAGAATAGGTGAAAGACAAGGCGAGAGCCTGTGAATGGACTGTAGAAAAGGAAGGCGGGCTAAGAGTTTTTGAGAGGCAGGAGAGATAGACGAGGTTAAGGAACGAAGATGGAGGAAGAGAAGAATGACCCAGAACCATGGAAAGTACTGGTGTCTCTGTAGGTTTGGAGACTATGCTCTGAAATGGACATTTTACAGGACAGAAAAGGAAAACTTTTGGGTAGAAGATTCTTTCTGAAGATCTGATAAAATGTTCTTTATCTTTGAGGAGGATTGTAATTAACAGTGAACTTTAGTTATAGTTAAAAGTCCTTTACAACACCTAGTTTTTACTTATCTAATGAAACAAATTGTATAAACTCATATAAATATATATCTATTCAAATAACTTTTTTAATTGAAGAACTTTATTTAAAAAAACAAAGATAAATGTACAAATTTTAAGCATTTTTGCATAAAAGTATAGGACTACATTTTTGTCATTGCATGGCTTTTTTAAAGGGATTGATAGTGTGCACTAAGATCTTACTAGTTACAATGAGCATAAAGTACATGTAAAACAGGATATAACTGAGAATTAGTCAAGGTTTTTTTGGTGTGTAAGGAGTAAACATAAAGGATTTTACTTTTCTTTTTTTTTTTTTTCTTGAACTTCACACAGTCTGTGAGTTGTTTCTGGGGTGTTCAGAGTTTCTGGGCTTAGTATCAAATTATCAGTGACTGCATATTATGTCTGTTCTTTTCTGACAGGGTTATCTCACTCAGGATGATATTCTCTAGATGCATACATTTTTCTAAGAATTTCACAAGGTCATTTTTTCTGATAGATGAGTAGTACTCCATTGTGTAAATGAACCACAATTTTTGTATCCATCCATCTACTGAAGGATATCTTGGTTCTTTCCAGCTTCTGGCTGTTATAAATAGAGCTGCTATGAACACTGTGCTGCATGTGTCTTGGTTGTATGCTGGAGCATCTCTGAGGTAAATGCCCAGAAGAGGAATAACTGGGTCTTCAGGTAATACTATGTCCAATTTTCTGAAAAATTGACAGACTGATTACCAGAGTTGTTTTATCAGTTTACAACCCCATCAACAGTGGAGAAGTATTCCTCTTTCTCTACACCCTTGCCATCATCTGCTGCCATCTGAATTTTTGATCTTGGCCAATCTGACTGGTGTGAAGTGAAATCTCAGGATTGTTTTTATTTGCATTTCCCTGAAGGCTACTGATGTCCAGCACGTTCTTAGATGCTTTTCAGCCATTCGATATTCCTCAATTGAGAACTTTTTGTTTAGCTCTGTACCCCATTTTTAATAGGGTTGGTAGATTCTCTGGTATCTAGTTTTTTGAGTTCTTTGTATATCTTGGATATTAGGCCTCATTCTGAGGTGGGGTTGGTAAAGATCTTCTCCCACTCTGTTGGCTGCCATTTTGTTTTCTTGACAGTGTCTTTCTCCTTACAGAAACTTTGCAATCTCATTAGGTCCCATTTCTCAATCTTTGACCTTAGAGCACGAGCCATGGTGTTCCGTTCAGGAAATTTTCTACTGTGCCTATGTGTTCTAAGGTTTTCCCTAATTTCTCATCTAATAGTTCAGTGTACCTGGTTTAATGTGGAGATCTTTGATCCACTTGCAATTGAGCTTTGTACAAGGAGATAAGAAAGGGTCTATTTTCATTCTTCTGCATGGTGAGAGCCAGTTGGACCAGCACCATTAGTTGAATAGGCTGTCCTTTTTCCATTGAATGTTACAGCTCCTTTATCAAACATCAGATGACCATATATGTTAGGGCTCATTTCTGGATCTTCTATTCTATTCTATTTATCCATGTGCCTTTTTCTGCACCAGTACCATGCAGTTTTTAGCACAATTGCCTTGTAATATAGCTTGAGGTTAGGGATAGCGATTCCTGCAGATGTTTTCTTGTTGTTGAGGATGGATTTCGATATTCTAGGTGTTTTGTTATTCCAGATGAAATTACATGTTGCTCTTTCCAATTTAATGAAGAATTGGGTTAGTATTTTGATGGAGATTGCATTGAATCTGTAGATTGCTTTTGGTAAGATGGCCATTTTAAAAATTTTGATCCTTCCAATCCATGAGCATGGGAGATTTTTCCATTTTCTGAGATCTTTCTCAATTTCCTTATTTAGAGGTTTGAAGTTCTTGTCATATAGGTCCTTCACTTGCTTAGTTAGAGCCACACCAAGGTATTTCATATTTTTGTGACTATTGTGAAGAGTATCTTTTTCCTAATTCCTTTCTCCACGTTTGTCCTTTGAGTAGAGGAAGGCTACTGATTTGTGTGAGTTAATTTATATCCAGCCACTTTGCTGAACTTGTTTATCAACTGTATGAGTTCTCTGGTGGAATTTGTGGGGTCACTTAAGTACACTATCATGTCATCAGCAAATAGTGATGTTTTTACTTCTTCCTTTCCAATTTGTATCCCTTTGATTTCCTTTTGCTGTCTAATTGCTCTGGCCAGGACTTCCAGTACTATGTTGAATAGGTAGGGGGAGAGTGGGCAGCCTTGACAAGTCCCTGATTTTAGTGGGATTGCTTCAAGTTTCCCACCATTAAGTTTGATGTTGGCTGTTGGTTTGCTGTATTTTGCTTTTATTATGTTTAGGTATGAGCCTTGGATTCCTGTTCTTTTCAAGATTTTAACATGAAGGGGTGTTGAATTTTGTCAAATGCTTTCTCAGCATCTAGTGAGATGACCATGTGATTTTTTTCTTTGTATTTGTTAATATGGTGTATTACATAAATGGATTTTCTTATACTAAATCATTTCTGCATTCCATGGAGGAAGCCTACTTGATCATGGTGAATAATCATTTTGATGTGTTCTTAGATTAGGTTTGCAAGGATTCTGTTGAGTATTTTTGCATCAATGTTCATAAGTGAGATTGATCTGAAGTTCTCTTTCCTTGTAGGGTCTTTGTGTGGTTTACGAACAAGGGTTATTGTAGCCTCAAAAAATGAGTTAGGTAGTATTCCATCTGATTCTATTTTGTGGAATAGCTTGGAGAGTATTGGTATTAGATTGTCAGAAAATGTCTGATAGAATTCTGTACTGCACCCATTTAGACCTGGGCTTTTTTTGGGGGGGGGGGGGTTGGGAGGCTTTTGATGACTGCTTCTATTTCTTTAGGTGTTATGGAATTATTTAGATGGTTTACCTGGTCCTGGTTTAATTTTGCTATCTTGTATCTGTCTAGGAATTCATCCATTTCCTCCAGGTTTTCCAGCTTTGTTGAGTATAGGCTTTTGTAGTAGGATCTGATGATTTCTTGAATTTCCTCAGTTTCAGTTGTTATTTCTTCACTTTCCTTTCTGATTTTGTTATTTTTGATACTCTCTCTTTGCCCTCTAGTTCGTCTGGTTAAGGGTATATCAATCTTGTTAATTTTCTCAAAGAACCAGCTCTTGGTTTTGTAGATTCTTTGAATGGATCTTTTTGTTTCTATTTGGTCTATTTCTGCCCTCAGTTTGATTATTTTTTGCCGTCTACTCCTCTTGTGTGTATCTGCTTTCTTTTGTTCAGGAGCTTTCAGCTGTGCTGTCAAGTTGCTGATGTATGCTCTCTCCAGTTTCTTTTTGGAAGCACTCAGTACTATGAGTTTTCCTTTCAGTACTGCTTTCATTGCATTCCATAGGTTTGGGTATGTTTTGTTATCGTTTTCATTGTAATCTAGAAAATTTTTAATTTGTTTCTTTATTTCTTTTTTAACCCTGCTATTGTTTAATAGTGTTGTTTATTTTCCATGTGTATATGGGCTTTTTGTTGTGTTTATTGTTATTATAGACCAGCTTTAGACCATGGTGATCTGAAAGGACGCAAGGGAGTATTTCAATCTTCTTACATCTATTGAGGCTCGTTTTATGACCAATTATGTGGTCAGTTTTTGAGAAGGTGTCATGAGGTGCTGGGAAGAAGGTGTAATCTCCTTTGTTTAGGATGATATGTTCTGTATATATCTATTAATTCTAGTTGGTTCAAAGTCTCTGCTAGTTTTGCAGTGTCCTTGTTCAGTTTCTGTTTCCCTGATCTGTCCATTGGTGAGAGTGGGATATTAAAGTCTCCCACTATTATTGTGTGGGGTGAAATGTATTTTTTGAGCTTTAGTGGGGTTTCTTTTATGAATATGGGTGCTTTTGTATTTGGTGAATATATGTTAAGGATTGAGAGTTCCTCCTGACAAATTTCCCCTGTAATGAGTAAAAAGTGTCCTTCCTTTTTTTTTTTTTTTTTTTTGATAACTTTTGGTTGAAAATCTACTTTATTTGATATTAGAATGGCCACTCCAGCTTACTTCTTGGGGCCATTTGCTTGGAAAGTTTTTTCCCAACCTTTTACTCTGAGATAGTGTCTGTCTTTGTCTCTGAGATAAGATTCTTGTATGCAGCAAAACGCTGGGTTTTGTTTATGTATCCAGTCTGATAGCCTATATCTTTTTATTGGGGAGTTGAGTCCATTTATGTTATTAGATATCAAGGAATAGTGGTTGCTGTTTCCTGCTATTTTTGCTTTTGGAGGTTGAATTGTACCTGTATGTCTTTCTTCTTTTGGTTTTCTTGCTTAGGAGTTTTCTTCTTTTTATTAGGATGTAGTTCCCCTAACTGTATTGGGTTTTCCCCCTGTAATTGGTTGTAGTGCTGGGTTTGTTGCCAGATATTGTGTAAATTTAGTTTTGTCTTGGAATATCTTCATCTCTCCATCTATGTTAATTAAGATTTTTGCTGGGTATAGCAGCTTGGGCTGGCACTTGTGCTCTCTTAGGGTCTGCATGATGTCTGTCCAGGATCTTCTAGCTTTCATAGTCTCTGTTGAGAAATTGTGTGTGATTCTGATTGGTCTGCCTTTATATGTTACATGGCCTTTTTCCTTTACTGCTTTTAATATTTTTTCTTTGCTTTGGGCACTTGGTATTTTGACTATTATGTTTCGGGAGGAATTTCTTTTCTGGTCCAACCTAGTTGGAGTTCTGTGGGCTTGTTTAATGCTCATGGTCATCTCATTCTTAAGAGTGTGGTAGTTTTCTTCTACGATTTTGTTGAAGATATTTACTGTGCCTCTTAGTTGATACTCTTCTCCCTCTTCTATTCCTATTATCCTTAGGTTTGGTCTTTTCATTGTGTCCTGGATCTCCTGGACATTTTGGGTTAGGAGCTTTTTGGTTTTTGCATCTTCTCTGACTTTTTTGTCTATGTATTTAATGTTGTCTTCAGCCCCCGAGATTCTCTCTTCCATCTCTTGTAGTCTGTTGGAAATGCTTGCATCTGTGACTCCTGATTCTTTTTAGGTTTTCTACCTCTAAGGTTGTCTCTTTTAGTGTTTTCTTTATTGTGTTCATTTCTGTTTTAAATTCCTTCTTCCATTCCTTCATATCTGTGGTTCTGTTTTCCTCTAGTTCTTTGAGTTCTTTGAGTGTTTTTCTTGTTTCATCTTTAAAATCTTCTAATTCTTTATGCTTTTCCTCCTGCTCTTGTTTAAGAATCTCTATCATCATCTTGAGGTATGATTTCAGGTCTCAGTCTTCTTTTTCTGGTGTTTTTGCATTCTGCTGTTTGCTGTGACTGGAGGGTTGGGTTCTGCTCTTGCCAGGTTGTCTTGGTTTCCCTGAGGTATGTTCTTTCACTTGCCTCTTACCATCTTGTTTGCTGTGATTATACGTGGTCTTGTTGTCAGTGATTCATTCTTGCCTCTCCCTTGTACCTGGCCTCTATCCCTGGATCTCCTGATCCCCAGCTATTCGGAACACCTTCTCACCAGTCCTGTGTCCCTGGATCTCTGCTGTTCCTGGTGGTGGATGATCTTAGTGCCCGTTCTGCACTCAATGTCCTCTGGCTAAGAATACCCTGGTGTCATGTTACTGGTTCCCTGAACCAAGCTACAGAGATCGCTGTGTCTCACGGCTAGTTGGAACATTCACCAGGCCTGTGTCCCTGGATCTCAGCTGTTCCTAGTGGTAGATGATCTGAGTCTCAAATAAGTTTTAAAGTCATTATTTAGTAGAAACATTCTAAATAGGTGCAATCTCCTCAACAGTTTAAGCATTTCATGTCCTTAGATATCTCATTGATACATTTTGTCTTTTATCATTACTTTGTTCCTGATAATTTTAGTTTCCAATGAGACAAAATGAAGCAGGGTCAAGTTAAAAATTTTGGGTTACCTCTAAGTATTAACTTTTAAGTTATTTGGGTACTAAGTACTTTGTGTTAAAAAACATTCACATGAGTCTCTGTGTGTGTGTGTATGTGTGTGTGTGTATGTGTGATAAATAAGACACATTCTAATAAACAAAAAATTATGAATGTTCTTGTTAATTGGGATTATATTTTCTATAATCTTAACTGTGAAAAGAAAACTTATCATATCTCCAAAAAACATATATTTATTAATTTATATATACTCTAACTTTAATAAAAAAAACCCATACATTTGCCAGTTTTTATTAAGAATATTTTCCATAATATAAATTTTATGTTTATGTTATATAAATGTTATTTTAAAATGTGTATTAGTATCTATATTTAGAATGTAATTTGGAAGGAAGTCCATATTAAATATCTATGCATAAAACATATTTTATAGTTTAATGAAATCTTGTAACTAATAAATTATGACTAACAAATAATTTATATAATTAGCACTTTAATGTTTATGAAACATTTAATATTTCCAAAAATACAATTTTAATAGCTTTAAAATATTTAGTGTACTCAAATTTATAAAGCAGTATGCATTTGTCAGACTTAATATACATCCACAATATTTAAATTTGTGTATCTGCATATACACTTTAGTTGGGCATCCCAAGAGTATTAATAATTTTAACACATAAAGTGAATTCATAAAAAGAGACAGTTATTTAAAAAATGTTATGATACAAAAAACATATAAAAAGAATGTAAAGCACAAATGTGTAAATATTCACGATATGTTCTGATATGCTCACATGACATTAGTTACATTCAGATTATAAAAAGGGTAGAAATTTTTGTCACTTTGTCTTTAATGTGTGGGAAATGTTTAGGAACATAAAAGATCAAAGGATAAAATTTGTCATTCTCTTTCTCTCTCTCTCTTTCTCTCTCTGACTCTCTCTCTCTCCCTCTTTCTCTCTCACTCTCTCGCTCTCTCTCTACCTCTCTGACTCTGTCTCTCTGTTGTTCTCCTGTCTCTCTCCCATCTCCCCCACCCCCACCCCCACCCTTGTCGGTCTTCCCTCCTTCCTTTGTTCTTTCTCTCTTTAGTCAAAGGGGAAATGGATTGTTTGTTTTATAATGTCCCAGGCTGCTTTCTAGCTGGGGAAAAAATGGCAGAAGTTTGGCCTTTCTTCCTTAACAAGCTCATTAAAAGATCCACATTAGGAAAGGATATCAGATTCTGTGTGGTCACACTGGGAAGAAGGAGGAAGAGATCCAGCCAACTCCTTAACACATCTGTCTTTTGTTGTGCTAAGACCTAGAGTCCTGTAAGACAGTTTGACAAGTTGCTAGAATTGTTTGAAGTCTTTCAGAGACTAAGTCCCCATCTGTCTGGTACCCTTTTTTCCCCTAGCATGAGGTTCTTAGGGAAACCCTATTTTAGGGTTCATTCTTTCAATAGTTTGGTAGTAAGAGGGATAAAAGTGTCTCTTTACAATATGTGTATGTCTGCCAGCCCTGTTAAAATATAGACATTGCCCCCCCCCCCAGTCTTCTTCCCACAGTTCCTCATCCCACTCCTCCTCCCTTTTGCTTCAGAGAGCATGCTCACCCCTACCAGACTACCCCCTGCCTAGGGGCCTCAAGTTTCTCCAGGGCTGGGCTTATTTTCTCCCACTGAGGCCAGATCAGGCAGACCTCTGCTATATATGTGCCAGAGACCTCAGAACACCCTGTGTATGCTCCTGGTTGGTGGCTCAGCCTCTAAGGGTTCCTTGGTGGCTGGGTTGGCCGAGAATGTTGGTCTTTCTATGGGGCCTCTGGATCCTTCAGCTTCTTTAATCCTTCCACTAATTTAACCATATAGGTTCCTGACTTCAGTTCCATGGTTGGGTGTATCTGCATCTGTCTCAGTCAACTTCTGGCTAAGCCTCTCAGAGGACAGCCACACCAGGCTCCTGTCTGTAAGCACATTACAGCATCAGTAATAGTGTCAGGCCTTGGTGCCCTGTCCTTCCATGTAAGATGGATCCCAAGTTGGACCAGGTCATTAGACTAAGTTTCCCCAACTCTCTTCTTCATTTTTGTCCTTGCAGTTTTTTTAGACTGGAACAATTCTGGGTCAGACATTTTTACTGTAGGATAGTAACCCAGTCCCTCCACTTAAAGCCCTGTCGGTCTATTGGAGGTAGATAGGCATTTTGGCTAAGGTCACCCCCACCAAGTCCTGAGAGTTTCTCACCTCCTAGGTCTCTGGTATATTCTAAAGGATCCTCTCACCTCCCAGTCCCAGAGGCTGCATGGCATTACTCACTGATAAGTGGATATTAGCCCAAAAATACAGAATACCTAGGATACAGCCCATAGACCATAAGAAGTGTTTCAAGTGGAAAGACCCAAGTGAGGATGCTTCAATCCCACTTAGAAAGGGGAAGGAAATAATCACAGGAGGCAGAGGGAGGAAGGAATTTGGGTGGGAGAGGGGAAAGGAAAGAGAAAAGTGAAACAAAATCAGGTACCTGGGGATAAGGCCAGAGGGCCAAGAGAATGAATGGAGAATGAAATTTTATGAATATGTTCTCCAGAATATCCCTACATTACTGTATATGGCCCATGAGTAGAATAATATGGATCCAGGAAAGAAAGTATTTTTAGTATTAGTAGCACCCAAAAATTTAGTGGGTTTCTGATTGGAAAAACAGAAGCTACGTTTTATATTTGACAGGATGGACTAGTCAAATGATAGACTGGAAAAATTACCAACAATTCTTGAAGATGTATTCTAGCATGAATTCCTAAGAATATTGTCAAGGGAACACACACACACACACACACACACACACACACACACACACACACACACACACACACCACACAATCTTTCCATTTGGCTATCTTTAACAGTTTCTTGGCTGTAGAAACCTTAACTTGAGCCAAACTGAGTGTTTTGGCTCTGAGGCTCTAAGAAATTCTAGGACTATTTGTATAATAAAGATACATTGATGTAAGCCTAAGAGATTTTTTAAAATGCTTAAGAAGACTATAAGGAAGGTGGGAGATGAAGGAGCCAAGTCAGAGGAAGAGAAGAGGAGAATGTATTTCAGAGTGTATAGTCAGTGCCAATATAAAATTTTTTAAAGTTTTCTCTTTAAATTTAGATTAATGTTCTGTTTTAAGTTAGCTTTTAATTGAACTCACATATAGTCTTTAGAGCTCTTTATTATTACAAATTGCCAATGTGATCAGTTTTTATTAGTCATTTTATATTTTAATTAAAGCAGCCCAACTATCTGTAAGTTTTAAAAAAGATTTTATTGCTTAGGACATTGTTAAGTGCAAAAGATGAACCAATTTTGAAGTAATATGTATTCAGCTATCTTTAAATCTTCCCTTTTTATCCAAACACATACAAGTTAGTAATAATCACACATAAATCCATAACATATGGTGGTTTATCTCCAAACACTTACTCATATTTGAAAAACTTGTTCCATATATATATATACATTAATTTATATTCTCCTTGGAGTTGCTACTCCATCCTAGCTAGGATACATTTGTTTTGGGTCAGATTTATCTGCTAATTTAGGATCAACTTTCAGCTCCTTTTCTGAGACCCTTTAACCACTGGGTCTCAAGTTTATCCTGCCTGTTTACATGGTTATGAAAATGCTAAAGACAGTGGATAACCAAACCTTCATGTCTTCCCAGGTTAAGTAACAAATTCCCTTCTAACCCAGAAGTGGGGTATGCTTTTTTGTATTTTCTTATGAGGCCTTTATAAGTTCCAGGATATTCCTCGTGACACCTCCACACAGTTGGGTAGGAAGGAGAAGTTACCTCTTGTTGACAGTGTCTTTATCATTAGGCACTCATCAAACTACTAAGCTAAAGGTTTGCTAAAGGGATGGGGGAAGCAGCCCCAAAAAAGTATAATTGCTCCTTTGAGTAGGAACGTCAGAAGACAAAGAACAAATGGTAATAAAATCAAACATTTGAAAGACAAACAAAATAGAAATCGAAATAAAGAGAAAATATTATGCCTTTTGAGATCTGAAAGAAAACAAGGAGCAAACTAAACTGAGCCTCATGTCTAGTACCTAGAAACCTCAATCCAAAAATTTGAAAGCAGAGCAAAACAGGTATCTTTCAAATTGCAATCTTTAATTAATCAGTTCAGAATAAACCAAAACCTTTCACCAAACTAAAGAAGGACCAGAGCCCTAGGAAAAACTCACCAGCATTCTATGTGAGGAAAGAAAGCCAGATAGATGGCACAGCTGTGATGAACCCATGCAGATACCTGGTTTCCAAGAATGCCATTTCTCCAGTGAAAAGCGGGCAATTCTCAGGGCCCCACGTTGGGTGTCATAACTGTTAATGCCAAAACCATAGCTCTCATCTTCAAAAAGGAATAGGAGTTAGTTTATTAGAGAGACATTTTGGGTGACCAGGATCCAGGAACAGAGATTTACTTTACTGTAAATCCTATGTTCTATTTTGGAAGCAATTTCATGCAGATTTACAGTTTTACAAAATTAAAAACAAAACAAAAGCAACAAAGAAACAAATCAAAACTGGAACAAAAACAAACAAACAAAAAGGCACCTATGAATCAGGCAAGATAAACAAGGAGTGAGAACTAGTCAGAGGTGAGGTAATTAACCTTTGCATCTACTATTATTCCTACAGGTATGAGGAGAAAGACCACCAAACCAAATGATGGCCAAATTAATTAACTCAATTAATTAATTAATTGTCTTTTTAAAAATTTAAGTGTATGAGCTGTCTCCCCCTGAAGGCAGGGTTCAGTCTTGGGCATGAGTAAGTGAGTGTTTTATATTTCAGGAGTAGAGTGTTCCCAAAGGGGTGATTGGCAGGCACGCAGGTGCGTTAAAGAACATGAAGCATGGCAGGTTAGTTCTAACAACCTCTTGAAACAAAGTCTTGGTTCCAAGGTGGGTATATAAATTAACAAGGTGGCTACAGCAAGATTCTCATAACAAGGCTGTCATAACAGCTTTATGAAACAGGAACAATTGCTGTTTTCAGGACTTGGCAGT
This sequence comes from Micromys minutus, assembly GCF_963924665.1. Lineage (NCBI taxonomy): Eukaryota > Metazoa > Chordata > Mammalia > Rodentia > Muridae > Micromys > Micromys minutus. Next base: position 60,680,776 of record NC_137972.1, read on the forward strand.
ACAGAAACATTTGTAGTTAACATTGCAAGTGGGTTACCTCTCCCCAATTTTTGAGAAACAGGGAATTAATCACATGATCAAATGGAACGAATTTAGGTTGCTTTTAGTACAAGATGAATTTCAAGCCCAAGTTGGAGGCAGGCTGGTTTACTACTCTATTTCAATCTCTTCAGAGTATTGAAGCTCTAACTAACCATTCTCTGCAACACAGCTTTTCTCTAGGAAAAAAGCTCATTTATATTGAAGAACTAGATCTTCACAGGAACTAGTTTAAACATAAACTTTTTGACTAAAGATCAACCTTCCATAAATACTGAGTTGGTTTTTTTTCCACTTACAGGGAAAAAATGATGTGTGCTAAACCTCTTGTTCAAGCCAAGTGCCCCTCAGTATTACCTTATCAGATAGTAGTTCCATCCAAGGCATCTCTAGAGCCACTTTCTAATCATGCTTATCAAAAGAGAAAGAGAGCAGGGAAAAGACATCTTAGCAAGCCTTTGAGATATTTGACAGCCACAGAAACGGTATGAATTACTTTTGCTAAGACAATTAATTTTGATTTTCCCTGGAGAAGCTTTGGTGTGTCTTCCTTTCCTTTGGTGTCTTTCCCCTAAGTCTGATAATTAAGTCTAAGTTATAATATTCTTAATAAAACCTCCAATATCATTTTGACTAGTTCTAAAATTATCTTCTGTGTCAAAGTCACTGATTCCAATTGGCCTGAGTTGAGTTTCCTAAATGATTATAGAAATCCCTCAGGCTGATGAAGGTGACAAGTAGATCTGTGCCTCTGTATCACTGATACATTGTCCTACTGATACTAAATCTGATGCACAGGACTGGAATTCACTACTCCATATTTTGAGGTAGGATGATCATATGTTCAAGGCTAGCCTAGACAACTTGGTGATACTGTTTCAAAATTTCAATTAAGAACAAAGCTTGTGCACCCATAATCCTAGCTCTCTGGTGTCTGAATCAACAGCAATGATGCAAGTTGGAGGTTGAGCTAATCCACATAGACAATTGTAGGGATTTCAGAACCTTATAACAAGACCCTGTTTTCAATACATAAATAAGCCAATAGCAGATAATTTTTCAACTAGTTAAAAAGTTATTAAACCTAGACTTTTTAACTGCAAGGGGATTTTAAAACAGTCTTTAATGTGAATTTTGTAAGATACAGACTAATTCAGATGACAAGACTTCAAAGGGAATCAGGGTGGGTTTATCCTTAGTGAAGAAGTAATAGAAAAAAAGAGTGTGAAATTTGGGAGAACCCAAAGTTCTTACAGACTCGAAGTTACTGTGATTAGAACTTAACCCTTGAAGTTTTTTTGTTTGCTTGTTTTTTCTGTTTTTAATGTGTGGGCTTCTCTTGTTTTTGTTTTTGGTTTTTTTATTTTTTATTTATTTTTTTTTTTTGTTTGTTTTTTGTTTTTTGAGACAGGGTCTCTTTGTGTAGCCTTGGCTATTCTGAAACTAACTCTTTAGACCATCTTGGGCTCTAATTCATAGAGATCCACCTGCCTCCCCCTCCCCAAGTACTGGGATTAAAGGCATGCACCTTGAGTGCCCAGCACCTTGATGTTTTCAATAAGAGAAAGCTTAAATATCACATGGAAGTTCTTATTTCTAATGATAATTATTCAATACTTTAATAAATACAGTTCCTAAAAGCCACTGATTTTCCTTCTCTAGGAATTCTTTCCTCACACTGAAAATGTTGAGAGAGGTTGGATAAAGTTGTGTCCCTCTGGGAGATGCTGTTTGGAGACAGGTATGTGTGCAGTAGTTACAGGTTCCTCAGAGAGACCTTTGACTCAGTAGACATCCTTAAGAGGTCCAGAAAAGGGCTGAATAAGACTGGACACATATGCGTGCTGACTAGGTCACTCAGAATGAGTGGGTTGATCAAAACTTTTTAATGATCTTACTAACCCTCAAATAAACACAGGGTGGCTTTTAAGAATACCCACCTTTCCCTAGAAATGTTCAAATACTTTTCTGATGTCATATTAGTAGCTCATATGAAATCAACTTGAAATTGTTTCAGTAACTTATTGGATCATTGTATCCTCTGCTTTGTGGCTTCCATTACTGAGGCCTGGCCCAGAACAGGGATAATGTGGTCTACTCAGCCCATTAAGAGAAAGCCCACTTCTCTAGGCATGATATTATTTGCAGATAAGAAACCGAGTACCAGTCTGACTCATGAAAAAATTGTCTTGTGAAAAAGTAGTGTTCTGATTTCAATGGAAATTTTCACAGAAATAGGTTGGATCTGTTTGTTTCTTTGTTTGTTTGTTGGTTTGTTTTTGAGTTGGGATGTCAGCTATTCTAGACTGACCTCTAATGGCTAAACTGTCACAAATGGTCTTGAACTTCCTCTGACCTTCCTGCTGTGATTACAGGTATGACATCATGCCTGTTTTATGGGGTGCTCATAATAGATCCCTGGGCTTTCTATAACTAGGAAAGCACTCTACAAAAGAAAATATATTCTAACCCCAGGAAGTGAGATTTTAAACAAAGGCAATTGAGGATAGGAAATAAAAGTTTGTTGCCTAAAATTGAACTGTGTAGGTTAAAGAGGGCCTCCTTCTCTTAGTTGCATTGAGCCCTGGGGCCATTTCTGAAGTCCTTTAGCCAGACTTGGTTATTTAAAAGTCTCAGGATAGGTAGCATTTGACTCTTTGTGGTGTTATGATGATGAAATAGTGTATTGTTCCCTTTATGCCTCTATATCAAAGTACCCATAATTTGGAAATGTATAAATAATTAAATGTATTTCTTACAGATTTAGATTCTGGAAGGTCAAGGTCAGGGACACAACAAACTCAAGTCTGTAGAGGATGCTCTGTGTAACAGGATGGTATTTTAACCTTATCTCCTCCATGGAAAGTGTTCTCATGACCACACCTCTCCAAAGCCTTATCTCTGCATTCTGTTTCCCTGATTAATGAATTTCAGCATGAAATTTAAAAAGATGCACAGTCAAAACAAATTTGTATTTAGAAAAACCTCCAGGTATAAGCAATGATTTTTTTTAAGAACTACATATAAGCATTAATGAAATTGTTTGTCTTCTTTTTGTCAGAGGAGCATTGGTCACATTATTGTGACCTCCCTTAGTCACAGCATTGGCCTTGAATTAAATAAGTAAACAGATTTTTCTGTGCTTTTTTTTTCCATTAAGACACTCAGCAAGGACAAAGTACAGCATATCTCAAGCATGTATTTTAAAACTAATTAAGACACAAATTACACATGCAATTTGTCATTTGTAAAGGGGAAGACAAGAAGGCACAAAGATAGTGACAGTGACAATTGTCCCTTTATGTATGACCTATGTAGGTATGGTTTGCATGTACAAGTATACTGGCTTTTAGGTACATGTGCACCTGTGAGGAGAGTATGCATGTATACATGTAGAAGACCATGGTTGATGATGAGAATTAGAGTTACTGGAATGAAGCTGTGTCTGCAAAGACTGGTTGGCTGATTGAAACTGAAGTAAGGGTGAGAGGTTGGAATATTACAGGTACAGAAGTTAATTATCTCTGGCTAGCACGGGACCATTAAATAATCATCCCTTGCCCACACTTTTATTAGAACTAACATCCTATGACTAACTGATTAAAACATCTTGGAATCTATGGACCTAACAGAACCCCAGGCTTCAACAAAACCAAAGGCTAAGAATGCCAGAGCCTTACAGAAAAGCTTCCTCCACATTGTTGCAGCACCTCTCTGAAGTTCTCAATAATGTATTTTAGTCCTGCCTGAATTTGTGACTTCCTGTTTCTGGAAATGTATGAAACTACATGGAACTGCTTCTACGTTGAAATATGCAACTTGGGATAACCTAAATCTATATTTCTGAGCCAAGTTCACTTAAACTTGATTCCAAAACAAAGTATCTCTTAATTCCTTACTATGAGAGATGTGCTAGTTGTTCTCCACTCTATTCATTGAGGCATGATCTCTCTCTCTCTCTCTTGAACCCAAAGTTCTTCAGTTGTACCAATTTCACTAAGCAGTTTGTCCCACAGATGAAGTCTCTGCTGCTTATGTTCTAAGATAATAGGCAGCAGGTGTGAGTGTCCTGATATTATGCATGTTTTGAACTCAGGTACTTGTTGGGAAGAAGCAAAAGAAACTTGAGAGCAAGCAAAGTAATCATAGAGTGAAACTAAGTTCAAGAAAGCTGGGTTCTTGCTAAGAGTTGGCCAGCTTCTGTTATTCCTCTTTTGTTTTCACAAAACCAAATAACTGTTCCTAACCACACCTCCCAAAATATGACTAACTACAGCTACTTACTTATGCATCATGGGTTCCACAAAACATAGGGACTGTCCTTAACCCTGAAAGAACAAACAGATTTCATTGGTTGGTCTGTATCCTTTGACATCGATCAACCACATATGGAATGTCCCTATCCTTAAATGCTATTTGTTGAAAAGAATATAGCTGTATCTTGGCATCATTGTTTATGGTTTTCAAGCTCAAAAGCTCTGTAATATTCTGGTTCGTTGTAGCAGTTCAGCTCTCTAGTCTTGTTCTGTGGCCCTGATTGATCAGTAGAGGCTTGATTACAGTACTTTTTTTTTTTTCCTTTACAATGACCTATAGTTATGCTGGATCTAAGCAGACCTCAAAACATCCTCACACCTGCATAGCAAGTGCTTCATCCACAGAGATATCTTCTGTTGTGTCCCTTTTTGACCAAAAAATTTCAAACTCCTTGCTCCATGAAAGCCACCTTGCAAGGAAAGTCTATGAAGAGCCAAGGTTGAGCAAAAATTGTTGACCAAGTGACATTGATCAAAGCCTATCACTTTTTTGTATATAATCAAATTTCTCATTATAATCTGGTCACATTGGCTTGTCTTCAGTGAGATCTGTCCAGTGAGCTTGTTCTATTACCCTTCATAGTTCCTCTTAGTAATTCTCTTCCCACAGACATCACACCAGATTACCTATGTTGATTGTAGTTGACCTACTATGAGATCACTGCAATATGTGCTGAGTAATCTCTGTTTTTACCACTAAGCACAATACAGCTTTGGTGGCATGTTAACAAATCAACGGCAGATCAAAATCCCAAGACCAATATATCAGTTTCCATTTGAATATTGGGAACTTCAGAAATCTCTCTCTGTTTGCAAATACATTAATCACTCTTTCATACAACACTTAAAAATAGAAACATTTTGTTTGTTTGAGGTTTTTGTTGTTGCTTGTTTGTCTGTTTTGAGGCAAGATCTTGTTATATTGCCCATACTGGCCTCAAAGTCCTGATTACAAATAATCCTCCTGCTTTGGCATGTCAACTTACCTAGGCCTACAGTATGTACCACTTGGGTTTGTTCATTTGAAAGATACACTTGAATATTATGAGAATCAAGGTATTGTAAAGATAGATTCAAGTAGGCTTCAGATAAGCTGGAGCCCATTTTCTAGAATAAGAGGCACATTTTTATAGCATTGATTCCACAGGAAGGGAGGAAACACTGAACTGAACAGTGTGGAATACACAGTTCCAATAAGGTGTGGGGGAGAGTGGGTGATAAACTTTTCACCATTATTCACTGTTAATGGAGAGGCTAATGAACTGTATCCACATATTGATGCTAGCTATTTACAAGGACAGAGTCCATGTAGTTAGAAATGCATAAAAAGTTCTCCTTCAGCTCTCCTTGGATCTAGCATAAGTGCCCGTCAGTGGTCCCTGCCTGATGCACAAATCAACATGGCCAACTAGAACTGAACCTGGCTTTTCTGGTGTTGTAGACAGCTTGGATGATACTAGGTTTTCTTTCTTTAATTTTAACTGTTATATGACTTTTTTTTTTTAAGAAACAAACTGTAGCTTTGTAAGCACAGCATTTCTATTGTGTGAAAAGACACCATGACCACAGTAACTCTTATAAGGAAAAACACTTCAATGGGGTGGGCTTACACTTCAAAGGTTTAGTGAATTATTATCATGGTGGGAAGAATGAAAGCATGCAGGTAGACACTAGAGAGGTAGCTTAGAGTTCAACATTTGGATAGGCAGGCAGCAAGAAGAGAGAGCCATGCTGGGCCTTGCTTGAACATCTGAAACCTTTCAATCCACTTCTCCCATGACATACTTTCTCCTCCCAGGACACACTTCCTCCAGGAAGACCATACCTCCTGACAGTGCTGCTCCCCGCAAGTGTAAGTTGGCCATTTCTATTCAAACCACCACATGACACATTGAAGCTCCTTGACAACAGGATACCATACAAGTTCTACCATTAACAAAACATGCAGCCTACTTGAAAAATACTGAGAGTACATGACAAAAGACCCTTCAAAATGCAAAGGTGCAAATTTCTAGAATTGATACTATCTCCTGGAAGAAAGCAAGAAAAGGATTATATCACAAAACTGAGATTGCTGGCAGAAGAATGCTGTAGCTTTATAAAAAAGAAAAAAAAGTCACATAAGTAGAATTCATATATGGGGAAGAATGTACACACACATCAGAAAGAAAGAGACAAGAGATGGGGCTGGGGTGGGGGAGAACTACTTAGAATATAAACACTCAGAGAAGACAGAACTGAAAGAAGCTCAAAACCATGGAAATAGAAATTGATCAGTGGCTGCGAAGAGTTTAAAGAGAAGAATTGTTGTGGAGGGAGAGAGAGAGGCAGAGAGACAGAAAGAGACAGAGACAGAGAGAGACACAGACACAGAGACAAAGAGACAGAGAGACAGAGACAGAGAGAAAGAGACAGAGAGAAAGAGACAGAGAAAGACACATACACACAGAGGAAGATTTTGAAGTAGACACATGTCACTACAGTTTTCAAGACACACAGTATGACAGCCAGGAGTAGGCGCCATGTGTTTGAGCCCCAGTGCTAATGAATAGATGAAGCACAGGAAAAAGAGAGTAAAGGGAACAATTATTGTCTGGGAAGCAGTGCATGGGAAGTAAGGGCTGCATGAGAGGGAACCCTGCACTTTGTGCTCAGGCCTTCTGTCATCTAAGTAACATATCTTGAAACACTTTCCAGAAAGAAGATCTTTTGTAACTTTAATTTAGCACAAACCAGAAACTAGAGAACAAAGAGATAGTAAAGTGGGGTGTGTGTAGCTGCAGAATTTTGTACACATATGAAAAGAATATACTTTTTTTTTTTTTTACAAAAAGCTAGAAGCAATGGAAATTACTCTTACTCGGTGAAGAAAGCTGGCAGGAGGGAAAGCCAAGGAATCCCCTAACTCCCCCGCCACCCTTTTGCTTATCTTATTATGAGCATTTTCCCTGCCAACAATAATGTAAGCCATAATAATTTTACTCATGAAAAGCTAGAAAATGAAAGGCTGGAAAATAATGATATTAAATTCTAAAAATAAGACATGAGAGCAAATAATTTTATCATGAATAAAGAAAGTTGTGATAAAGGTAACAATGGTCTAAGGAGAGACGATCAGATTAAATGCCAAATGTCAAATACATGAAGGAAAAACTGACAGACATGGAACAGGGTCTAGAGCTGCCAATTACTAGAGGTGATCACAGGACACGTGTGGCCTTGCACCAACAGACAGATCAGATATACAGGGAAGCAAGAACATGAAGATGATAAGGCTAAGCTTGAAAATGGGAGGGGCCATGCCATAGACTGTGGTCCCTGATGCAATGAAAAGAACAAACTAGAAAATGATCATTTCACTCTCTCAACTCTCTGCCTGCCAGTACAAGGTAACTTTACATTCCTGCTAACAAAACCTTCCCACCCTGCTGGAATGTGCCCTTGAACTGTGAGCCAGAATAAGCCTTCCATTGCTTTTCTCAGCCAGCAATCATAAAGTCACTGCGCAGTAATTTAGACATCCACATTTTCACAAGGATAAGTGTCAAAATCATTTAAGACCCTAAGCCGTTGAATCCAGGATCACATACATGTCATCACAACCAAGTTGGGCTCATTCCCAAACCTGAGGCTAGTGTGACATTCATCAAGTAATCTATGTGAATCAGCAGAGTAATAGACTAAATGGAAAACCCATACAATTATAGCTGTCTGGTTAAAAAAAAAAAGACATTTGGCACTGTCAAACACCAGCTTCAGATTTTAAAAAATAGATCAGAATGTAGGAACCGAGGACATATTTGTCGTAACAAGGAAAAGAAAATGGAAAAAGTCTATATCCAGCATCCTATTTATACTTATGAAATGCTTTTGTCTGAGACTGGGATGGAGGGCACAGTTCCTCACCACTCTGCAGCATCTTACTGAGAGAGGCAATTAGAACAACAGGACAAAAAGAAAGACATCTAAGGTGGGGAAAAAGGTAAATATAATTATGTTTCCTTGCCTATGACTAGTTTTAGTTACTTTTCTGTCATGGAGATAAAATAAGATTTCAGAGGGCTGGAGTCCATGATGGGGAGTGAATGCATGGTGACCAGAGTGCGGAGATCTCAGACCTTGATCTGCAAGGAGAAAGCAGAGAGAACACTGGGAATAGTGGCTTTCTGAAACCTCAATGTCTATCCCAGGAACAAACCTCTGCCATGCACCCACATTAGCAAGGTCATATTTCCCAATCCTTCCCAAACACTTCCACCTCTCAGGAACAGATTTTCAAACATGAATCTACAGGGGTCATTCTCCTTAGAACCAACACTCAGCCTAATCATAAGCTACAAATGCTGAACACCAAATTTCCAACACTGGAGGCATTCAACAAACAGAGCCAGGTTGCAAGATATATGGGCAATATACATAAAATGGCAAAAATCTGTTTATAATCATGTTTCCTACTTAAAGAAATGAATAATTGGAGTTTGATGTATGGATATTACTCCATATATTTACAAGAATGTTCATAAAGTGAAATTATGGAGACAGAGATAGAAAGAGAGAGAAAGACACACACACACACACACACACACACACACACACACGGGGGGGGGTGGCAGGTAGGCTGGGACTTTTCTTGTTCTTTCAACTGAGGTTAAGCGGCAGCCAGATTTGATAGAAATTAATATACTCACATTAAGATCCTGGTTACTAATACCATTCTCCAATGAATGGAGCCAAAATTTCCTAGAAAAGGTCAATTTTACAGCAGAGGCAGGACAAATACAGGCTGTGCCTGGAGCAATGAAGCACCTTTATGTTCTTGAAAGTAAAGAGGAAAAAAGAAACTGTAAGGGAGAGAAAAGAAGAAAATGAAATAAAGAAGAGAAAGATCAACTGTAACATCACTTCCCGGAGAGACATACTAAGCCACATTTGGGGGGCCCATATGAACCAAATGTGCTTGATCACATGTGGGCAGAAACTATGTCAGGATGTACACTGACCCAGTTGGATGCAGGCAGGAGGTATACAGGGGTATGCATGCTAGCTCCTGACTTGAGCTGACTGGAAATAAAGCCGCCTTGTAAAGCTTAGTAAGCTCCACTTAAATGTGACTCAAGGCCATTTTGTGGGAACCCAGGGGTGGACGTGGCCAAAGTCCATCTCCCTAGCCAATATATAATTAAAGTGTGCTTTAAATTTGACTCATAATTACGGTAGTCATCTCATTCTTGACCAGGAAGACTAACATTTTATCTCCTTTTAACACTAAATAATGTTCTATTGAATGTCTAGAGCGCAATTCTTCACACATTCACCCACTGGCAGATAAAGGCTTTATTTCTGTATCTTGGCTAATACAAACTTCACTGCAATGAGTGGGGTATAAACTTCTTTACAGGGCTGTAGTTTCATTTCTTCTAGGTGGATAGCTGGATCATACAGTAGGTGTATTTTAATTTCTGTAGTTACTAAAATAATTTGGCAATTGTGAACATGTTTATGATTGTGCAAGTCTTATACAAGCAGATGGCATTAGCACTTGGCCAACTTGAAATAGTTGACCTTGTTTTTACCTCTTAGTCAAGTAATTAATAATTTCCTTTGGTAATAAACAAACAACTAAACAACATTAACACAACAACAAAATCTACTACCAACAACAAAGGAGATGTGGAAAAAAATAAAATAAGAAAGAAACGTGTTACCGTACAGAAAATATTGTTTTTCCTTAAACATTATTTTTGTTTATTTGAGATAAAAATCTTTCTCTGTAACCTAGAATGTCCTTGATTGCTAATCCTCCTGCCTCAACCCCTTCACTGCTAGGATTACAGGTGCTCTCTACCTTGATCACTTTTGACATGCTTGTTTTAATGGAAGACACACTGAGTGTTCCGCAAGCTGACAAGGGTAATTTTTCAGCTGACTTCATATTTTACTGGAAGGGGACTTTTCTTCTCCTTTAACGTCAGAAAACAAATGGCATTTCACTTTATGTGGCCTCTGTAGATGTGGATTGCATGGTACAATTACCTGGATAACTTCTAATACTGAGCTATGCAGTCCCATGGGGTTCCAGTCAAGTTGCCCACATCATTAATGAGTGCTCATTTACTTTCCCCTTCTCCTCTAAAAAAAAAGCCCTCACCACGGGAAACAGATGTATCAAAGACCTCGTTAAACCAGTCATTTAAAAGGTCCCCAATTCTGTATTTTCAGACATTTAGAAGATCAAAAGGAAAGTGTGGGTAGTTGTGTACCATGCTATTGATATTGGTCACTTATGGTAGGTGGGACAAACCAGGGGTGTAAAGAGAAAATAGTTGTCTATTGTCTCTAATAAACCACTCTGCTATGTACTTGTTACACTTGATGTGTAAAACATATGTGGTTTTTTTTTAAAGCAAAATAAGAAAGACCTACAGGACATAGAATGCAATGCCCTTGCTTCATTCTCCATCTTCCTTGTGCACGTGTCAATATTTATAAATGATTTCCTACTGTAAGGGCATTCCTGGGCCATTAGGGACCACTGGGCTAGCTGCCCTTGGAAAGTATAGCAGTGGGTACTTGTCTTAGTTATGGTTTCTATTCCTTCACAAAACATGACCAAGAAGCAAGTTGGGGAGAAAAGGCTTTATTCAGCTTACATTTCCACAATACTGATTATCAACAGAGGAAGTCAGGACTGGAACCTAAGCAGGTCAGAAAGCAGGAGCTGATGCAGATGCCATGGAGAGATGTAACTTACTGGCTTGTTTCCCATGGCTTGCTCAGCCTGCTTTCTTATAGATCCCAAGTCTACCAGCCCAGGGATGGCACCACCCACAATGGGCTGCCCCTCCCCCATTACTAGTTGAAGAAATGCCTTAGAGCTGGATCTCATAGAGATATTTCTCAACTAAGGCTCCTTTCTCTGTGATAACTCCAGCTTGTGTCAAGTTGACACAAAACCAGTGTAGTACTCATAGGCCATGGTCCAAGGGCTCCAAGCTTATGTCTGAGTAGCTGTGTTTCATCTTAAGGCTTCAGCACTAAACCCAGTGTCTGACTTCACTAGCACCTGATGCAAAGGGAAATCAGTCCTGACATTCTGAGTGTGGTACAAGGCAAAATTCCTCGTCAGACCTATCATGTTGAAGGAGATTCACTGAGGAAGACATAAGACCCCCCCAAATGGCCCAGAAGTAGCATTCCTGTATAGGTTACTAGAGAAACAAAACATGTGGCACTCAAGTTTCTGACAAATGTCCAGACTCATTCAGAATAGAAAAAAATCAAAGCATTATGGAACCTGTTTGAGGATTTGGCTTCGGTGCTTGGAATAATCTAGGTTTTCAGGTTATTGGCAATATTCCAAAAGAACTGGAGGAAATGTCAGCAGAACTTGTCCATATCATTTCTGTCAGTGGCAGCATTGTTTGTTCTTCAGGAATCCAATATTTGAGACCTGAGTAATATGCAAAGTAGGCAGGGTTCTTGGGAACTCTCCAGAGAGAAAAATCCATACAGATATTATATATTTCTGTTGAGAAATACTTCTAGTGAAATGATAATGCATTTGATAAATCTCTTTCATTGGGAGAAATAACTTGACCAGTTAACAAGGGAGAAATCCTGTAATTCATGCCCAGCCAAATGTTTTCCTTGAAGCTCCCAGTAGAGAATGCAGCTCCAAACTGCACCCACAGCCATGTGACTGTAAAGTAGTCATCAGCTGAAGGCGCCATCAAGTGACCAAACCAAAGCAACAGTTACCCTTTCTCCCAGAAATCAGAAGGGCACAGTTGTCACCAAGTACACTTTAAAAAAACTATTGTCATTGTATTACTACCATCTTCAGCATCATCACCTGGAATCTGACCACTTTTTTCTGAGCTGATCTCATGAAATATTTTGACTCAACCCGGTGTCATTTTCTCGAGGCCAGTTGAGTATAGGACTCACTCAGCAAAACAAAACAAAACAAACAAACAATCATACCATGAGCACTTAAATCAAAACAAGGCCCAACCAAGTATTCCAATGCTATACAGAAAATGATATTACACATAAGTGAATTAGGCAGTTTCAAGAAAAAATAATAAAAAAGGAAAAAGGGTTTAACTAAATCATTTGCAAGATCTAAAGTTCTCTCATATTTGGGGAGTAGTGGTGCTAAACCAAACCCAGCTCATGGACATAATGAACGAAAATGGGAACTGTCTTCGAGTCCTGGTTACTTTTTATCACTGTGATAAAATGCCTTAAATAAAATAAGGGGAGGCAATGATCACATTCAGAAGGTTTGGTGCACAGCTACCTGGCCCCATGGTCATGGCAACCTGCTAGAAGAGGTTTGAAGATCACGAAGATTAAGAAGAGGAAAGACAAGTAGAAGGTGCCAACACATGCCCCCAGGACCTCCTCCTGCTTGTCATTGCTCAGGCTCTTCCTGTTTCTCCTTGCCTCCCACATGAGTACATCACTTGCCCAGTTCATCAAAGCACTAATCTGTTGCCTAGGTCACAGTTCACATGGCTTGCTCAGTCTGAAACAGATGAACATTTGCTAGGTAATTCTTAATCCAGTCAGGCTGACACCATGTTGATAAGAACAGTGCTTAACAGTTTATAACAGTGGCTATCAGCCCTGGCTAAGGGATAGAGCTCAGGCCATGCAGATACAGTTGGGGAGGTGTCTATCCCCGGAAATCCTATGACAATTCACCTTCCTTCACAGGATGTGATGTGGTGGTCTGGATAAGAATGCTCCTATAGGCTCTAACATTTGGATTCTCGGTCCCCTGCTGGTAGCACAGTTTGGGAAGACATCTCGTTCCCTTTCTACTTTCAGCTTAAGGTTCAGAACATGAGCCTTCAGCCCTCACCTTAAAGTTCCAGTTGTCATGTCTATAGCCTCCAGTCCTAATTGCCTGCAATTAGATCCCTGCCCCTCTGGAACCATAATCCCAAATAAAGCCTGCCTTCTATACATTGCCTTGGTAATGGTGTTATAGGAGGGCCAGACACTGTGTGCCTCTTACATTTTATTTTCAGATTGTGTGTGCGTGTTTGTGTGTTTGCTTGTATAACACACTGATTTAAGTTTCAGGGTTTTGTTTTGTTTTCCTATTGATGCCCAATTGTTCTAAAACCATCTTCTGTAAGAAGAGGCTCTTGTGTACTTATTTAGAACTACCTTAACATAGTTGTATTAGTTTATTTCTGGGGTTTTCCATTCTGATTGAGGTGTCTAGTCTTAGTTATTATAGCTATAAAATATGCCTTGAACCTTGGTAGACTAACTACTCTTTTATCTCTTTAAAAAGTTATTTTCACTAGTCTAGGTCCTAAATCATTCATACACCATTTCTAAATATTGTGTCTTTATCTATGAAACTTTTGGCAGAATTTTGTTAGGAATCAAGCTAAGCCCACAGATAATTAGGTAGGTCACTGCCATTACTCTGTCCAGTCTTGCAGTCCACAGCTGGATACACACCCATCTATATAGGACTTCTGCTGCTCTTATTAGGTTTTACTGTTTCTTTTTTTTCCCCTAAATGTAGATTCCAAATATGTTTGTTGGATTTAACTTTGTGTATCTCACTTTTAGAGCAGTTGTAAATATTGTAAATACTGAAATTGTTTTAATTTTGGCTCCCATATGCTCCCTCTAGTTATGTACAAATGCCACTGAATATGTCTGCTGTTGATTTTTTATCTAGAGACCCGGAGGAATCCAGAAAACCTCAGGAGCATCTTACAGATGTCCTGTGATGTTATTGTCCTCAATCAAGTTTACTACAAACTAGAAGTTGTGAAGATTACCCTTCCTGACCTGCATACCTGTTGTGTCTTGTTCTGACATGTGCAGTGGGTAGGGCATCAGACACAAGCTAGAGTCAACTAAACAGAGGGGATGAATAGGAATCACCCTATAGCAAGTATGGAGAGCATTTCCTTTATTAATATTGATGTGGGAGGGCCCAACCCATGGTGGCAATTGTTATCTTTGGGCAGATAGTACTGGGTTGTAAAACAAAGCAAGAAGCTAAGTAAACCAAGGGGAGTGAACCAATAAGCAAGCATCATGTGTCTTATTGCTTTCAGGATCCTGCCCTGACCTCCCTTCTATAAATTGCCTTAGTGATTGGATTTCGAGATTGACTGTAACCTATAAGCCGCCCCCCCCCCCCCAAAAAAAGAACCCTTTCTTCCCCAAGTTACTCTTGGCCATGGTGTTTATGACAGCAACAGAAATCAAACTAAGGCAAGTACTAATTTGAAATACAACTGAAAGGCTGTTTACTTGGTTTCTGTCTTTCATATCCTCACCTCTTCATATTATTTATAATATGAAGTGTAATAAGAGTATTCATATTATTTCAGATCTCATTTACAAATATTTTTTTCAAAAATATATGCATCTAAGCCAGTATGAGAAACATCTCTTGCTTCATGTCAGTGGGATCAAACACTTGCCCTTACACGTGCCAAAACAAGCATTCTACCTCCAAACCACACCTTCTGCCCTTAGATTTTGAAACAGGGACCTAGGCTGGCCTTACACTTAAAGTATTAGTATTTAGACACTTGAGTGCTTTGATAAGAGGTATGGCTCTTTTGTCTGTCTTTGTAGTTGTTGTTCAAGACATTGTGAAATCAATTATGAGTTGAAATGTGCCCACCCCAAAACTCTTATCTGGAACCTTCACCTCCTTCGACTAGATTTAGAAAGTCTAAAACAAGGTGATTTAATGAAATGAGCCCACTAAAGTGGGTCCCAATATATTGCAAATGTCTTGATAAAAGAGTAAAAAAAAAATGTACAAACTGGCAAGCAGAGGAAAAAAAAAAAAAAACAAAACTGACCTAGCGGCTGGCCCCAGTTCACTGGCCTCAACCTGGCTCTGCCCCAAAGGGCGAAGACTGGAGATGGAACTTCTGGTTCAGTTCAGTCTGCATTTTCTAAATCAAAGCTGGGTAGATATTTCCCTCTGACACTCTGTGTTTACTTAGAACAGCTCATTCATCTTGATGTTGACACTGGAATATTTCCTCCTCTCACTTAAGTTGTGGCTTCCTTATAATAAGTGGATGAGTTTCGATGGCCCTTTGTCATTTGAGGCGTCATGTAATGGGATGGCCACTAACATGCCAGGATTATAGGAAATCAGCTTGATTTCTCCAGTTTCTCTTTTCTTGGGCACTGATGATATTTCTGATCTCATGAAGTTCCAGGAGGGAAGGATCACAGGAGGAGGTTGTTACTTCTGGAACAAAAACTTTGAAAAAAAATCAGCATACTTTCTTGTGTATTGGGTGTTTTCATCTGTCTTAAATTATTTATTTTTCTCATTTTCCATATGGAACTCTGTGGTAGTTGAGTTTTTCAGCCTTTCAGTTATTGGTGAATGAGCAGATGCTGGTTTGTCTTGTTATCACTGAGACACCTTTCATTCAATATCCTAAACACCAATTGTTCTAAAATAATACTGTTGAAAATTTTACTAATTCTTTCATTTACAAAGTATTTCCTTTTGTTGTTGCCAAAGCAGGTGGCTTATAAAATTAGTTTATAAATGTATGATCTGTGATATAAGCATCTGCTTTTTAAAAAAATTTTCTTTTTATAATTTAAGTATTTATAAAATTCTTGTGACAACTTCAAATTACTGTAGCCCAAATGTATCTATGTGTCACCTAGGCATTTGTTACTATCTTTTCCTTGGTTTTTCTCACTTTCTTTCCCTTTTACCTCTGCTTTCTTCTTCCCATCTGTTTTATGTCTGATAGAAGGAATCCTGTTACGAAGTAGACTCTTTAGAGAGTAAAAGAAGCCTGAGATATTGTCATGGTGTCTGTTACCTAGATTTCTTCCAGAAACTCTCAAAGTCTTAGAACTGCTGCTTCTTTTAAAAGCTGTGTCATCCCTGGATGAGGGTGCAGTCCTGTGCACTGCAGGATGCTCACAGACAAGCATGACTCTGAGTCCCTGCTGGCAGCACACCCTTCCCAGTCTACAACAACAAAAGCTTCTCCAAACACTGTCACCTGTCTTCTCAGTCAGTCTCTTGGTTGCCATAGAGAATTGCTTCAGTTAAGTTCATCTGCTTCAGGGTAGAAAAAAAATCTAGAAGAAGGTCCAATTGAAACTGAAAAGAACAAAAAAATATGCCAGAGGCTGGGGAAAAGGTGGAAGTTGGGCAGATGAATTCATCATAATGTTCCATACTTAAGGAAAGGTCTCTCTTCCTTGATCTTTCTGCCCTCAAATTCTGACTTAGGTTCAGGAAAATGGGTCCCTTCTCTTTTTTTATTGGCTATTTTATTTATTTACATTTTAAATGCTATCCCCTTGCCTGGTTTCCCTTCTGAAAACCTTATTCTATCCTCCTTCTCCCTGCTTCAATGAAGGTGTTCCCCTACCTACACACCCACTCCCTTCCACCTTCCTGCCCTGGCATTCCCCTACACTGGGGCATCAAACCTTCCCTGGACCAAGGCCGTTCCTCCCACTGACAAGGCCATCTTCTGCTACTGGGTCCCTCCATGTGTACTCTTTGGTTGGTGGTTTAGTCCCTGGGAGCTCTTGAGGTCTGTTCGGTTGATGTTGTTCTATGGGTTGCAAACCCTTTCAGCTCTTTCAGGCCTTTCTCTAATTCCTCCATTCGGGACCTATTCTCAGCCCATCTTTTTGGTCCATCTCCTTGCTTATTCTACAAATAGAATTTTGTAAATATTTCCTCTTCACACTTTATACTTCATCATATAAGCACAACATTATTTTCATCTTAGTGTTGAAGGGTGGTCATTCTCTCTTTCTACTTTACCTGCTCAGATCCACTCACCCACAGCCTTCCCTGGGCAGCTTCTATGGCTTTTACATTTCAGATCTTACAGGCTCTGTGTCAGAGCCCATTGGAACTGAGCATCTTCTAGCAGGGACTGCTTCATCATTAGCAGGGGTTCACAGGAAATTTTAATCTAGAAAGTCTACAATAAATACTGAAACAGTGGATAGGAACTAACACCTGTCTCTAGGGAGCACTATTCAGATTTACAGATTATTTGGAAATGAGTTCTCTATTTTAATTTATTTAACAATACATTTTATTCATTGATAGTTCCACACATTTATTCAATATGTAGTGAGTAGAGGCATCTACCATAATTTCTGTTAAAGCCCTGGTGCTCCCTAGACCATCTCCCTCCCAACTTTTTGTCTTCTTTTGAAAAAGGAATAACCAAGTCCAGTTTGTGATGCCCAGGTACACATAGGCACAGGGTCATCCACTGACACAGGAAAAACTACCTTTCCCTCACCAGATTACAACTGCTAATGGCTTTGGTAAGGACAGGGTCCACAAGTGTGTCTCCCCAGTCTGTACTAGAAATTCTACTGGCTTGATCTTCTGCAGTTAAGCACAGGGACTGTGAACAGAAGTGTGACTCCCATGGCTGAGCACTCAGAATCATTTACATTAAGCAGTTTGATGAGTTATAAGCCTCTGCAGTAGCCACTACCCACTGCAGGAGAAGTGTTGCTGACCAAGATTGAGAGCAGAACAGCACTTAATTTTCCATATGAAATATAATTATAAAGCGTAACCTATTCCTCAGGTTCTTTTCAGAAACTAAATGAAATCTGTGCACAGGGCTCCTGGTGATTACAAGGTAAAAACTGGTGTTATGGTCATGCTTTGTCTAAAGACCCCATCTTAAAGCCATTTGTGATATACCCTACAGGCCTGCCATAACATCCAAAGTGCTCAACTCTTATACCAGACAACCCTGAATCTGTGCCCCAAGGAACAGATGAGCTCAGAACTCCTAAACAGAAAGTGAGTGAGCAATCAGGTCTACTGCATCCATGCAAGAAGATCTCACCCCTTTCCTGACGAGGTATTGCTCAGGGATAAAGCACTCTGACCATGCTCAGTATCCTCAGCAGAGCTGAGCCTGGGACCTCTAAGGCAGTTGTGTTGTACAAACACCTGTAGAACTGAATGACTGTCCTGAGGAAAAAGCACATGGAGGTAGAAACCTGGTTTTCTATATTTGTGTGGTACTGTCTTCTGAGTCTGTGTGAAAGAACATCTTGTTATGACTTAGGGGAAGCAAATGGTTTGTATTTTTCCGGGAACCATACACTGGTAAGCTAAAACATTTCTGAATGCAGGAACCTATCAGCTTCCATTATGGCCATATGTTAGCTGTTTATCACATGCACTGATGCAGGCCAAGCTGAGGTACTGCAAGGAATGGGTTGCCTTGCCACTGGAAAAGGGAGGAGTTCCTTCTGGAAGACTCCAAAGGCAGGCTGGGCTCAGGAATTGAAACAGAGAAGGTACCAGACATTCACACCTGAAAGAAAGAGTGGGTATAAAGAAGGGAAGAGGATGCAGCCAGGCTTCCAAGGACAGGCAGGATATGTGTGGGGGCATGGGGTGCCTCCTGTCCTCTGCAAGGCTGGAGGCTCCACAGGGCAAATGCTAGCTCTGTGAACCATAGCATCTGCCGAACAAAATTCTTATTTATCAGCGGGGAAGCTGACGGGGTGACTCTTTTCTCCTGAGGAGTGTTGCTCTCTCAGAATGCAGAGTAAAACTGCAGTGAAGAGAATTGTGGGAAAGTCTTACAAAATGTGAACTCAAGGACAGACACCGTAGCATGTGCCACATCCCGTCAAAGAGACCAAGGATACACATCTAAATTCCAAGCTTCTATTTTAAACATCTGATATGAAAACAAAGAAAAACAACAAGCCGACAACAAAGAATGAACTGAGGCTGAGATCACCTATGCTCTGGCTGGACTTGATATCTACCGACCTGCTCTATGCTTATAGAGATAGGCATGTGTGCACACACTCGTGCTTGACACTTCTTAGCAGCTTGCACATGCCTTATATGTAGATTTTGGGAGCAGCAACACTGTAGATTCTTCTAGACTCAGCAACCTTTGCGCATCAACAATGAGATCTCACTTATGGTTCTTCTATACAGACTTGAAGGTGATTTTATATACCAGTGTTAATGTATCATTTTGGCTGTGATTAGAGCCATATGGTACATGTGTAATTTTCTGCACAGAATATTGCAAAACAGTGCTTAAAACATTTTTGGTTTGGGAACATTTCGATATTTTAATATTTAATTTTTGGATGAAGTAGATTTTCAACTCATATGTCTTAGTCAGTATTTTACTGGTGTGAAGGGACATCATGACCATGCAACTGTTACAAAAGAAAACATTTAATTGGAACTTGCTTACATTCAGAGGTCTACTGCATTATGATTATGTTACCAAGCATGGCAGCATATAGATAGGCATGGTGCTGGAGAAATAGCTGAGAGTTCTACATCTGGATCAGAAGTCAGCAGGAAGAGAGAGACACAGGGCCTGTAGCACCATTCCCTAATGACCAAGCATTCAAACATATGAACCTATTAGAGGCCAATCCTATTCAAACCACCATACCATACTACAGGGGACCTATAAAATTCATGTCTACCCTAAATAATAAATCACTATAATTAATCCCTCTATTAACAGAGGTACTGAGAGCTTGCCACAAGAGATGAACCCATCAATGCAAACATGATAATATAAGACCAGCCAGCTCCTAGGCATCCCAAAAGTTAACAATAAAATGTCATTTTCAAAAGTGTTGACAGTGGGAGAAACAAATGTAACAGACAAGCTGTACTGTTGGTTTGCAAATTTTTGCTTATTAGATTATAAAAACTGTACTAGGTAATACATGGAGGCCAGAGCTGTGATACACATTTGTAAAATGAAGAAGAAAAATAAAACATGGGGTACAGAGCAATTTATTCATGCTATGGCACTTATGTTAGGCAGGAGATTAGGTCTGACAGAGATGGCCCAGTGGCCATTCCAAACATGAGGTAGTTGTCTTTCCAACTTGCCAGCTTCAGACCTTAAAACAAGATGTAAAGAACAATCCAGCTTCACAGACTTCATTGCCAGAAAAGCATGTGCAAGGAGTCATTAACCTTTCTCCAACTATTTTTCAAGTCGAATGGTAATGTGCATCTTGTTCATCTACTTAGAACAGACTGAATTCTGAATAAAGTGTGCTTCCAAGCAAGACATGCCCTACATGGTGTGCAACCACAGAGGAAATAAACAAGAGAGGGAAGGAGAGAAGAGAGAGGGGGTAGAGAGGGAGTGAGGTAGGGAGGGAGGGAGGGAGGGAGGGAGGGAGGGAAAGAAAGAGCAAGCTGTGTCATAACTGTGGCTTTTGCTGCTTAGCTCAGCCTAGAGTATCCTCCTGTTCCCTTGCTCATTATGACTAAACTCGAATGTGCTTGTTCTACTATGACACGCATCTGAATCATATCTGGAACTCAAAAGGTAAGGCCGCTGCTGTGGTGACACAGGAGCAAACTGGAGATCTCTTGAAAACACTTGGGATATTACAAGTTCTGTGAAAAGATGCTAGCCAGTAAATGTTTCCTTGCGGATAAACCAGGTTGGTTTTGTGAGTAAAAATGGAGGAACACATACTAAGATGTCAATGGTGACAGATAGGACTTTTCATGTTCTGTGCTTTCCAGACTTCAACAATATGGATCTGTTAGTTTTATGATTGGGAAAAACCAGCATGGCACATTTCTGAAACAACTGTTTCTTGACTGTAGAGTAAACAAAAGGCAACCAGAGCAGGCATAAAGCAGGAAGACTCCAATGGCTGAATGCAAAGCAACTTCCTTCTAATTGTGCTTTCTGAGTCCTTGTGTCCATCTGTCTGTGTAGCTTCCATCCTTGCTAAATGTCATATAACACCTCAAGTGTCAAGAACATGACCCAGCATGGCTAGCTGTTCTAACTGGTGTGAAGACAACAAGGAATGTACATGCATCCAATGTAAACACCATTTTCCAGACTCGTTTCTAATACCTAATTCTTTCTGAAGCAGCCGTTAAGCCTACAGACACTGAATCTCTATACACAAAGCCCTGACTACATAACAGCAGAATCCCCAGGAAACAGAGGTGTGGATCACAGTATTTAAAAGCATTAATTATAAAATCACCAGTACCATTCTAAATGCATTGTCTGTATTCCTCACGTACACTTATGGTTCTTGTATTATTTTCTCATTATAGAGATGGGACGTGATTGAGCACATTTGGTCTGTGTCAGTCTGCCTGCTGCCCCTTCAGTTTTATCACAGCACCCCTGCTTCTGGCTTAGCAACCTTCTACCTTGCACCAGCTCCTTCCCTCTTTGCCTCACACTCCTTTCCCTCCCCTTTCAAGGCCCAGGACTAAACCTTTTTTATATTTTCTTCTGGGTCATTCCCTTCTCTGTCTTCTTTAAGATCTCCACAGGAGTCTATGGTGAAAACCCTGAAGGACCTGCAGCAGCAGCAGGGTTAAAGAAGAGGCCCCACTGCACTCCCGGGAGTCTTATTCTATGCTCTAAAATAAAGGTATCTAACAGGGATTTCAAAGGTTCCCTTCTGATTTGAAAAACATGCAATTCAAAGAAACAAATATTTAATAAGCAAGTCTTTTGTATCTCTGCAGTTGGCCTCCAGGGTATTTATCACCACCAGTAAATCATCGGAAACACATTACACTCTGCTGGATCAGCAGCCCATACCCGAGGCACCTCTCAGGTGGGGCATGCTCTGCTGGACTGGCTGCCTCTTTCACTGGCAGCTCTAAGATGGAGGCAATTCTCCTGAACCAGCTGCCAATAGCCTTATAGTCCTTATATGGAGCTTCCTGAACATCAGTAGTTATTGCAAATACAATTAATCATTAAATGTCCATCTTCTGATCATCACAACACTGCCCAGAGGCAACATCTGTCAAAGGTGGGCTAGTCAAGAGACAGTGAAACCCTAGCAACTGGTTCAAGGCAGCATCAGGTCAGATGACCTTGACTCTCGGAGTTTCATCGCAAATATGCAAAGAACTCACACCCAGTAATATACAAGAGTATATACAAGAGTCTAAGTTTCCAAGTTCTGTCAGAAAGAAATAAGTAGAGAAATGAACAGACAAACAAACAACAACACATACACACACTCACAAAAACAACTGTGAACCAAGGTAAATGGCTGCTGTGATTACTCAGAAGCAGAAGCCAAGGAAAAATGGTCAGAGACAGAAAGCTTTTGACAGTTGTCTGTAAAAGAAAGTAAATGAGAATGTTTGGAAATCTAGATAAGGAGAACCGTTCTGTGGAGGAGCAACGGAGTAACAAGAATTTATTTCATAGATGTAGCAGAGTAACAAGAATTTATTTAATAGATGTAGCAACAAAAGAGGCGGGCTATCTCTGCATGCTGCTATCCCCAAGAAACCTAGGAAAGTTTTCTAATTTAGCCTATCAGAACCCTTAAAGACAGTCAAAGTCTCACAGTATTCAAGTGCATATTGGCATCTGAATGGTGAACATTGTAGAATTTCACCTAAGCATGTCTCTGGATGGAGCATCATGTTGTTTTTATCAAACATATTGTGGTTTGAAGATTTGACCTGACAGAAGAAAGACCAATGCAGGACTGCCATAAAATTGACTCAGAAAGAAAACAGATTGAATTGCTCTAGAACAAGCAGAGTAGAATCCACGAGGAGAGCCTTCAATGGATCTTGCCAAACATTTAAAGAAGAATTTAATAGATATCCTTTTTAAACTCTTCCAAAACAAAGATGAGGAGTAATCCTTTCTTTCTGTCTTTTCACCACCATTGCCACCATTAAAAAGCCAAAGACATCACAAGAAATAAACACTAGAGAATGGCAGCCAATTACAGAAAATATCACAAGTAAATCCAGTAGCATACTATGAGCATTCATTGTAGTCAGGTAAGATTCATTCCAGGACCGCAACAAAATGTTCCCAACAAAATTAATATAGCACATTAATAATGGCATTAATTATATTGTAAAGACAGGAGAAAACTAAATGTGGTAAACTCAATGAGTACAGCAAAAAGCAACAGACAAAATGCAGAATATTTTAATAATGAAAAGTACTCAATAAGGCAAAAACCAAAGAAAACATCTTGAGCATGTTGAGGGACATTTTATGTGTATAGACCTGTCCCTAAGCAGCCTTATATTCACTGACAGAAGCCTCGCATCCTTCTACCAAGGATCAAGATTAAGACATTAGGCATTTATCACATCAATTAACCTTTCACTGAAGTTCTAGATGAATCAATTAGGCAGGTGCAAAGTAAATGTTGCTCAACAACAAAGGAAGAAGTACAACATATTTCCTCATGGCATGTTCCATGTGTAGAAAATATAGTGATGTCCACAGAGAGATAAAAGCTGAAAAAATCCACAATGTTGGTAGATACAACGTACACTAAATGTCTTAACCACAATCCACATATTCACAGATGCCTGCATAATTCAGTTACATGACACATAACTGTAATCATTCATACATGTATACACTTGTACATACATGTTTGTAAGACACACTTAGTTTCTCTAGGCCCTCCTTATTCCCATTTCCTACACTACTTTTCCAAAAAAGATTTACCACTGTGTGGTAATATTTCCTCATTAAAACTCAGCACAAGCTATACCTTCACATATAGCACAGTAAGTACAGATATTTCTCTATTTATCACTTCTAGCTTCTAGCATTTCTCAAACTAGTAGGCATGGCAAAGCTTAGAAAAACAAAACCCTAGGCCAATAATGTCTAATGTCCTACCTGGACCTTACTCCATAATACTCTGTTTCACTCCAGCCAAGGTGTCGATGCCCCCAGGTCACTGAGGAATACCTCTCTGCTTGGTTTGGATCACTACATAGGTTGGTCACTATGAAAAATCAGGTTAAGGGAAACTCCAATGTCATGGAATACATTTCCCTGCTCCAGCAACTAGTTAGTAACAGGAGCAGGCTCCCTGGAGACAAGTGTCTGAAGAAGCTGTGATGCTTTGTAAGGCAAAGTTAGGGGTGTGACTTAGGCCTTTCTAGTAGGAAGTCCTGCCTTCCTGAGGTCTCATCCAGTGCCTGTTTCACTTCTGGACCTGTACAGATACAGAAACAAGACGATGAAGCCAACACTAAATGCCTGGAGACAAGAAACAGCACTTATTGGGGCTCTGAAAAGGCAGCACAAAGAGTCAGAGGGACTGACAAAGCTCAAATCCTGCCTGAGACGGCATGCCATGACAGAAACCCACCTGCAAAGCTAGGTGGGCCACATCTGCACTTAATTTACCCAGTAAGCATCAATTTAAGTAAACTGCATTGAAAATGTTTCCTTAATTAATCTATACATATATTCCAAATATATGTTAATTAGCTTTGACTTACTAACACCTAAGAAAGTCAAGCTTGTGCAGACAGAAAGGCTGTTTTCTGCCACAGTTTGGAGCTTTGCATCTACAGTTACACAGATCCATTTTGTCTGTCTGTCTGTCTATCTATCTATCTATCTATCTATCTATCTATCTATCTATCTATCTATTTATACTGCCATGATTAATTGAACCTAAGGCCTTATACATGCTAGGCATAAACTGTCCACAACTGCAAATCCATTTCTTTTAGAAAGAGCTCAAAGAAAAGCAAAACTACTGTCCTTCTGTCAGGGAAATGAAGGAAAGGATTCTTTCTTGTGGTCAGTATCCTTCTAGGACTTGAATGGCCCTGCCTCTTACAGGTCCCACACTCCCTTCCAGTGTCAAACTGGAGAATGAACCCAAAACACATAAGCCTTTGGATACTACCCCATATCTAAACAACAACATAAATTTTTGATTAAACTAATTGAGTTACATTATCTTTCAACATTCATTTATTATAGTTTTGATTTCCACCCACTGTCTAGTATTTTCTAATATTGAAATGCTTCAGTGGTTTACTTACACACACACACACACACACACACACACACACACACACACACACGTAGGCAGGATTTGGAGCTGCCTCTCCCAGCCACATTGCAACACTTCGGGTTATGTTAGATGTTCACAAGAGTGAAACTCCTTAGCCCGCATAGCAGTAACTCGGCCTGTGTACTACTATAGTAGTTGTGATAGTTTGGGGGTTGAGGAGTTCTTCCAGTGGACATTTCATGAAGTGGTGCTTGTAAGGGCAACAGATATGTTCAGATCCCAGCATGTCATCTCCCTGACTGTATGCATGTACTTAAGGGAACAAAGGGAATTGTTGAAGTTAAATAAATAGTAAATAAATAAATGCAATAATAAATAAATGAATCTATTTTTTAAAATCGCTGTGATATTTCATTGTAAAAGATCAAGGAGTATGGAGACTGGGCCATTCCAGCCAGAATCAGTGGTGGTTCCTCAGGAGCTGTTACTCACCACCTCCATCGAAGGTCCAGGACAGAACAGTAGTACATGAAACCCCTCGGGAAGTCAGGACATCCTACTAGGAAGGCTTAAGCCACACCCTAACTTTGCCATACCAAAAACAAAACAAAACAAAAAAAAAAAAACAACAGTTTCTCCAGTAACTTCTCACAGTGGAGCCTCTTCCCATTACCAGCTTCTACTAGAACAGAGAGATAGATTCAATAACTGATGTCAAATGTTCCCTTGGGAAAGCAAGTAGCCCACAATTAGTAAGTAGACTTCGGATATTTAACAAAAGAGAATGGGTTGGGAAAGTTTTAGATCATATGGAAGTCATGCAATCTGTTAAAAATAACATGCTTGGTATAAATAGCAAACTAAATGATTTTATTATACCTTAAAATTCACATTTCCAGTTAACTGAAACTTCCATTCCCCTTTCCATAATACACAGGTATATGCGGCCTCACTCACTATCACCAAGCAATAAAAAGAATCATCACTAATCAATAAATTAGTAGTCCATACGTGAAAATGAACACTACAGAATGCTCATGACAATGGATACTGTACAGTGTCCTCAGTAAGAAACAATACCTGTGCTGCGGGTGGAGGCAGGGACCAGATTGAAACCAGTTTTCAATGTTTTCCAATAAATTTTGGCTCTAGTCAGATAAATTTTAATGAACACATCTTGAAAACACAGTTGTACTTCAAGATACAGCTCTTACAAAAATTGTCCCACATGGTGATAGGAGATCTCTGATCAATTGAGGACATGGGGCAGATCTATTACTTTACTAGTAAAATAATTAATTAGCTTGAGAAGCAAATGGGCCTTGAAATTGTTTAATGAGAATATATTTACAAATAAGCTTCTAAGCAGAGATGGGCCATTTCTCCATTGGCCCTGACCCATCAGCCCAGAAACCTAGGCTCCCAGAGTAGCAAGGTACTCAAACCAGCCTCAAAGGGATGCTCTCCTAGTCTTTCCTTCAAACAGCATCAGCTGAGGAAATAAGCTTGAAATAGTCCTTATACGGTTTTGCCAAACAAACACAAAATAAAACAAAAAAACAAAAATCAACAACAACAACAAAAAAAAACCAAACAACACTTCTATCAATTGCTGAGATTAAGGGACTTTTAAATATAAAAGTTACACATCAGGGAAGAGGCTCCAAGTGCTATGAGATCAAACAGACAAATTAGAAACGCCAACACAAAGGTAAGAGAGGATTACAGTTTCTGACACATTTCTCGGGAAGCCAAGGACACAGCTCTCTAATGTGGATGCCTCTCCTCACTAGGCTGGACTTCTTACAAGGGCATCAGTGGCCAGTGGTGCAGTCAGTAAAAACTCACATTGTCTCTGACTTAGATTCCTTGTTTACAATGAACTCAAATCTATTACCTAGCTACAGGTCCCTGACTTACACTTTGTACTTTTGTTTTACACTGTTTATATTTCAGTGTTACAGTCACGCACAAGCAGGGCCTTAAAAGCATTCAGGAGGAGCCAATCTTGGAAGTTTGAGCATTAGTCTTTTTCCTACCTGGTGATATGTGCCCCAATAGTGTCTCCAGATGCTGGGCAGTGCCTGTGAGCCAAAACTCCCAGTCAGCTATGCCAACTTCAGGATAACCAAGCAATACTCTGGGAGCTGGATTGTTAAACTATGACTTTTGGAGGAATTACATTTATTAAGTACATTTTTAAATTATTGTATTTCTGATTTATAAAATGTTTGTCAGGACAAAACAACACTGGTATTCAAGGAGCATCTGCAGTTGGTTCCCACAATCTAAAACTGACAATAAACCATTGCGTACAAACTATTTCTTGGGCAAACCTATGCTTTGCTGTCTCTTATGGCACTGTCTTAGTCAGGGTTTTTATTCCTGACCAAACATCATGACCAAGAAGCAAGTTGGGGAGAAAAGGGTTTATTCGGCTTACACTTCCATATCACTGTTCATCACCAAAGGAAGTCAGGACTGGAACCCAAGCAGATCAGGAAGCAGGAGCTGATGCAGAGGCCATGGAGGGATGTTACTTACTGGCTTGCTCCCCCTGGCTTGCTCAGCCTGTTTTCTTATAGAACCCAGGTCTACCAACCCAGGGATGGCACCTCCCACAATGGGCTAGGCCCTCCTGCCTTCTATAACTAGTTGAGAAAATACCTTACAGCTGGATCTCATGTAGGCATTTCCTCATCTGAGGCTCCTTTCTCTTTGATAACTCCAGCTTGTGTCAAGTTGACAAAAACCAGCCAGTACAAGCACCTAACTCCCTAGCCTCCCAATTCATATGGCTTGGGTGCCCTGCTTTTCTCAATGCTCTTTTGTTCTTCCTCATTTCAAAAGTTTCTTTTATTCAAAGCTAAGCCAACCTCCACTGTAGGATTGCCTTAACTCAAGCAGGATGAGGACTCAACAGATTAGTCTGGGAGAAATATAGGCACATCCTGCCAAGTCCAGTGAAAACATAAAACATGAAGAATGTCGTGCCGTGTAGACAATGAGAAATGCTCTTTGGAAATGAAGGCAACGAGTGCAAACAAAGGCCTAGAAAGACTGACAGCTGTAGAGTCCCAGGACAAGATGGGTAATCCACAAAGGTGCAGCACAGGACAGCATTTGACTACAGACCTAGCAAACCTGTAGCCGGCTCTGTTTGAACAGGTTTCTTTCTGGACGGAGGAGAGAATGTATGCTGCCCGCTGAGCCATGATGGACTGGGTAGAAAAAGCTGTGTGGGTGTTGCAGCTGGCACAGAGTCCTGGGGATTGGAATGGGCTAAGAATCCTGTCTCCCCACTGCATCTTTAGCACAGACCCAAAACTAGGGCTCTGTCTCCTATGTATACCACGGCTATGGATAACCAATGCACAAGTTGTCGGTACACCCTGCTGTGGCTGCAGTACATTGGAATAGTCTGAAATACAACTCTTAGGTTGGGAATAAATGGGCTCCTGGGTGATTTGAATGAGAATGGCCCCCATAGGTTCATAGGTTTGAATGCTTGGTCACAGCTGCTGCAACCATTTGGAAAGGATTAGGAGGTGTGGCACTGTTGGATGACAGTAAGAGCTTTGGGTTTTAAAAGCCCTGTCATCCCCAGAGCTCTCTGCTCAGTGTTTACAGATCAAGATCTGAGCTCCCAGCTGTTCCTGCTGTCATGCCTTCTCTTTGCCACAATGGACTTTTACCCTCTATAACCACACACCCAGTTTTGATGCTTTCTTTTTTAAGTTGTCTTTGTCATGGTGTTTTATCACAGCAACAGAAAAATAGTTAATATGGATCTAAAAGTGGAAAATAACATAACTAGAAACTTAATTTCCTGTATAATACTGTTAAAACTAAGCATAAAAGTACCTTCACACTACAGGGTATATGCAGAATAAAAATTAACTTCATGTCTAGACTTGGAACTCATAATAAAGATAGTTTGTTTTCAATATACAGAAATATTCTAAAATCCAAAGTAATCCAATTCCCAAAGCACTTCTGCTAAGCAGTTTGATGACGAGGCATGTACGTATCTCTATATCATCGGGAAGAAATGTGTTTAATAAAACTAAGTATGTCTGTGTGAAAGGTATAGTTGGCTTTATTGCTGCTGTTCTTGGACCCACATAGCACTGCACTCCACATGGGGGGGGGGAGCAGAGATGCAGATGGGGTAAACAGCTTTGAGATGACACCTGAGAAAAACCCATTTGCAGACCCTGACCTCCTGAGTGCATACGTGTTAGTCTTTGCATCTGCCTTTAGGCACTTGAAAGTCAGGAGATTTTCTCAAAAGGCTGTCAATGGCCCTAGTTTCTGATAACAGCAACATAGCCAACCAGTAGTTAAGACGGCTGTTTCTGGGATTCACAGGTTCTCTTATGTGAAAGAGTGGCGTCAGCTTTTCTAACAGCCAGGATGGTTTGCATGCCTGAAAGTACAGTCTTAGTAATAAAAACTCTTCTGTTTTTTCTTGCCTGGTTTATATTACACTGACAAGTTCAGATTAAGTTACCATTGGACATAGACATACAAAGTTCAGGCTAGTTCACTCTTTTCCTGCTTCTATATTAAACTGAAAATGTTAAAAAACCTGAATTCCACCTCTCTTGCACTTGCCCCTAAGATGTTGCTGATGCAGGGATCTCAGAGGATTTATAAAACACTACAACATGAAGCTCAAGAAGAAGGAAGATCACAGTATGGTGGCTTCAGCCCTTCTTAGAAGAAGGAACAAAATACAGGAGGAAATACAAAGTGTGGAGCAAAGTCTGAAGGAAAGACCTTCTAAAGATTGTCCCACCTGAGGATCCATCCCATATACAGTCACCAAACTCAGACACTATTGTAGATGCTAACAAGTGCTTGCTGACAGGAGCCTGAAATAGCTGTCTCCTGAGAGGCTACTCCAGAGCCTGAAAAATACAGAGGTGGATGCTCACAGCCAACCCTTGGACTGAGAACAGGGGTCCCAGTAACGAAATTAGAAGGAGCTGAAGGGGTTTGCAACCCCATAAGATGAACAACAATATCAACCAAACAGAACCCCCAGAGCTGCCAGGGACTAAATGACTACCACGTAAAGAGTACACATGGAGGGACCCATGGCTCCAGTCTCATATGTAGCAGAAGATAGCCTTGTCAGGCATCAAAGAGAAGAGAGGCCTTTGGTCCTATAAAGGTTGGATTCCTCAGTGTAGGGAATGTGAGGGCTGGGAGGCAGGAGTAGGTGGTGGGAAGCACCCTCATAGAAGCAGGGGAGGGGAAGGGGGATAAGGAGTTTCTGGAGGGGAAACCTGGAAAGGAGATAACATTTGAAATGTAAATTTAAAAATATCCAATAAAAAACAAACAAACAAACAAAACACAACAACAGAAACAGAACGAAGCTGAATGGGAAGACAGTGCCCTTCCCAGGGGCTCACCCATCCCCCACTACTGGTGTTTCCTGTCCCTTCCTCATCCCAGGACTACTGCAGCTCTTTTGGTAGAAAACTTTACAAAGGCACCTTATGGTTTCTCATTTTGTTTTGTTCAGTCAGTCATCAAAACCACATACTATAACTAATCTCTGCATATAATAAGCACTCTATAAATAAATAGCTTAACACTTCAGTATTTTTAGAATGACTAAAATGTTGATTGGGAAATGCATAAAATACATAACTTTATACTAAACATTTTTAATGAAATTTTGCCACAAAGAAGGAATCCTTAAAGCTTGTGCAAGTATCCTTGTAAAATATAAACATCTGCTAGGGCTATGCAGAGGAGTCCAGGTTGGTGGGGTCACATGGTAGGAGTGGTGGGGTTGAGTCTATGCACAGGTGCCTGGGTCACATGGTCCCTCTGCTCTCAAGGTTTTGAAACAATTTCCCACTGATTCCCAAAGCTCTGCCTGTTACCCACCCCCCCCACTGTCAATGATAAATGCTCTTCTCTGAGCATTCTCCCTAGCATCTAGCATCTTCTGTTTTCCTACATGTAAGGAATCTGCATGTCTATGTGTTATACATAAGCTAAATAAATGTTCCTTCTTTTTTTTTTCTTTTTGTTTTTTTTTATTTATTTTTTAAACGACTTTATTTTACAAAACAAAGATAAATGTACAGATTTTAAACATTTTTTGTTTAAAATTATACTTTTTGGTCAGTACTGTTTTTTCTGACATTAAAATAATTTTTCACATAAAACCATGTGAATATATTTTTTTTAGTCAGTACTTGATTTTTTTCAAGGGCCCGACAGTACGCATTGAAAACCCAATAGTTACAATAAGCGTAAAGTACATGCAAAACAAAACGAAACATAGAAACAGTCACAGTCTTCTTGTTTGTAAATATATGTATATATATATTTTTTGTTTTCTTTATTTCTTGGACTTCATACAGTCTGTGAGTTGTTTCTGGGGGAGTGCAAGCCTCTGGGGTTAGCATCCCACTATCAGTGACTGCATATTATGTCTGTTCTTTTGTGACTGGGTTATCTCACTCAGGATGATATTCTCTAGATGCAGCCATTTTCTTAAGAATTTGGTTAAGTCATTGTTTCTGGTGGCTGAGTAGTATTCCATTGTGTATATGTACCACAATTTTTGTATCCATTCATCTTCTGAAGGACATCTGGGTTCCTTCCAGCTTCTGGCTATTATAAATAGAGCCACTATGAACATTGTGGTGCATATATCTTTGTTGTGTATTAAAGTGTCTCTGGGGTATATGCCCAGAAGTGGAATAGCTGGGTCTTCAGGTAGTACTATATCCAATTTTCTGAGGTATCGCCAGACAGATTTCCAGAGTGGTTGTATTAGCTTGCAACCCCACCAACAGTGGAGAAGTTGTTGGAGAAGGCTTTCTCCACAGCCTCTCCAGCATCTGCTGTCATCTGAGTTTTGGATCTTGGCCAATCTGACTGGTGTGAGGTGGAATCTCAGGGTTGTTTTGATTTGCATTTCCCTGATGGCTAAGGATGTCGAGCACTTCCTCAGATGTTTCTCGGCCATTCGGTGTTCCTCAACTGAAAACGTTTTGTTTAGCTCTGTACCCCATTTTTTAATAGGGTTGATTCTCTAGTGTCTAGCTTTTTGAGTTACTTGTACACCTTGGATATTAGGCCTCTATCTGATGTGGTGTTGGTAAAGATCTTTTCCCATTCTGTTGGTTGCCGTTTTGTTTTCTTGACCATGTCTTTAGCCTTACAGAAACTTTGCAATCTCATTAAGTCCCATTTGTTAATCTTTGACCTTAGAGCTTGAGCCATTGGTGTTTTGTTCAGGAAATTTTCTCCTGTACCTATGTGTTCTAAGGTTTTCCCTACTTTCTCATCTAATAGTTTCAGTGTATCTGGTTTAATGTGGAGATTTTTGATCCACTTACACTTGAGCTTTGTATAAGGAGATAAGAACGGGTCTATTTTCATTCTTTTGCATGCTGAGTGCCAGTTGGACCAGCACCATTTGTTGAATAGGCTGTCTTTTTTCCATTGAATGTTTACTGCTCCTTTGTCAAAAATCAGGTGACCATATACATGAGGGCGCATTTCTGGATCTTCTATTCTATTCCATTGATCCACATGCCTATTTCTGTACCAGTACCATGCAGTTTTCAGCACAATTGCCTTGTAATATAGCTTGAGGTCAGGGATAGTGATTCCCGCAGATGTTTTTTTGTTGTTGAGGATGGATTTCGCTATTCTGGGTCTTTTGTTATTCCATATGAAATTGCACACTGATCTTTCCAATTCCATGAAGAACTGGGTTGGAATTTTGATGGGGATTGCATTGAATCTGTAGATTGCTTTTGGTACGATGGCCATTTTTAAGATGTTGATTTTTCCAATCCATGAGCATGGGAGATCTTTTCATTTTCTGAGATTCTCCTCAATTTCTTTCTTTAGAGGTTTGAAGTTCTTGTAATACAGGTCCTTCACTTGCTTAGTTAGAGTCACACCAAGGTATTTCATAGTTTTTGTAACGATTGTGAAGGGTACGTTTTCTCTAATTTCTTTCTCCACATGTTTGTCCTTTGAGTACAGGAAGGCTACTGATTTGTTTGAGTTAATTTTGTATCCAGCCACTTTGCTGAACTTGTTTATCAGCTGTAGGAGTTCTCTGGTGGAATTTTTGGGGTCACTCAAGTACACTATCATGTCATCGGCAAAGAGTGATGTTTTTATCTCTTCCTTTCCGATTTGTATCCCCTTGATCTCCTTTTGCTGTCTAATTGCTCCAGCCAGGATTTCCAGTACTATGTTGAATAGGTAGGGGGAGAGTGGCTAACCTTGTTGAGTCCCTGATTTTAGTGGGATTGCTTCAAGTTTCTCGCCACTAAGTGTGATGTTGGCTGTTGGTTTGCTGTATATTGCTTTTATTATGTTTAGGTATGGACCTTGGATTCCTGTTCTTTCCAGGACTTTTAACATGAAGGGGTGTTGGATTGTGTCGAATGCTTTCTCAGCATCTAGTGATATGACCATGTGATTTTGGTCTTTGAGTTTGTTTATATGGTGGATTACGTTGATGGATTTCCTTATGTTAAACCATCCCTGCATCCCAGGGATGAAGCCTACTTGGTCATGATGAATGATCGTTTTGATGTGTTCTTGGATTCGGTTTGCGAGAATTTTGTTGAGTATTTTTGCATCAATGTTCATAAGTGAGATTGGTCTGAAGTTCTGTTTCCTTGTAGGGTCTTTGTGTGGTTTAGGTACGAGGGTTATTGTACCCTAAAAAAATTAGTTGGGTAATATTCCATCTGATTCCATCTTTTGGAATAGTTTGGCGAATATTGGTGTTATATCTCCAATAAATGTCTGATAAAATTCTGCACTGAACCCGTCTGGACCTGGGCTTTTTTTGGTTGGGAAGCTTTTGATGACTTCTTCTATTTCTTTAGGTGTTATAGGGTTATTTAGATGGTTTACTTGGTCCTGGTTAAACTTTGGGACCTTGTATCTGTCTAGGAATTCATCCATTTCCTCCAGATTATCCAATTTTGTGGAGTATAAGTTTTTGTAGTAGGATCTGATGATTTCTTGAATTTCCTCACTTTCAGTTGTTATGTCCCCACTTTCCTTTCTGATTTTGTTAATTTAGATACTCTCTCTTTGCCCTCTAGTTAGTCTGGCTAGGGGTTTATCAATCTTGTTGATTTTCTCAAAGAACCAACTCTTGGTTTTGTTGATTTTTTCAATCGTTTTTTTGTTTCTATTTGGTCTATTTCTGCCCTAATTTTGATTATTTCTTGCTGTCTACTCTTTTTGGGTATATCTGCTTCCTTTTGTTCTAGGGCTTTTAGCTGTGCTGTCAGGTTGCTGATGTGAGCTCTCTCCAGTTTCTTTGTGGAAGCACTTAGGGCTATGAGTTTTCCTCTCAATACTGCTTTCATTGCATCCCATAGGTTTGGGTATGTTGTGTTTTCGTTTTCGTTGAATTCTAGAAAATCCTTAATTTCTTTCTTTATTTCTTCTTTGACCCTGCTATCCTTTGACAGAGCATTGTTTAGTTTCCATGTGTATGTGGGCTTTTTGTTGTCTTTGTTGTTGTTAAAGACCAGCCGTAGACCATGGTGATGTGAGAGAATGCATGGGAGTATTTCAATCTTCTTATATCGATGGAGGCTCGTTCTGTGTCCAATTATGTGGTCAATTTTCAAGAAGGTGCCATGGGGTGTTGAGAAGAAGGTGTATTCTTTTACTTTGGGATAGTATGTTCTGTATATATCTATTAATTCTAGTTGGTTCAAAGTCTCTGCTAGTTTTGCAGTGTCCTTGTTCAGTTTCTGTTTCCCTGATCTGTCCATTGGTGAGAGTGGGGTATTAAAGTCTCCCACTATTATTGTGTGGGGTGAAATGTATTTTTTGAGCTTTAGTAGGGTTTCTTTTATGAATGTGGGTGATTTTTTATTTGGAGCATATATGTTAAGGATTGAGAGTTCCTCCTGATAGATTTCCCCGGTAATGAGTAAAAAGTGTCCTTCCTTATCTTTTTTGATAACTTTTGGTTGAAAATTTACTTTATTCGATATTACAATAGCCACTCCAGCCTGCTTCTTGGAGCTGTTTGCTTGGAAGTTTTTTTCCCACCCTTTTACTCTGAGATAGTGTCTGTCTTTGTCTCTGAGATGAGTTTCCTGTATGCAGCAAAAGGCTGGATTTTGTTTATGTATCCAGTCTGATAGTCTATGTCTCTTTATTAGGGAGTTGAGACCATTTATGTTAATAGATATCAAGGAATAGTTGTTTCTGTTTCCTGCTATTATTGCTTTTTTGGGTTGAGTTGTGTCTGTGTTTTTTTTCTTCTTTTAGTTTTCTTGTTTAGGAGTTTTCTTGTTCTTACTAGGCTGTATTTTCCCTCATTGTATTGGGTTTTCCACCTATAATTCATTGTAGTGCTGGGTTGGTGGTCAGATATTGTGTGAATTTTGATTTGTCTTGAAATATCTTCGTCTCTCCATCGATGGTGATTGATAGTTTTGCTGGGTATAGCAGCTTGGGCTGGCACTTGTGCTCTCTTAAGGAGTGCATGATGTCTGTCCAGACTCTTCTAGCTTTCATAGTCTCTGTTGAGAAATCGGGTGTGAGTCTGATTGGTCTGCCTTTATATGTTACCTGACCTTTTTCCCTTACTGCTTTTAGTATTCTTTCTTTACTTTGGGCGCTTGATGTTTTTACTATTATGTGTCGGGAGGTATTTCTTTTCTGGTCCAACCTATTTGGGGTTCTGAAGGCTTCTTTTATGCTCGTGGTCATCTCATTCTTGAGGGTAGGGAAGTTTTCTTCTATGATTTTGTTGAAGATATTTACTGTGCCCCTTAGTTGGTACTCTTCTCCCTCTTCTATTCCTATTATCCTTAGGTTCGGTCTTCTCTTTGTGTCTTGGATTTCCTGGACATTTTGGGTTAGGAGCTTTTTGTTTTTGGCATCTTCTCTGGTGTTTTGTCTATGTTTGCAATGTTGTCTTCTGCCCCCGAGATTCTCTCTTCGATCTCTTGTAATCTATTGGAAATGCTTGCTTCTGTGACTCCTGATTTCTTTTTTTGGTGTTCTGACTCTAGGGTTATCTCTTTTAGTGTTTTCTTTATTGTGTCAATCTCTGTTTTAATTTCCCTCTTCCATTCCTTTATTTCTTTGGTTCTGTTTTCCTCTAGTTCTTTGAGTTCTTTGAGTGTTTTTCTTGTTTCTTCTTTAAAAGCTTCTGAATCTTTTTGCTTTTCCTCCCTTTCTTGTTTAATTAACTCTATCAGCGTCTTTAGGCATGATTTCAGGTCTGTGTCTTCTTTTTCTGGAATGTTTGGAGTTCCGATGTTTGCTGTTATGGGAAAGCTGGGCTCTGGTGTTGCTAGATTGTCTTGGTTCCCTTGGGATATACTCTTTCTCTTTCCTCTTGCCATTTTGTTGTCAGTGATATGTTCTTACCTTTCCCTTGTATCTGGTCTGTGTCCCTGGTTCCCCACTGGTTGAGGTGTCAGATGGGTCAAGCCCTGTTTTATGCCTCAGAGTCGTCGGGTGTGAGCAGAAGTTCCAACGTTCTGTTTCTGTTTGCTGGATCAGGCACAGTTGCTCAGCCTCTATGAGCCGCTGTTCTGCCTGGCAGGTAGGCCAGGCTTCACTCTGCGTCCGGAAGTCGCCTCCGAGTGGAAACAGAAGTTCTGATTTTCTGTTCCCAATCGCAGTTGCTCAGCCTCTATGAGCCGCCGCTCTGCCTGGCAGGTAGGCCAGGCTCTGCTCTCTTCCCATAAATTTTCAAGCTCGCGAGTACAGGGATTTGGGCGATTCCAGGTCTAGGTCCGCGCTGAGCAATGAGATGAAGTCCGAGGGCATTGCAGCTCGACCCAGCCCGGCCCGAGGGCAGCGGGAGGGGGGGAGCGGCGGTGGTGGCGGCGGCACCTCCTCTCCGGGATCCGCGGGCACCGAACCGGGGGCGGCAAACCGGGGGAGGCCGCTGCCTCCTCTTCCTCGAGGGCAGTCATTTCCCACCCGTCCGAGCGACGAGAAGTGCGTCGGAGTGGAGAACAGCTCTGCGGAGTGGAGAACTGGCTCCCGGTGAGTCCAGAGAGAAGAAGGTTCGGACGGGGAAGGGAAGAGGGAGAGCCAAAGGGTCCGTGTTGGGCTTCTCCTCAGCGCACACTTAAATGTTCCTTCTTTATCCTTTCCACAGACATAATTTTATGCCCACAACTCGGTGACCACTGATCAGGCAGGATGGTCAATTGTCTAGAACAAACTTCTTCAGTGGTGGTGTGTGGGAGAGTAGCTTTAAATAAAATCACAACTAATATAAAGAGCTTGTCCATTGTGATTCTCCTTAACAAGACTCTGATCTGAAATTGTGTACATAAATTTCCAATTTACTAATTTTGAATTTTGATCCTGAATGCTGATGCTCATGTATTTTTCAATAAATATGAAAGGTTACATGCTGGGAGCCTGGTTTTCTGTTCTACGATGTCATATCCTTTCACTGAAATCAATATGCACCTTCAACTTTGTTTGCAAATTCAATAGGTTTTTAAGTTAGAGGTCAAACATGTGTCCTTGTGAAGAGGCTGTTCTGTCACTGGAAGGAGGACCTATATAAGGGTTACCCCAGCCAAAGTGAAACTCAGGAAAATATCAAAATCAAAAAGTCATATGGAGTTGCACTTGAGAACAGCTAGGTCTGCCATTTGTAATGCAGGCAGACAGTCTGGCAGGTCTACGTGCTAAGCCTCTCCGGAATGTGTTCAGTTAAGACATCATAATGTGAGCATCTACCCACACTAATGTCTCAGGTCCTTAAAAGAATCGTTTCAGGGAATTCAAACACAGTCCAGTGATATATACAGTTAACAGTCCCTGTAGGACACACCACACTAGCGAACCCATGTGAGAAATCAACCAAGTATCCATGAAGTAAATCCATGACCATTTGAAAGAAATCCCCTTCCCAGTGAGTAGGATGTAATTTTAGGCTTCAAGGTGGCAGATAATCTTTGGGGAGTAGAAGTTCAGCCCTGCCCTGCCACTGTACCTTGCTTTACCTGCCATAGTTGTTACTAGGTATGTTCTTTGTCATTGAATGTACATTATCTTTTTATCAAGAATCAATAAATAAGTTACTATTAATTTAAGACTATATTAGTTTTGTTATCTAGGGTACTAAGGATCAAATTCAACATCTCCTACATGTCAGGAATGCTCTCTATATTTAAGAAACACCCTCAGCCCCCAATGAATGTTCAATGAAGTTACGATAATTAAAGAGATCAGCAATGTTTTCAGAATTTGTAACTCATCTGCTTTGCAACCTGAAAAAGCAGGAAAAGCTGCCAATCACACATTAGAATTCACACCCTTGTTGGATTTGTGAATGTCTTTCATCCTCATAGACTGGCTTTTGATTTTCTAGTTTGTAAGCAAGTGATAGAAGACTGAATCTGCATCCATTAATGTTCACTGCAACCAACAGTTAGTAGGATTAAATATCAAATATTTATTACTGTTCATCTTGGAGGGAACCTTTTGGGCTATGGTCTCTCCTATGGTGTTCGAAGGAACTGCAACCTATAAGCTCTCTTCCCCAGTGGACTTCTCACACACTATGGTCCCATATTTGTCTGCCCCACATGATCTCCCAGACACTTCTAGGAGGCTGAAGAAAGTTGTGAGAAAGTCCAAGAAATGGCAGGGCCTCTTATCTCTCGTTTGCCTAGGATAAACATTAGCTCTCTCTTTAACTACTCTTGGCATCAAACTTCAAAAATGCCACTCTTCTGAATGAACAAAAAAATGTGGACCATATGCACAATGAAATATTATTCTGCATACAAAGGATGGAATACCATCATTTAGGTCAAAATGGGTACTACAAAACAACTTTATAGAAAGCCAGATATGGAGAGGCAAATATTGTATGGCCAGAGAGACAAGTTGACTCTCAAGAGGCAGAATGGAACAGATGCCACCAAAGGCTCATGTATATTATTCAATAAACATGAAATGTTTACATGCCAGGAGCCTGGTTCCTTGTTCTACAATGTCATATCCTCTCACTGAAATCAATATGGCACCTTCAACTTTGTTTGCAAATTCAATAGGTTTTTAAATCAGACATCAAATATTCATTCTTATGAAGAGGCTCTTCTGTCAGTGGAAGAAGGACCTATATAAGGGTTACCCTGGCCAAAATGAAACTCAGGAAAATATCAAAATCAGAAAGTCAGAAAGAAATACAGGCAGATTGTGTTATGGGTACCAAAATAGTATCTGCTGGCCAGAATGAATATTAGTGTAGCATACTATAAGAAGCCTCTCTCTCTCTTTCTCCCTGTGTGAGTGAGTGTGTGTGTGTGTGTGTGTGTGTGTGTGTGTGTGTGTGTGTGTGTGTATGCATGTATGTGTGTATATGTGAGTATGTGTGTCTGTGTGTGTGTGTGTAGGTGGGTGGGTGGGTCCACAACAATTCATAACATATCTTAAAAGGGAACTAGAAAGACCCATGTGGGAAGGTTTTTAAAAAGAAGAAATGTAAGGCGGGGGAGATGATTTCTACTCCTTTTGTGAAAGGTCTGCTGTCCAACCAGAAGGACCTGAGTCAGAAGAACATAGTGGTATATGCTTTTAATCCTATAATGGGGATGTGGGAACATTCGGATTCTTGAAGCTCACTGGACAGATAAAAAAGCTGAATTGGCAATTTCTGGTACTGAAAGAAACCCTCTTTAAAAAAAACATGGTGGGCAATTCCTAAGAAACAACACCCCATATTGATCTTTGTCATTCACACAAATATACACATATGGACAGGTACACACACAACACAGGTACATCTAATTTTTAACATACACAAAAGAACACTAATGATATGCATTCAGTTATAAGCAGATACTAGCCCCCTCCCCAAAAAGAAATGATCAATACTTTCAAATTTTACAAATGTTATTAACCTGACTTAATCTTTACATATTTCATGCCAGGAATTAACACAGTTTTTTAAAAATAAATATTGTGTCTGGTGTTTTGTAGTGTTCTATTACTGGGAAGAGACACCATACCCAAGGCAACTCTCATAAAAGAAAATATCTGAGGGATTGGTTGTTGTTTCAGAAGGTTAGTCTGCGATAATTATGCTGGAAAGCAGACAGACATGGCACTGAAGCAATACATGACAGTTCTACCTACATCCTTATCTGGAGACAAAGACAGACACTGGCCCTAGCATGGGCTTCCGAATCTCCAAAGTCCACTAATAATAACACTCCTCCTCTAAAAAGGCCCAACTTCTTAATTCTTCCCAAATGGATCTACTAACTAGAGACCAAGTGTTCAAACATATTCATATTCAAGCCAACACAGATGGTCAACTAAAAAAAAAATGAGGAAACTTTTCCATGGATGTTGACGCACTGAGGAAGCCAAGACAGAAGAATTGTGAGTTGGAAGCCAATCTAACAAACACAGAAAGGTACACACCAGCCTGCCTAACAAAGGACCACACTGTTCAACATAAAACAAACAAAATGAGCACATTTTAAAGGTGAACATATGTGGCAGTAAGTATTAAGAAACAAAAAATGGCTTAGCTTATCTCTTTATCAGCCCCTTGCCTCACTGAGGGCCAGATTTTACCACGAAGCCATGTGCACTTCTGTCACTCGGTCCGAGCTGCCACCTGGGTCTCACTTTGTCCTAGGGACTCCCTTCCTTTGTTGGTTTTCCACCACCTGTTTTCTGCCTCCATCCCAGGGTGTTTGTTAACCCCAAAACCCAACACAAACACAACTCTACAGCCCTTTCATACAGGTTTATGTATTCATTTATCAATCCACAAACCCTCTACATAACAAGATTACATCAAATAGACAAAGATACAAACTGTCCTTCTACATGAGGCCTATAAAATTCTTAATGTTCTTAGCTGTCTAATGCCACTTATGCTCACCTGGATTTAGCTGGTCTTTCTGGACTTCAATGTTGGAGTTTCTCTTCTCCTCAGTCCTCTGACCTCTCCTCCCTGATCTCTCTCCACCTCCCTTACCCATGCCTGGTCAGTAGCTTTCCTTATTTTACTAATTAAAATGAGAAGGTTCAGGTGAGGTCACCTCATGAGTACATAACTAGGCAGCCCTTCTGGGGCAGTTGAATTAAATTAAAATACAAACAGCTTCAGGAGAATCTAAAATCATAGACATTAAAACAATGCTGCCAGTGTTTCTGAGTCGCCAGGGATACATTCTGTAACACAAAGGGCTGCCTGTAATTTTGCAACCCTTCCAATGACTGCAAGGAAGATGGCTCTGTTCTAGGAAGATCACTGTCTTCAAGAGGAAGGGAATCCTTTGAAACACAAATCCACTCTCTGGAATAGTGTGTCTTTCAAATCCAGAGACTATACTTAGCCTAAAGTTAAGTCTTCTGAAGTTAGCCTCCAAAGCTGGTTAGTGACCCAGCAATTCTTTTCTGTGGCTTTGTCTAGGAACAGGACCAAGAGAGGAATAACCCAAGAGACAAAAATGCCTTTCATTACTTTCTCCAGCAGCACCACCTGGGCCATCAAGGTCCTCTTGATGGTGCTGTGAGGCTGACATGAGCCAGTTCTTAGCCTGCTTGGAGATGGGTCACAGGCCACATGTTTCATTTCACCGGCTTTGTAGCTCAGGTTCTATTTTGCAATCTATGAACAGCAAGACGTGAGGCAGATCTTACTGCTAAGAAAGCCAGTTTGCTAGCAAAGCTCTTTCATGAAGGAACTCTACTGCCCCTTTGTCCCTATAATAATCCTTGGTACGCATCCAGATCTAAGTCAATTGTGTTCCTGAATCCTTGTGCATGCATAACCCATCTGTCATATTCTAAACTCATGACATCATATCTGTAGGCAATGCTGAGGTGTCCTGCCACTCTGCACTGTGTTTCTCACCTGTCTCTCTGCTCGCTGTCTCACTTCTGCCTCTTCTCACCTGTCTCTCAGCCACACTCCTGTCACTTTGATGGCTTGATTGACACCCTACCTCTCCTCAATTCCACCTCCCCAAACTCCTGCCTCTCCGAGTCCCTGCTTCATATCCCTGACCATCTGCACCTCAACTTAACATCCCACCTCTCCTTACTCTCCTTCTCCTTATGTTCTGCATCTCACTTTTCAAAGTCTCTTCTGATTGCAAAGTACTTCAGTTTCATACAAAACTGTGCCTGCCATTTCATGCCACAAAGTTCAATACCAAGAACCACCTTCACCACTTCCCTAGGGCTTACTCTTTCTAAATTGCATATATATGTGTGTATGAGTGGATATATAGG
This sequence comes from Micromys minutus, assembly GCF_963924665.1. Classification (NCBI taxonomy): domain Eukaryota; kingdom Metazoa; phylum Chordata; class Mammalia; order Rodentia; family Muridae; genus Micromys; species Micromys minutus. The sequence continues at coordinate 60,723,243 of NC_137972.1, forward strand.
TGCATGCGTTCATGTGTATGTTGGGTACACTTAATCATTTATTTATGTGTGCTGGTGAAGGCCAGAGGTCCACCAAGAGTGCTGTTCCACAAGATCCTAACACTTTGTCCAATAGATACTTTTACTTATTTTAATTTTTTAATGTATGTATTTGTGTGTGCCTTCATGAGTTTATGTGCACCGCACACAGGCAGGAAACCACACACGACAGAGTTGCAGATGACTGTGAGCTACCTGATGTTCCTGTTGAGAAAAGAACTTGAGTACTCTGCAAGAGCAGTGGGTGCTACTAAGTACTGAGCCATTTCTGCAGCTGAGTTTGTTTGTTTGGCTGGCTAGTTGGTTGATTGGTTCGTTGCTTGGTTAGTTAGTTTTGAGACTAAGTTTCTCATTGGCCTAAAACTCAGCATTTAGGTTATACTGGCTGGTCAGGAATCCTCTTAATGCTGCCTTCCCTGATGGATATTCTAAGTCAAAGCAACCACTCATAGCACTTCATTTTGTTTTGTTTTTATTGTCTATAATAAGGATCAATCTGTGAAATACCACAGCAAGCACTACAGCACCTGAACTCTCTGCTGACCCCACAGATGGACTCACTTCTTACTTCTGGTCCTTTTAGGATTCTGCCTTAAGACTGTTTAGCCAAGAAAGGTCTTTCTTTGACATTCAGAGTAGCACCCAGCTGAGACGTGATACCAGGGTCACAAAAGGAGCCCAGGCTAACATGTGCCTAATCAGAATACATTTTTTCTCACTTTTACCCAGATTCCTTATGACACTCTGGAAGCTGGCAGAGCTTCGGGGCATAGAGGACAGAGAGTGTTCATTTTCCTGCTGGCTGCCTCTTCCCCACAAAGGTCAGCACAGGAAGCAATCAATTAAGCCATATGTGGCTCTTACAAATTAGTCCCCATTTGTCTTGGCATTTCTAAAGATAATGCATCCCAGAATAGAAAATAACAGAAAGAGAGAGAGAGGGAGGGAGGGAGGGAGGAAGGGAGAGAAGGAGGAAAGAAGGGAAGGAGGGAAGGGGAAAAGGACAGAAGGAGGGAGAAGTTATTCCGCAAAATGAGGTATGCAGGAAAGGACCTAAGAAGTTTGTATGACTCCCTAAATCCCTGGATGCTTAGCACACTTAGTCCTATTTGTCATTAGAAGAAAGCCTCGGGACACAGACACTGGGCCAACTAGAGTCACTCATCACCATTATACATCTCAAAAGCAAATGCCAAGCAGTGATTGACCAGTGAGGCCAAAAGCAGAGGAACTTGCAAGATTTGGGTCCCTGGATGCCACTCAGTAACCACCTGGTCTCTATTTGCAGTCCTGTCCATCACTGGCATCCCATGGCAGATGTGTGCTGGGACACTGGAAAGGAAAGCAACCTAAGCAACTGTGAGACTTCAGCAGAACTGCAGACTTTATGGATTCAGAAAAATGGCTAAGAACTTCCTAGAGCTCTGGGCAGGTCACTGTAATGCTCTGAGAATAAAGTTCTACACACAATTGAGAAATTTACATTACTTTCCCCTCTACCACACATTCACACACACTACCACACACCCACACCCCTGCCAATCAAACACACAACCCACAAGTTCAGTGAGCAACTGAAGGTAATGACGTCCTGCTCTTATAGTTCTGGAAAAGTCTTTAAGTAAGATGTCAGCACTGTTACCAGAACAGAGTCTTTCATTGCTTCTTCTAGCTTCTGGTAGGTTCCCCATATCCCTTGACATGTGACCACATCAATCCAAGCTCTAACTACATATTCTTCTGTCTGTTCACATCAAATATCAGTCTTTATGTTTCCCATCACAGGGATTTGGGATCATATGATACTCAGGGGAACCTTAAAATGGCATGTCAGTCCCATTTTTCACAAAACTTTTCATAAGACATAAGCACCCCAAGCTTCCAGGGATCTGTAACTATGGGGAGACATTAGCTTCTCAAATTACTGTGTGGGATTACAAGAGCTTCTGTTCTGACATCCTGTGAGTGAATACATACAAAACCATGGGTGCTCTTGATGAAAACACAAAGTGAAAAGTTGTAGGGAAGGGTAGAGAGTTAAAGTCTAACAGGCTCAGGATTACGAAGAGTTCCTCATGTGAATAATCACAGCACATAGGGTAAGACCACATGACAACTGCATACTGTGTGACCTCAGTTTCTTCCTGGAGGCTGAACAGATGGGAAGACAGACACATGCACATCTGGGCCAAGCTCTCAGCATCAAGACCTTCATGCTATGGTGACTCTTTGGCACCTGCTACCCTCTGATGGAGACTTGTTCTTAAAGCACAAATGTCCTCTCTCACAATTCCAACCTACCCCTGTATAAAAAAAAAAAATCTAGCTTTCTCAAAAGTAGAGCTAGGAAGGTGTTGCTAAGCACAGGAAAGCCTTTCTGTTAAGTAACCTTCACATAAGCAGAAACGTATTTAATAGGTTCATTACTCCATACAAATGAAAAGCAATGAACATAACACAAGCAAAGATATTTTTATTTTGTTTTTTTTTTTTGAGTAGAATATTCTTTAGTTATAAAGAAAATGACATCTGCAGAGAGATAGATATAGGTCAAAAAAGATAATATTAAGAGATAAGAGAGAGAGAGAGAGAGAGAGAGAGAGAGAGAGAGAGAGAGAGAGAGAGAGAGAGAGAGAATATAAAGCTAATTGTTTCCCTAGTTGCAAAACTGTCCCAGCATTTTCTTTCTTTTTCTCCTCTCTTCCCTCCTTTCTTCTTTCCTTCCTTCCTTTTTCTTCCATCCTTCCTTTCTTTCTTCCTTCCTCTCTTCCTTCTTCTTTCCTTCCTTTTTCTTCCTTCCTTCTTTCCTTTCTTTCTTCCTTTCTTCCTTCCTTTCTTCCCTCCTCTCTACCTTTCTTCTTTTTTTCCTTTCTTTATTTCTTTACTTCTTTCCTTTTTCTTCCTTCTTTCTTTCATTTCTTCCTTCCTTCCTTCCTTCCTTCCTTCCTTCCTTCCTTCCTTCCTTCCTTCCTTCCTTCTTTCTTTCTCTGTGTTGGATACATCCAAAAAATGTATTTTCTTTTTTTTTATTTCATAAAATAAATTTTTTTATTTATGCAGTTTTATTCAAGCAGTACATTTCCCAACTATTTTTGGTATTTCCTGGTAATTAATAGCTGGAATATTGTTTGTTTGTTTGCTTGTTTGTTTTTATTTTTCTTTTTTCAATTGAACAACTTTATTTTAACAAAAAAGATAAATGTACAGATTTTAAGCATTTTACATAAAATTATACAAATGCATTTTTGTCAGTACTTGGTTTTCTAAAAGGTTTGATAGTGTGCATTAAGATCTTACTAGTTACAATGAGCATAAAGTACATGTAAAACAAGATGTAGCCTGGAATTAGTCAAAGTTTTCTTGGTGTGTAAAGATTAAGCATAATGGTTTTTTATTTCTTTTTTTTTTTTTTTTTGCCCTTTGTTTTTCCTTGAACTTCATATAGTCTGTGAGTTGTTTCTGGGATGTTCAGAGCTTTCTGGGGTTAGCATCCCACTATCAGTGACTGCATATTATGTCTGTTCTTTTGTGACTGGGTTATCTCACTCAGGATGATATTCTCTAGATGCATCCATTTTCTTAAGTATTTCAAAAAGTCATTGTTTCTGATAGCTGAGTAGTACTCCATTGTGTAAATATACCACAATTTTTGTATGCATTCATCTACTGAAGGACATCTGGGTTCTTTCCAGCTTCTGCCTATTATAAATAGGCACTTCTAATTTCTTAGCTCCAGCTAACCAGCATCAATTTTCTCAGTAGTCTCCTCATGACTATAAAGCCAGACACATATGGCCAAAGCCACCAAGTTATGATACTTTCAGGGATGGAACATGGCCCTCTTATTATATTACATAATCACTAGCTTCTTCTTTTCCATCTCTTTCACTGCCTAAGCTTGGCTGTCCTGGATCTTGCTCTCTAGATTGACCTTGCACTCAGAGGTCTGCAGACCTGTCTCCTGAGATAAAGGTATGTACCAACATGCCTGGATTTAAGATTTTCTTCACCTAGAACTTGCTTTGTCTCAGGCTGGCCTTAAACTCAGAGATCTGCTTGGCTTTATCTCCCTGGATTAAAGGTGTGTAACATCAGGTATGGATCTATATTTAGCTGAGTAGGATCTTGCCCCAAAGTCCCACTCCCTTAATTTGTTATCTCTTTTTAATACCGGATTCAGCTCCATTTCATTTCTCTGTGCTCCTTTAATACTCAAATAGTATATTTTATACTTTTTTCTTTCTCAGCTTGCTATGCATGTTTAAAATGTTCTTCATAAAACTTAACCAGAGGACTAAGTCTATTAGGAACATTTCTGAGACTTCCTTTATCAATGAGATTAATCTGAGTCTCTTTACCTTAGCCTAAGGCAAACTTCAGACAAGAGCAAAAAGTAGCCTCATTTTCCACCAAAATACTACACATCTCTAGACCACATGTTGAAATTCTCCACTGAAACCTCTTAGGCCAGGTCTGCACAATTCAAAGCACTGTCATTAACAAAGTATTTTCATAGTCCTACCCTAGGATAGACCATTAAGTCTCACTTAAAGCATTCCACTGCTTTCCAAACCCAAATTCTCCAAATCCACATTTTTCCAAACAAAATAATTATCAAGCCTATCACAGCAATACCTCAATCTCGGGCATTAACTTCTGTCTTAGTTATGGTTTTACTGCTGTGAACTGATACCATGACCAAGACAACTCTTATAAGGAAAAAGCTTAATTGGGGCTGACTTTACAGGTTCAGAAGTTTAGTTGATTATCATCAAGGTAGGATCATGGCCGCACCTACATTGGCATGGTACAGGAGGTGCTGAGAGTTCTACATCTTCATCAGAAGATTTCTAGAAGAAGACTGATTTCTAAGCAACTAGGATGAGGATATTAAAGGCCACACCCATAGTGAATCACCTAATTCAACAAGGCCACACCTCCTACTAATGCTACTCCCTGGGGCCAAGGCTAATACAAACTATTACAGTATGTTTATATGTACACTCATATATGCACTTCGTATAACAACTTGCAAAAGTCAGTTTCCATTTTCTGTCATGTAAGTTACAAAAATCAAACTCAGGTCATTTGGCTTAGCTGGAAGAACCTTTACCCAAAAAGCCTTCTCGTTGGCTCATGTAAAATTTTGAAGTGGTAATCTGAGGCTCATTTTCTGGTTTTTGCAAAAAGTATTCTTTATCCTCCTTGAATGTAAGATGGGAAATTTGACTATGATGACTACCTAAGGGCTACTAAGAATACTGAACATTCTTAGACACCTATCCTCAAGCACAACAGCTTGTTCAGGGGCCATAGGAGAACATCTGTACCTTCCTTAGTCCACACATGACATGAAGACATATTCACAAAAACACTACCAGTGTGTCACTATATATCTATATGAAGTGTGAAGTACTGCCATCTAGATACTGGTCTAGTTTATCTGAGCCCTATCTCTTTGTACAAATGAGGTATGATATCTGCTTCCAACCAGCAGACGGTGTTCTTGATTATATAATCAAGAAACAGATTTCTTTTGTTTGAGCCAATGCATGTCTTAGGATCTGTGTATTCCAGCAATGACTAATTCCTAATTAAAATCAGCCACAAAGGTTAATACTGGTAATATGAAATGTCATATGACATCAGTACTTTGGACTATTTGGAGTGCCCTGCAAAGATCTTGGCTAAAATGAATGTCATAGTAGCTAGCAACGAGTTCCCAAGAATAAGGAAGGTACAGCAGAGATGTACTGGAGACTACCTATGTCAGGGTCATAGTATTTCAAAGTAGATTGGTTCACCTAAGAAAAAAATTTCATTTATGAAATGCACAAGAACTAGTGTGTCTCTGTACAGGTAGGAGTTTTCAGGTTATAAAAAGACTTATAAACGTTTTAGCACTGAAGACCCCAACCAGGAATGTAAGGGTTGCAAAGCAAATGGTAGGAGGAGTGGAGACAAGGCCATTTGCCTTGAGGGGTCCTAGAGAAGTAGACTATTAGATTTCTAATGCTGTACTAACTGAGCCCCAGCTTTATGATGGCTGTAACACATTCCTAATATGATGGGATAGAACAAGGTTTACCCATGTCCCAAATGTAGAAACCGTACAGAAAAGTTTTGATTTGTAGGGATCATAAAGTCTGGGCAGACATATAGGGGTATCAAAATGGCTTTTCCTCAGTCATACAACTGTGAAAAAGAATAATCATCAATCCAGTGGATAACTGGTCTCAAAACTCAATGAAATATACAGCTCTAAGATGTTCTTTAAGAAGGTAATATATCACAAAGTCACCATCTGCATCTGATGTACATTTTTATTTATGACAGTTCTAGAATATAGGACCTCAGCATAACTACAGAGATGTGAGCTTACTCTAGCCATAAAATCCTGGTTGAGAGAAAAGACACAGTGGTGTTCAGTGTATATGCCCTGGCTTTCCACAGTGCTCAACATGGACATAGTACAGAAGTATGGACATAATTGGCTAAGGAACTATATCAAGGCTGGGAAACAGACTTCCTTGAATGGGTATGCTTAAGGTCACCATATTACTGGAGACTTTCCTAAAAGACTGAAGCATAGCAGGATGATAAGCAAGCCAATAATCTCTTAGATTCTCCATGCAACAGAATCAAGTGGAGAGAAACCAGGAGAGGGTGGGAGTAGCCAAAAGAAGTGTCCTTTCCCTGTCCTTTCTATATAACACAGCTTCACAAAACATCCAGGATGGCTGGCAATTTTGGTTCCAGAAAGTTAAGACAAGAAACTAGGATTAGTGGCATAAACCTTGGGGAGACCCAATCATTCTGGAATATCTGCTCTCATGGTTGCCTAGGATACAAGCAAACCCAGATTTTGAAACACAGTGTGTACTGTTAATGAATGATCAGACTCTTCCACATTAGTCAGAGGAGGAGTCACAGAGTAGCACTAAGCCAGGTCTCCCCAGCTGCAGAAGGCCAAACCAGAGAGGAACTGACATACCCAGTGGTCAGTGGCTAGAATGGGATACACATGAACACAGGTTAGTAAATAGGTAATTGTCTTTCTCTAATTTAAGGATAAACGAGGTCACCTATCACTGTGACATTTATTTTTGTGACTTCTTGCCAATATTTGTAATTATTATGTGAATGCATCCTATCAGTTTAATACATCTGTGCCTCCCCAGATGCTTCTACAGTTGTACCTTGGTAAAGGACAACCACGAAGAGCATTTGGATTGCTCATATATGACCATGCATTTTTTAACAGGATAATAATGCTACAATCCACACTCCCAAAGAAGGTAAGTAACACAGAGGCCCCAAGGGAGGAGGCTTGAATCTCATTCAGAAGGAGATATAAAATTGGCATTGGAGGTGAATAGACAGAAGGAACATGGTGGGAAAGAGGATGTTGATCATGTGTTGAGAGAGTAGGTTGGTGGAAGTGTAGGGGTAGAAGAGGGCTGGAAGAGAAAGCAGAAACACAGAAATCAATGGGGGAGACATCTCTTGGATGATCCGGATACCTGGGATGGGGAAACTACCAGGAGTTCATGGGGGTGACCCAAGCTGAGATTCCTAGCTGCTGGAGATATAGAGACTGAAGTGCCAACATCCTGTAGCAGGCAAGACTTTCAGTGGAGGAAGACATGAACCTACCCATAAAACCTTCAATCCCAAATCTGTCCTGCCTACAAAATATCAATAGATAAAGAAGGAGCAGAGGGTGAAGAAATGACCAACCAATGAACAGCTTAACTTGAAACCTACCCTATGGTAGAAAGCCAACTTCTGACACTGTTAATGATTCTCTGCTATACTTGCAGACAGGAGCCTAGCATAAAGGTCCTTTGAGAGGCTACATTCAGCAGGTGATTAAAACAAACTCAGTGAGCCACAGCCAACATTAGCAGAGAAGACTTGTGGAAAAGTCCATGGATCAACTGAGGGAGCCAGAGCAGTCAAAAATACCATAAGACCTACAGAGTCAACAAACCTGGGACCATAGGGGCTCAGAGAGACTGAACCACCAACCAAGAAGCATGCAATGGGCTGGACCTAGGTTCACTACACATTTGTCACAGACATACAGCTTGGTCTTCATTGGGTCTCTTAATAATTGGAGTGAGGGCAGTGTCTGACTCTGCTGCTTGCCTTTGGATTCTGTTCCCCTAGCTGGGCTGCCTTGTTAGCCTCAGTGGGAAAGGATGTACTTTTGTTCTACAGTGACCTGATGTGCAGGGTGGACTGGTACCCATGGGAGTCTTCCTCTTCTCCTCAGAGAAGGGGAGAGATTAATACGGGAGGAGTATCTGAGGATGAGACTACGAAAAGAGGAGCAGGGGGACTTCAATCCAGATATAAAGTGAATAAATAAAAAGGAAAAGAAAATAAACAAACAGAAAGCGACATCTGAATACTTCAACTGTATCATGTCACCTTAAATGCAGAGCTAATGTCGATTTTGATATCATTAGGTAGAAAATCATACAGGACCACATGCAGTTGTGCACACACTGTTGATCCTATCAGGATGTGTCTTATGAATGAACACCATTAAGCCTAAACTAACAAATATTATGAAACTAACCAAATACTCCTAAAGCCGCTGAATGGCAAGCATTATTTTGTGTCCAGAGATACGGGAGAAGAAATGTCATTCACACAAAGTCACATTGGTAAGATTTTGGAGACAGGTCTACTGTGAGTGGCATGCAATGGGCAACAAGCACACCATCTCCCAGACCTCAACAGCCTACCCACTCTTCCCTTCCCTGGACTGACGAGATAGCACTATTGTGCTAGGTTGCCACCTGCCACCCTGTCTTTGATAGAAGGAGTGCTTTCAGATACAGAACAGTTGTGTTCAGGGGTTTTTCAAGAACTGTGTGGTCACCATAGAGAGAAATATGCCATATGTCTAATGCCAATTCCCTGACACTTAGAGAAAGGGCATTGGAAATAATTCGAATCTTAAGTGGCCATGGGAGTTCTAAGTTCAAGGAGGAAAGCCAGGCAATATTAAAGTGAGGATTCCTTTTCTCATTCAAGCAAGGGACTAAAAAATCTCATGCAGCTCCCAGAGAAACCCAGCAACCCTTACATTTATTTTCCACAGAACTATGATCCTGCCCCTTGGCAATAAAGACAGTGGTCCTTAGTACAGGGTGTAGTCCTCAAGGGCTTTTTCCCTTCTACTTTGGCGAGCCTGCTGATGTCATCCTTGTTTGAGTCTTAATTGGCCATTTGTGGTGGGGATACTTTCTGGGTGCAGCTTCTGACATTAAGATGATTCAGACCCATGGCACACTCCCTTTTCTTTCTATCCAACAGTTCCTTAGTGTTCCCTGAGCCGTAGATGCAGATAACTAAGGAATCCTGGAAGTAGAAGAAATAGTCTGTCCTCATTAAAAGAGCACACTAACTGGTTATCCAGTACCAAGTGCTAAGTCGTGAAAATGTTTATAAAGGTAACTTTATACAGACTGAGCAGGTTATAGTTAGAAATATAAATGCATGTATGCACACAGTAATAATTAATGAAAAAAGAGGCCGTGAATTTGAAAGAGAAAAAGGAAGGGTGCTTGGGAAGGCTTGAAGGGAGGAAAGGGAGCAAAGAAATATTATAATTATAATATTGATTTTTAAAAAGAGAAATAAATACAAGCAGGTGTAGGGAATCCTTTATCTTGATGAACCAGATTCTGTTGGGAAAGGATCCCAGAAAGAAAAAGTGCTAAGTCCAGTCTAGCATAATTTCTGCCTGTGCCAGGAAGCAGGAGGTCCTTGCTTTCTTGTGTCCCAGAAAGATACGTCACCGTTGAAAATGTACCCAGTGGACTGCAGACTGCCCTGGCAGCTGCATTCAGTTTTCACCTGCACTGAGACCTGAGAGAAAAGGCCACTGTGGTACTGAATTTGCCACAGGATCTCTGGTCCAATATGCTAGGTCTGTCTTGCTACCATTAAAAAGAAAGATTCCCTGTGTTTCTCTGGGATTCATGACATCCACATTAAGATACATGATACTATCAGTAATGGTGAGGGAATTCTAAATCTTGTAAACCATGCTCCACAGAATCACTGTAACCTTGTGAATTGACCTTTATGTCCTCTGTTGGTTTGGCCAGCTTGAGAGAGATGGGAAAGCAGAAATAGCTCATGGCACAGCATCACCATCAAATAAAGTCAAGAAACATACTGCACAGGTATACACATATATGCTCTTAAACATATATGCATGTGGGCATCATATGCACATGAATGGATATGCATTCATAGGCATGGGCATGTAGTTTTCCACATCAATAGGAGACAGAAATTATGCATTCTTTGTTCTAATCATGTTCTGAAAAAAACATTTAACTACATATGCATATATAAATGTCTCTTTACAAGTGCATGTGCACATCTATATATATATACATATATATATATATATACATATATATATATATATATATATATATATATCCTAGTTCACAAGCCTCCTTAAAGCTAACCTCATGCTTCAGTTATCTCTCGGACCTTTGTGCAGTGCTACCTCTCGTCTTAGAATATGTCTGCAGCATGGATTTTGTACCTTCATATATCCACCTTATGGAAATATTTATATATAAAAAAATTCTCTTCTTTAAGAATGTGAATTTTTTGGTTTTTAAAAAATAGAAATACAACTAAATTTCTGAACTTAGGCTCAGCGAGGTTGAGGAATAATTACATGTAAGTGGGTGGCACATTTTGGGGTCTTATTCAGCCTTTGGAGTCTGGTGATAATCTCCCTGAGTAAACTCATAAAGGGGCATCACCCCCCTGTGACTTGTCCAGCCAGCTCAGCTGTGTGTGTGTGTGTGTGTGTGTGTGTGTGTGTGTGTGTGTTTGTAGTGCATTGTGAGTCTAGCAGGATGACTCCCACCAATGACTGCTGATGATCACATGTTTCTTTCATATTCCGACAGTCTGTATGCTTGTTTGCTCTTTGAGTTGTCCTTTAGACCAATTTTATTTTCTCACTCATTTCCCCAAAAGCTAAGTTAGCTTAATAATGTCTTCTGCACATTTTTCCTGAAAATAAAATGGTTTTAGTCATATTGCAAAGTGCAGTCTTACTGAATACAAGACAGAAGAGTACTTACAGGTCCCATGTGGCCACAATCACTGGGAATGATAAAAATCTAACTTGACAGGTCATAATGCATGTGCTTCAGAACAGCCCCTGTGTGGTGCCACCTGCACTTGGACTATTAAGAAGCACAGCTTCGGATCAGATTTCCTTGTCTTTATACAACACTGAAAACCCATTGAAAGGTCAAAACTTCATTTAGGACATCACAAAATATTTCATTTTACAGAGAAGGTGACATTAGTAGAAACCAGATACTTTCTTGCTTTGCTTCATGTGTCCCGATTCACATGAAGCCATTTCTTCATTTCACGTGGCCGGTTGTACTCTGGCACAGAAACAGCCACTCTGAGACACAAAGGTTATCCCCTGTGACAGACCCCTGGGCCATCTATGAAAATTTCTTCAGGGGTCCTGAAGGGTCATTTTAAAGACATCTATTTTGGCAGGTCAATCTTTTCCTTATTTTTAGGAACATTGAAGTTGTGTCATAAAGCATGCATTAGCACCCCGTCATAACTGATCCTAATAATTGCAAACATCAGTAGATGCTTGTTTGATTGTGTATGGGCCAACTGTTCTTCGGGATCAGTTAACAGCATCACATGAGAAGCATTCAGCCTCCAAAAGCCAGAGACAGAAGGTCATACAGGCTGGTGAATACTCAGAAAAGCAAAGGGTAGCTGAGATGATGCCTTGATCCCATAGACACACAGTTAGCAGTAAGCAAGGATTTTATGAATACAACTGCTCTCTTAAGAACAGCTAGCTCTAGAATGGATTAGGGGGGAAATGAATATAAATAATTCAGAGATGTTTCCCAGAAGCCCAGCTTTTAATCCTACCAAACAAGGCAATGCCATTTCAGCTCTTTTATTCTATCATTAAATGTTACTGTTGAGGTATGAGGGATCAATATCCACCGTTTTCTGGGAGTAGGGAGCAAACACACTGCCTCTCTCAGAGAATGTTTACCCCTTTGCAGACTGAATCCAAGCTGGCATTTCTAAATTGACCAGGTTTTTCTTCTGCATGGGAACTGGAGTTTGCACAACATTGTAGCTGTTGAGTTAAATTCCCCACAGAGGACTGCAGTGGAACGCTGGACACAAGAAACATTGAGGTTACTTTTTTACTGCTCGGCCAGGTGTCTTGGTCTGTCAGAACCATAGACAGTGTCATGTGTACCCCAGGGATAGCCAGAATCTCCCTCCGTGGGCAGATGAATTCTGCTTCATACAGTTTTTTTTTTTTTTTTTTTTTTTTTTTTACTTTGTCCTCCGTTGGAAATAAAAAACCTTACAACACCTCAAAACCACACAAAGTTGACTGAAACTCATTGATTGAAACCAGAGAATGAACAAAGGCCTGAACATGTTTTTTTTTTTCTTTTGTTTGTTTTGTTTAGGCAACCTAAGAAACTGGCCTTGGAGCTGTGCTACACATTGCACTGCCCTCTGACTATGTAGTGGGGAAAAAACACCTTTAGTTCATGCCAGGATATATTAACAACTTTCTATCATTTCAGGTTTTCAGAGATACAGGTCTATGTTAAGCAAAGTTTTTGAATAATCCAAACCCCACTCTTCTAAATGCTCCATCCAGAATCCACATCCAATAGCATTAGGAATGTAGAACAAAATTGGGGGGCGGCAGTGTGGTGGCTCAGGAGCTAGAGCCATTGCCATAAAGTTAATGACTAAGCTTGATCTGTAGTACTCACATGATGGACAGAGAGAACTGAGTCCTTCAGATTGTCCTCTGACATCCATAGGACTGCTATGGTACATGAGAGGAGGGTGGTATACACGCATGTTTGTATATGCTTAAATAAAAATGTAATTTATAAAAGAATTAAGTAGAACTGAATATATGCCTCCATCTCTTCACCGAATTCTAACCACTCATTTATTTCTCATGTATCCAGGGGAAGGAAGAGGGCTAGGGACCATGTTTTCCTACTGGGCTCATCAGATGAGACTGGACAGTCAATCTGATACTTAAAGGTTATGATGGACTCAGCAACAAGAGGATGCTGGTCTCTTTAGAAGCTGGTTTTGCTTCCTTGATCAATTCACTATACTCTACCAATTAAGGGAGGGCAGAGTTAGCATTCGGCTGCCAAGGAAATATGTATGCTCCCTTTTGAGGACAATGACTATCATGAGAGAAGACAGACATAGCCCACAAACTAGGACTGATGACAACCTTTCCCTCCTGGTGCCCAGTCGGCAAAGATAGCATCACCAGTACTTGATGCTTAAGCCTGAGGGAGCTGTCATGAGTACCTGCAAAGAATTTGTACAAGCCAATAACTTGTTTTTAATGTAAACTGTAAAATATGGCCTCTTAAGTTTACCTTCCCCAAGAGAAATGAGAACCATAACCTTCATGGTACAGTTTCCCTACGTAGACTACTTTGTTAGATGGTCAGAATTTAGAACCCACAAAGTCCATGTCAGACCAAACACTAGTGGATGGTGATCTGTTGCTACTGGCTGTGTGGGGATTCCCTGATGAAGTGAGGACACACATGTGTTGTATAAGACCATACTACATGTTCACTGAAAGTTCTTGTTCCCACCAAAATGAGATAATTGGATCCATAAACTTGGCTTTTCATGCCTTGCCATCATACATACATTTGTCTCTATATTTTCCCACAGAGGGAAAGGAAAACAGTCTAAGATTCTCATCCTTGCATTGTATGAAAGCACTGCTGATGATTTATTACGGAAACTGCAGAGTGGTGAAGATATTCCGTGGTTTCCCTAGAAACTCAAGGCCTAGTTAGAATCAAGGAAGAAAAAAGGGGGAGAGCTATAATCAGAAATGTTAAGAGGACACAGGAGTGCTGAGAGGAGTGTGAAAACCCAGCTTCACCAGTGGGAGTTCTGCAGTACATGTCATCCACACGCAGTGCTCAGCCACATTGGCAGGGCAGAGCTGGCAAAGAAGACAGTATGTTCTTCCTCCCTGCCTTGCAGTTCCACACCTGAACTTCTCAGCACATAACATGACCTGCGGCCACCTAACTGATGCTACTCTAGGGACAGGTACTTGTCAGGAATAGTCTTAACATGCTCACTCTATCTGACACTTACCTCGGAGCAAATTTGAAGTATTTGCTCCTGAAAACATATGTGTATGCATATCCCCAATGGGTTAGGGATCTTCTGAGTCTGCCTGAAGTTCTTATAGGGAAGAATTATGTTGAGATGCATGACAAAGCAATTTGATTCTCTCGGGCTGCAGGGCTTCCAGCTGCTTGTCTAAAAGTGGTTTCCCCAATAGCAGGCCATCACTTCACATAGTAGAGGGAAAGTGTCAACCCTGCTGAGACCAGGTAGTCAATGGAGGTTTCGAGGGTTGTCCGTCAGTTTCAGGCACAAAGGAGCCACACTGCCGCACTAGTAGCAATAAGAGCTGGGCTTATATTTGTAGAAAATGCCTAATAAGCCAGCACTACTTCTCTTCCAAGTAATATAGTTGAAATTCAATATCACTTTTTAATTTACAGCTCCACTGTTGATGATTTAATTTTATAGCATTGCCAGTAAGGTTACAATCAACATGATAATGTCTGTTCAAGCTTATTTAAAGAGGAAGAACCATAATGGCAATACATCTACTTCTTTCTGTCCACACGGAAATACTAGAAATGATCAGATTTTAATACTATGAAATACCAATACTTAAGCAAGAGACAAACATGACAAACTGCTGACAATTGAAGCCCAAGCTCTTATTCCTTGTCGTGAGACCTGGTGATAAATTCATTTTACTTAATGCAATACAGTGCTTTGCACATGCCTATGGGTCTTCCACTCAGTAGTACAGAGCTTGTCTCTCATGTACTGAGGTCACAGATTCAATCTCAGCACTGCCAAAAATTGAAGGGGAGGGGGAAGGAGAGAAGACCACAGTTTAGAAACATATAAGGTACACCATGAAAAGAAGTGCCAAATATCTTCAGATTCCTAGAAGGGACCATAAATGACATTCTTATCTTCTCTGTCTGATTTGTTCTTAGGATGAACACGTAGCTATAGAGCCAGGGATTACAGTTAGGTCATCTGCATCTCAGTGGGTAAAGACTTCTAGGAAAGAATAGGAAGGATTTAACTTGCCAGGTGAGTTGGTCCCTTGGGTACACTGGAGGACAAGCTTAGTGGAAGTATGGAAAGCAAGAGCACCTTGGGCTTACCAGGCATTCTAAAATGGAGTAGCTTCCCATTTGGAAGCAAATATCTGACTCCGTATTTATTGGCTTAAATTCTCAAGTCAAAAAGAAATTAAATTATCTCAGTTGTCAGTAGCAAGGTATAAATGGCAGGTTAACCTATCTTTCATAGAACTTAGATTTACCCCATAAAATAACACCCTAAAATCCATTTCCTCATCTCCTATGGTAGTAGCATGACCTCTAGCAAAAATCTCAGCCCCTAGTGTCTCAGTAGCAGGCTGTGGCCCAAGATTAGGTTTCCCCAAAAATTTGACCTTCAAATTTAGGACAAAATACTTGTCCATGAAGTATCTACAGTGCATGCTGGAATGAAGAAATACAAGACAATGTCTGCAGCCTCATACTGGAAATGATCGAGCCTTTCCCAAAATGACTAAGGAGAGTAGAGAAGCTACCAGACAGACATACCCATCTCTAAATTCTTTCATGAGGAATTTCTACATTCTTTAAATAATTTAATTGTACTGAGCCTCCTCTTACTTCAGCTTAGCATTTCCATGGCTAATCGGGGTCTAAAATTATTGTGAGAGTGGCCACAGGGTTCGAAACTCATCTGTGGTTAAGCTTCATGAATGGATTGATTGTAATAATGTTTTTTTTTCTTTTATAGCCCAAGGCATCTTTTTAAATATACATGACCTAGGGAAGGGACTCTGTTAGTAAAATGGCTACAGCTTAGTTCAAATCCCTAGTACCCACATAAAAAGCCAGGCAGAAGGGTACAATCCTGGGAAACCTGTGTCTCACTGGCTAGGATTAAAGCCAAATCAGCAAACTTCAGATTCAGTGAGAGACTCTGCCTCTCAAAATAAGTTGTAGAACAATGAAGGAAGCTACCTGATACTGACATCAGGGCTCCACATGCATGCATATACACATGCCCAAATGTATACGCATGTATTTATGTGTGCATATATTGTAGTATGCAAACAGTTTAAATATAGATTTATTCTAACCCAAAATGGCAGTTAGACTGTGCTCATCTCTTGTGCTTGTTGGACAGTTTGTTGGAGGTTTTCTGATTGTCTTTTGATATAGGTCTTACTCTGTTCCCCAAGATAGCTTAGAATTCATTATGTAGCCTATGTTAACTTCTAACTCACATCATTTTTGCCTCAACCACCTAAGTGTTAGAATTACAGGCATGAACTGCCATGTCAAACTCACATGCCAGTTTGATTAGGACAGTGACCGTGACCCTTCTAGACTCTGTATACTAAGTGGGGAGTTTTAAATAGCTGGTCATGCTGCATCCACAGTCAGGACATACAACAGAGAAATGGATGTTGGTCCTCAGCTCTTTTTCTCCTTTTATTCAATTCAAGACCATGGCCCAAGTTATGCTACTCTCGCTCAGGGTGCATCTTCCCACCATTAATGTAACTAACCTAACTCTTCACACATATACCAAGAAGCTAACTTAGTCTGAATAACCCATCACAGGCATGCCTAGAGGCATGCCCCTAGGGGACTATAGATTCTGCCAAATTGGCAATTAATATAAATTATCACAGTTTTAATATTATAATAAAATTTTTCTCTTACTTTTATTTTGGCAGATACCAATAATATCTATTTAATAGGGTACAATATTATGTTCCAATATGTGCATACCTTGAATAATGGCCAGAGTAACTAAGATATTTACCACCTTAAGCATTTATCTCTTATGATGAGAATTTTTAGCTACCTTGAGTTACAGAGTACATTTATTCGTTTTATTGTTACTTTTACACTACTAAACATCAAATCCAAGGCATAGAAAATGCTAGGCAAGAGTTCCACTACTGAACTATATCTTCAGACTCTCTGATTCTGATAAGAAACACATACTGCCATGCTTTTGCATTACTGCTGTCTACGTTCACTCAGTGGTGTGATATAACACCAGAGCTAATTTCCTTGTCTGGATATAATATGGCATGACACACATAGCCTAACATCTTCCTAGACTCCCGTCCCTTGTCCCTTGGAACCACTACTCTACTTTCAGCTTCTGTGAGATCATGTTTTAAAGGTCCAGTGTACATGGCACCTGGCACCTTCATCTTCTTGCCCTTGGCTTTGTTTACTTAAAATGTTCTCCAGTCTTATCCAGATTATTAGCTATAAAAATTCATCCTACTTATGGATGAATATTATCACACAGTGCACATTCATGATATATTTTTATATACTCGTCATCTGATGGACACTAGGGTTTAAATCATGTCTTGGCAACATACACAGGAAAACGTTTCTCTTTCAGCATACTGCTTTCAATTAATTTAGATATAAAAGTGCTTTCAGAGTTCACCATATATCAAAACAATGACATGTAGGTAGGAAACCTGGTGATTCATGAATTAGATTCCCATTCTCTAGAGATGCTATATCTTCGGGATGAGTGTAATGTAACTACATTGGCAACCCCACCAAGCATAGTGCTGCAGAATTCTTGACATTCATTCTTATCACCATCAACTGGACACACTCAGGAGTGAAGATTTGTATAGTGGGGTACCTTACCAGTGTGAGTCAACCTTGGAAACACAT
The DNA here is from genome assembly GCF_963924665.1 of Micromys minutus. Classification (NCBI taxonomy): domain Eukaryota; kingdom Metazoa; phylum Chordata; class Mammalia; order Rodentia; family Muridae; genus Micromys; species Micromys minutus. The sequence goes on from NC_137972.1 coordinate 60,741,182, forward strand.
AGACCTTTTCAGACTTTAGGTTCAAAGCTGCCTTTATAAAACTGCGTAGATTCACATGGTCTGTCATCCAAAAGTTGACAAAACCCCACATGCTTCTTCAGAGTTGAGAAATGCTCTTTCAAAGCCATGTTGTGAATAAATGAGGAAGTGGCTTCCAAGTCAATCTCACATTGTCACAGGAAGTCACCTGAGTAGAGTAGGACAAATATCTTCCTTGTGTCTCTGTGAAACAGACTGGAATGACCTCTATCCTGCCTATACACGGAAACACATTCTTTTGACTAGGCATTTAAGGTGGCTAAACCAGACATTACTGGGTTTAGAGTAAATGCTAAATGCCGTGAAATATGTATCTGCTGCTGTACTACCTACTACTATGGGGAGTTTCCAGTGAAAAGTAGATGGAAATCTTAGTATTAAGCATCAAGCTTCATGATGGTGGTGATTGTTGCAATACTGGAAATTAAACTCAGGCCCTCTTTACCGTTTATTTTGAAATAGGATCTCACTAAATTTTCCAAGCTCAGGTTGGCCTTGAACTTATGCTTCTCTCTGACTCCTGAGCTCTATACGTTAAGCTTGAGGCTCACTTCATATCTCACAGATAGGATGGCTCAAAGAATGTATACCAAGGGAGAGCGTAGGTTATTCAGAATGAAGACATCCATATCTCTAGCACTCTCCAGACAATAGGGGTTCATCACTTACAGGCATAGCCCTGTAGATATGTAATATATGGGAACTGAGCAAACCTCTAATAGTGCATTCTCTTGAGCTCTCTTAATAAACTTCAGACATTCTTCCAATTTTTCATATTTCTGCTAAAGATAGAAAGCATAAAAAATAAAACATAGCTGATGAGATTTAGAGTTAATTGGAAAAACAATCAAATAAAAATCACCCAACAACTGCAAAAACAGGCTTTTAAAAAAAATAAATAAAACATGTTTTATTTCATGAAAATTATATGTTGCTTGACACTTGGGACCTAAGCTAAGGCCTAGTTAGCAAACATTTTTACTGAAGTTCTTGACCACCAGAATAGAAAACCTACAAGATTTGATTGATGCAGAGCTAAAAATAGGAAACTGTCCTGAGGGTATTTGAACACAGGGCCTCACATTTGTGAATCTACTGCTGTCACTGAACTAGACTCCAAGGCCTCTCTTTTTTTTTTCCTTTTGAAATAGGATCTTACTATGTTATCCAAGCTGACATTAACCTTCCCCCACAGCCCAGGCTGCTCTTGAACTTGTTATCTTCTTTCCTCAGACTCCTGAGCTCAGCATTTGTGCTGCCTTGGTTCCCAACCCCTTCTCATCAGCAATGGAATCAAGTACTACATGCTTCGGATGGATTCTAAAGCTATAGATTTATTGGCCTTGCAGGAGGTAGACATTCCCACTGAGACAGTGCACCAGAGGAGTACAACTTTGTTTCCACTGAATATCCCATCTCTGATTCTCAAGCCACTGAAATCAGCAGGGAAGATGACTGCGAGTGGAAAGGAGAAGAAATCTGCAGCATCCTTC